>NC_134268.1:202921472-203278972 GCF_031893055.1 Leptodactylus fuscus | reverse complement strand
AACACCTCTGGAATGACACTGGGACAGCAGGGGAAGCATGCCTGGGGGCATCTAACACACCAAAGACCCTCTATTACCCCAACATCACTGCCTAACAACTACACACTTTCCACATTCAAAAAAACCTCTATCAAAGTGGGAAAATACCTGGAAACCTTCTTTACTCCCCAAATGGATGGACACAAACCCCAATTTAAGCTCAACAAACAGTAACAACCACCCCTTTAAATCACGTTCCCCATGACAACCACAAATGGAATAGGCAATGGGAATTCCAAAAGCCCTCACCCTTAACTGTCATTTTGAGTGTGTGTGTGTGTGTGTGTGTGTGTGTGTGTGTGTGTGTGTGTGTGTGATGTGGTAAGACCTTCCAAAATTCACTTTTCTAGCCCTTAACATGAGCCCTTCCAAACAAAGTTACATGACCTTAAGCTGAGCTACCAGCAGAGATTGAGGCCCTTGGCATGAGTAGAGCCTTGCACCAGCAGTGTTTTTGGCACTTAGGGTGAGTTGAGCCTTGTACCAGCGTGTGTCCCTTAACATCAGGCGGGCCCTAAGTTCTGCGCTTTGCACAAAAGTTCCACATTAACTAGGCTGAATGGTACAAAGATTAGTAGGCCCGAGAACCAGGAACAGGTCTTGCAATGGCTGTCGGATAACGCTTAAAGCACATTGTCCACCAGCCAGTCAGCCTCTACCTCCTCTTACCCAACAGTCTTGTCCTCCTTCCACCCAAAATTCCCAATCTTCTCAGAACAATAACCCCAACTGTCCCTGCTCCCCAGAGCTGTTCTCCCTTCCTTTGACTGTACCGCAACCTGCCCCTCCATTTCGCGATTCCACGGACCTAACAGACGAGTATCTGTGTCCAGATGCTCAAACACTAGAGTCTCCTCCATTCCATCTCCGGTCGATTTGGTGGCGGATGACCAGCAACCCACCCTCATCGACGACGATGAGACGCAGTTGCTGTCAGGGCAGCCAGTTGACATGCGCATTGTGCAGGAGGAGGAGGCGAGACAGGAGTTGGAAGAGGAGGTGGTGGACGACGAGGACACCGACCCCACCTGGACAAGGCAGATGTCAAGCTGGGAAAGTAGTGTGGATGTTGAGGCAGGTGCAGCACCAAAAAGGGTAGCTAGAGGCAGAGACATGTCCAGAGGCAGAGGTCAGCTGCTTTGCCGAAGCCAGGCCAGACCCGGAATGTCCGAAGATGTTCCCTTTTGTACCCAGCCCAGAAAAACTCCCCCATCGAGGGCACGTTTCTTGAAGGTGTAGAGTTTTTTCAAGGAATGCGCCGAGGACAGATATAGTGTCGTCTACACAATTTGCCTCTCGAAATCGAGTAGGGGCCCTGAGAAGAGCAACCTGTCCACCACTTCAATGCACCGTCATTTGGAATCCAAGCAATGGAATCAGTGGCAGGCAGCAACGGCAGGACAAACGTCGCCCGCCGTTCATGCCACTGCCTCTGCTCACAGTGCTGGCGATGCACTCCAGAGGACGAGCCAGGACATCACTTCATCTGCCTCCGCCACTTTGTTGACTTCTCCCTCATCCTCCCCTGTTTCTGTCTTATCTCCTTCTCCTGCACCATCAAAGGCACCATCAGGCGCTTCTTTACAACAACCCACCATCTCTCAGACATTGGAGCGCCGGCAGAAATACACCGCTAACCACCCACCCACGCAAGCCTAGAACGCCAACATCGCTAAACTGCTGGCCCAGGAGAGGTTGGCGTTCCGGCTTGTTGAAACTCCCGCCTTCCCGGACCTGATGGCAACTGTGGCACCTCACTATGCCGTCCCTAGCCGTCTCAACTTCTCCCGGTGTGGCGTCCCCGCCTTGCACCAGCACGTGTCACTCAACATCAGGTGGGCCCTTAGTTCCGCGCTTTGCTGCAAGGTCCACTTGACCACCGACACTTGGACAAGCGCCTGTGGTCAGGGATGCTGCAGTGCTTATCTTTAATGACAGGCAGGGTGAATGTGGTGGAGTCTGTTCCTCGGGTGCAAACTGGGGTGGCCTATCTCCTCTCCCAGGCCAAAATTCATGGCAGGAGTAGACTGAAACCCTACGACGCTGCAACCTCCACCACAGCTACTAGCGGCAAACGCTAAAACACTGGTGTGGGGAGACGTCAGCAGGCGGTGCTGAAGCTCATCAGCTTGGGGGACAGACAGCACAGTGCCTCCGAGGTCAGGGATGCCATCCTGGCTGAGATGGCATTTTTTTTTCCCTGCTACACCTGGGGCCTGGCATTTTTACGCCTGTGATAATGGCTGGAACCTGGTAGCGGCTCTGGAGCTTGCCAGCCTCCAACACGTTCCATGTTTGGCCCACGTCTAACCTAGTGGTGCAAAGTTTTTTAAAAACATACCCAAATGTACCGAAGCTACTGTTGAAAATGCGGCGCTTGTGCGCCCACTTTTGCAAGTGCACAGGAGTCGCTGCTAGCCTAAAAACACTCTAGCAAGGCCTACATCTGTCCAAACACAGGCTGTTGTCCGTCATTCACACACGCTGAAACCCTACAATACCATATCTTGAGCAGGGTGTGTGAGCTGCACAGACCTTTGATGGAGTTCCATCTACAAAACCCAAGGGTTCCTCAAAGTCAGCAACCAAAGTTTCTGCACCATGAGTTTCCAGGGGTGGCAGAGTTATGGCTAGGGGAAGAGGCATGGATAGGGATGATGTCTAGGGGCAAAAGCAGTGTGGATGTGGAGGCAAGCTAAGCAGGAAAAACTGGGGGTACAAGCTAAGGCATGGACTGGGGTGATGTCTAGGGGCAAAAGCAGTGTGGATGTGGAGGCAAGCTAAGCAGGAAAAACTGGGGATACAAGCTAAGGCATGGACTGGGGTGATGTCTAGGGGCAAAAGCAGTGTGGATGTGGAGGCAAGCTAAGCAGGAAAAACTGGGGGTACAAGCTAAGGCATGGACTGGGGTGATGTCTAGGGGCAAAAGCAGTGTGGATGTGGAGGCAAGCTAAGCAGGAAAAACTGGGGGTACAAGCTAAGGCATGGACTGGGGTGATGTCTAGGGGCAAAAGCAGTGTGGATGTGGAGGCAAGCTAAGCAGGAAAAACTGGGGGTACAAGCTAAGGCATGGACTGGGGTGATGTCTAGGGGCAAAAGCAGTGTGGATGTGGAGGCAAGCAAAGCAGGGAAAATGGTGGCTAGAGGCAAAGGGATGTCCATAGGCAGCAAGGGCAAAGATGCAAAACTCTCCCGTTTCAAGAATTTTCCTGACTTGTTTCCCCACAAAACATTCCTGGGAGGAGGGCTGAAACACCACCCTCCTCCTCCTCCGCTGTTAGATTGACCCCAGCTACGAGCTGAAAACGCTGCAACACTGGTGTGGGGAGACGTCAGCAGGCTGGGCTGAAGCTCATCAGCTTGGGAGACGGACAGCACACTGCCTCTGAGGTCAGGGATGCCATCCTGGATGAGATGGCAATTTGTTTATCCCCGCTGCCCCTGGGGCCAGGTTTTTTAGCTTGTTGGAGGGCTCTGGAGCTTGCCAGCCTCCAACACGTTCCATGCCTGGCCCACATGTTCAATGTAGTGGTGCAATGATTTTTAAAAACATACCCCAAATTAGCTGAGCCAAGGGTGAAAGTGCGGCACTTGGACACCCACTTTCCCAAGTCTACAGTACCTGGAGCTAGCCGCAATACACTCCAGCAAGGCCTACATCTGCCTGAAGCACCTACTGTTGTGCGAGGTCACCACACGCTCTAACCCTAGATACCGTATGTTCAGCAGGGTGTGTGAGCAGCAGAGACCTTTGATGGAGTACCAGCTACAAAACCCAAGGGTTCCTCAGAGTCAGCTCCCTCACTTTCTGCACCATGAGTTTCCATGGGTGGCAGACTTATGGCTAGAGGCACAGGCATGGATAGGGGTGATGTGTAGGGGCAAAAGCAGTGTGGATGTGGAGGCAAGCTAAGCAGCAAAAACTGGGGGTACAAGCAGCCGGTGACATCATCACTGACAAGCACAGCTGTCTGTCAGCTGACAGGCTGACTTTCACCAAAATGAACAGACAATGGATAGACTCATCATATACATGTCAGTTACATGACAAATTTAGTGCAATTTGCAAGTCCAAGATGGTTTGGAGATCTGCGGAGAGGAATCTCACCACCTCTTGCGGGTGCCATCATTTGGAAGGCAAGCCCTGGGCTCAGTGGGTGAGAGCAAGCGCAGGATAATCGTCGTTTGGCCTGGCGGCCACTGCCTCTTCCACTGTTGACAGGGCTGGCGCTGCAGTCCAGACCAGGAGCCAGGACACCTCCACATCTGCCTCTGACACTTTGGGGAGTTCACCCTTATCCTCACCTTTTCCTGCCATTTCTCCTTTTGCCCGCGCCATCATGCGCCTCTTCCCAGCAACTCCCCATCTCCCAAGCCTTTCATTTCATGCTAAAGTACAGCGCAACCCACCCACATGCCCAAGGCTTCAACGGCCTCATCTCAAGAAATCTGGCCCAGGAGATGTTGGAATCCCGGCTGGGGGACACTCTGCCCTTTTTGGGCAGAGTGTCTACTGCGCCACCGCACTGTGCCGTCCACACCAGCACTTTCCCCCAAACATGAGGCGGTCCCTAAATTCAGCGCTTAGCCCTAAA
This sequence comes from Leptodactylus fuscus, assembly GCF_031893055.1. Classification (NCBI taxonomy): domain Eukaryota; kingdom Metazoa; phylum Chordata; class Amphibia; order Anura; family Leptodactylidae; genus Leptodactylus; species Leptodactylus fuscus. Next base: position 203,274,338 of record NC_134268.1, on the reverse strand, counting down.
GTTCCATGTGACCAGTTACGAATGGACAAGTGCATGCGGACAGGGACGCTACCTTTCAATTTGGGCACAGTGGTTGAATGTAGTTGAGGCGTGGACCGGGTCGCAAAATGTGGTGGCCTGACTTGTCTCCCCACACAACATTCCTGGGAGGAGGGCTGAAACACCACCCTCCTCCGCTGTTAAATTGACCCCAGCTACGAGCTGGAAACGCTGCAACACTGGTGTGGGGAGACGTCAGCGGGCCGTGCTGAAGCTCATCAGCTTGGGGGCCAGACAGCACACTGCCTACAAAGTGAGTCATGCCATCCTCGATGAGACGGCAATGTGGTTTTTGCCACTGCACCTGGGCCCAGGCATGTTGTCATGTGTGATAATGGCCATAACCTGGGATTGGCTCTGTAGCTTGGCAGCCTGCAACATATTCCATGCCTGGGCCACGTTTTTAACTCATTGCTGCTAATCTTTTGAAAAAGGTACCCCAATGTTCCTGAGCTACTGGTGAAAGTGTGGCGCTTGTGCGGATAGTTTTTAAAGTGTATAGTTGCCGCTGCTAGCCTCTATGCACTCCTACAACGCCTGTACCTGCTGGAACAACGGCTGTTGTGCGACGTCTCCACACTGCTGGCACTAAACATATCATGTGTTGAGCAGAGTGTGTGAGCAGCACAGACCTTTGATGTAGTTCCAACTCCAAAACCCTCGGGTTCGTCAAAGTCAACTCCCTCAGTTGCTCAACCATGAGTGGCCATGGGTGGCAGACTTATGTGAAATCCCATCCCATCCATTGCACTGGACACGAAACATTAGCATGCGCTCAGCACAACTTCGGATATGGCAGACGCGTTAAGCAGGGTGCAGGGTACAACACAGACCAGGCCCGAGCACCAGGAACAGGTGTTAGAAATACTGCAGCATCTGCCATTTCCTTCCAATTTTGGGGTTTTGGACCCGCCACCGACTTGTCTGGACCTAAGTGGGGATCATGAGACACAGTTGCCATCAAGGCAAGCTGTGGTCATGTGCGGTTTGCAGTAAGGGGGCAGTGCGCAATTGGAAGAGGAGTTGGTGGATGACGAGGCCACCGACCCCACATGGACAGGGGTGATGTCTAGGGGCTAAAGCAGTGTAGATGTAGAGGGAAGCTAAATCAACAAAAAACCTGGGTAGAAGCAAAGGCATAAACTGGGGTGATGTTTAGGGGTGAAAGCAGAGTAGATGTGGAGGGAAGCTAAGCAGCAAAAACAGTGGGTAGAAGCAAAGGCATGCAAAACTCTACCCTGTTGGAAGACTTATTCCTAGGTCTGGAACACGTTAATGGCCCCCCTGGACAAATTACTGCCACTCAGGGGCCTAGTGTCACCAGGAGGGACAAGTATAGGCGCATGTTGTGGGAATACCTGGCCGACACCAGCTCTGTCCTCTCCGATCCCTCTGTGCTCTACAGCCTAAACTTATTTTCTCATCTTTTTTTCTGAACTGCACATCTCTTGCCTGCTTCCTTTGGGATCTTAGAAATGGTGGTCCACTTCCACAGATGGTAACTTCAATAGACAGTGTAACGGGAGTAGTTGAGGGATCGCTGTCTTAACCACTTTTTGGCACAAAATTAACTTCCAAAGCCAAATATGGTGCAAGTATATGATGCAAGGACACCTACACACCTATCTCTGACACATTGGGGAGTTCACCCTCATGCGCCCTTTTGGCCTGCACCATCATGCGCCTCTTCCCAGCCACTCCACATTTCCCAAGCTTTTCATTGCAGGCAGAAGTACAATACAACCCACCCCCATGCCCAAGCCTGTAACAGCCTCATCGATAAACTGCTGGCCCTGGAGATGTTGGTGTTTGTTTATGCTTCTGGAGACCCAGGCCTTCCGTCAGCAGATGGCAGCTGGGGCACCTCCCTATGCTGGGCCTAGCCATTACTACTTCTCTTGGTGTGCTGTCTCTGCCTTGCGCCTGCATGTGTCCCATAACATCAGTCGGGCCCAGAGCTCTGCGCTTTGCTGCAAGGTCCACTTGACCACCGACACATGGACAAGCGCCTGTGGTCAGGGATGCTGCAGTGCTTATCTTTAATGACAGGCAGGGTGAATGTGGTGGAGTCTGTTCCCCGGGTGCAAACTGGGGTGGCCTATCTCCTCTCCCAGGCCATGGCAGGAGTAGACTGAAACCCTACGAAGCTGCAACCTCCACCCCAGCTACTAGCGGAAAACACTGTAACACTGGCATGAGGAGATGTCAGTAGGCCGTGCTGAAACTGATCAGCTTGGGGGACAGACAGCACAGTGCCTCCGAGGTCAGGGATGCCATCCTGGCTGAGATGGCATTTTTTTTTCCCTGCTACACCTGGGGCCTGGCATTTTTGCGCCTGTGATAATGGCTGGAACCTGGTAGCAGATCTGGAGCTTGCCAGACTCAAACACGGTCCACGCATGGCCCACGTTTTCCAACTTGTTGGTGCCATGTTTCTTTGAAACCTACACCATTGTGCCTGATATACAGGTCAAAGTGGGGCCATTTTCGTAAGTGAGAACTAGCCTCTGCTAGGCAGAAAACATTCAGAGCACACTCCTCTCATCTTCGCACCGTTGGCTGGCGGAGGAAGACGAGGGGGTTGGAGTGGCATCTGATGTCCCTATCCCACACGAGGCTAGAGGGTGCACTTCAGTGCATCCCATTGCTTCACCACAAATGGTGTGAAGGGGAGTGGAAAATGGAGGAAATGGAGAGTGACCCTTACAGTTGGGGCCAGCAAAGGCATGCCAAGTAACACACTGGCACACATGGCTGACTTCATCTTGGGTTGCTTTTCAACACATATTTCACATCATGAAGAACAAATAATACTGGATTTTTTCAAGCCTCGAACCCCGGTCTAGGTCTAATGTCTGTTCCTTTCTTATATTAGGGGAGAGGGAAAAAAAATTACTTCAGTGATACGTTTAGCGTACATAGACTGACTATTAATGTGTATCCCACTTAGTGTTGTTAGGGTTACACACCGTCACAACCTGGCTAAAGCTTCTATAGCTGTTAATAAAGTCAACATAACTTTACGGTATCCAAAAAGACAGCTGGTACCGACAGAGAGCAAGACAAATGTCACCCAAAGCTGTGAGCTCTGAACACCCACAGTGACTTTGGCGTCATCATCATTATAAGGGAGTGGGTGGTAATAAATAACTTGGCAGTGCCTAAAACCCAAAAAGCTTATACAACTATATTTACATTAAGATACACAAATGAAACTTTTCAGTAGCATGTCATGAGACAAGCTGATAAGCTCTTCCTTTGTGCAGTGCTATTTGAAAGTTAAACGCTGCCTTTATTTTAATTCTGGAGAAGGTGCAGACATTAGATTTAGAACATGTTGTCTTCATTGTCCAAATCCTCTATATAGGTAACGCGTTTTTCGGGCCGAGCTGTCTGGGAACGAGCTGGTGCAGCACTGACAACCTGGGTGAATATGGCAAGAGCCTGAGATGTAGGGTGAATGAATCCCCAAATTATTTGTGGAATTCCCAGTGAGACAATGGCACTGTATACCAGTATTAAAAATTGTGGGTGCACATAACCCCCATATATTCTTTGAATTCCCAGTCAGACAATGGCACTGTATACCAGTATTAAAAATTGTGGGTGCACATAACCCCCATATATTCTTTGAATTCCCAGTCAGACAATGGCACTGTATACCAGTAGTAAAAATTGTGGGTGCACATAACCCCCATATATTCTTTGAATTCCCAGTCAGACAATGGCACTGTATACCAGTATTAAAAATTGTGGGTGCACATAACCCCCATATATTCTTTGAATTCCCAGTCAGACAATGGCACTGTATACCAGTATTAAAAATTGTGGGTGCACATAACCCCCATATATTCTTTGAATTCCCAGTGAGACAAAGGAACTGTATAGCAGTATTAAAAATTGTGGGTGCACGTAACCCCCATATATTCTTTGAATTCCCAGTCAGACAATGGCACTGTATACCAGTAGTAAAAATTGTGGGTGCACATAACCCCCATATATTCTTTGAATTCCCAGTGAGACAAAGGAACTGTATAGCAGTATTAAAAATTGTGGGTGCACGTAACCCCCATATATTCTTTGAATTCCCAGTCAGACAATGGCACTGTATACCAGTATTAAAAATTGTGGGTGCACATAACCCCCATATATTCTTTGAATTCCCAGTCAGACAATGGCACTGTATACCAGTATTAAAAATTGTGGGTGCACATAACCCCCATATATTCTTTGAATTCCCAGTGAGACAAAGGAACTGTATAGCAGTATTAAAAATTGTGGGTGCACATAACCCCCATATATTCTTTGAATTCCCAGTGAGACAAAGGAACTGTATAGCAGTATTAAAAATTGTGGGTGCACGTAACCCCCATATATTCTTTGAATTCCCAGTCAGACAATGGCACTGTATACCAGTATTAAAAATTGTGGGTGCACATAACCCCCATATATTCTTTGAATTCCCAGTCAGACAATGGCACTGTATACCAGTATTAAAAATTGTGGGTGCACATAACCCCCATATATTCTTTGAATTCCCAGTCAGACAATGGCACTGTATACCAGTATTAAAAATTGTGGGTGCACATAACCCCCATATATTCTTTGAATTCCCAGTCAGACAAAGGAACTGTATAGCAGTATTAAAAATTGTGGGTGCACGTAACCCCCATATATTCTTTGAATTCCCAGTCAGACAATGGCACTGTATACCAGTATTAAAAATTGTGGGTGCACATAACCCCCATATATTCTTTGAATTCCCAGTCAGACAATGGCACTGTATAGCAGTATTAAAAATTGTGGGTGCACGTAACCCCCATATATTCTTTGAATTCCCAGTCAGACAATGGCACTATATACCAGTATTAAAAATTGTGGGTGCACATAACCCCCATATATTCTTTGAATTCCCAGTCAGACAATGGCACTGTATACCAGTAGCAAAAATTGTGGGTGCACGTAACCCCAATATATTCTTTGAATTCCCAGTCAGACAATGGCACTGTATACCAGTAGTAAAAATTGTGGGTGCACATAACCCCCATATATTCTTTGAATTCCCAGTCAGACAATGGCACTGTATACCAGTATTAAAAATTGTGGGTGCACATAACCCCCATATATTCTTTGAATTCCCAGTCAGACAATGGCACTGTATACCAGTATTAAAAATTGTGGGTGCACGTAACCCCCATATATTCTTTGAATTCCCAGTCAGACAATGGCACTGTATACCAGTAGTAAAAATTGTGGGTGCACATAACCCCCATATATTCTTTGAATTCCCAGTCAGACAATGGCACTGTATACCAGTATTAAAAATTGTGGGTGCACATAACCCCCATATATTCTTTGAATTCCCAGTCAGACAATGGCACTGTATAGCAGTATTAAAAATTGTGGGTGCACGTAACCCCCATATATTCTTTGAATTCCCAGTCAGACAATGGCACTATATACCAGTATTAAAAATTGTGGGTGCACATAACCCCCATATATTCTTTGAATTCCCAGTCAGACAATGGCACTGTATACCAGTATTAAAAATTGTGGGTGCACGTAACCCCCATATATTCTTTGAATTCCCAGTCAGACAATGGCACTGTATACCAGTAGTAAAAATTGTGGGTGCACATAACCCCCATATATTCTTTGAATTCCCAGTCAGACAATGGCACTGTATACCAGTATTAAAAATTGTGGGTGCACATAACCCCCATATATTCTTTGAATTCCCAGTGAGACAAAGGAACTGTATAGCAGTATTAAAAATTGTGGGTGCACGTAACCCCCATATATTCTTTGAATTCCCAGTCAGACAATGGCACTGTATACCAGTATTAAAAATTGTGGGTGCACATAACCCCCATATATTCTTTGAATTCCCAGTGAGACAAAGGAACTGTATAGCAGTATTAAAAATTGTGGGTGCACGTAACCCCCATATATTCTTTGAATTCCCAGTCAGACAATGGCACTGTATACCAGTATTAAAAATTGTGGGTGCACGTAACCCCCATATATTCTTTGAATTCCCAGTCAGACAATGGCACTATATACCAGTATTAAAAATTGTGGGTGCACATAACCCCCATATATTCTTTGAATTCCCAGTCAGACAATGGCACTGTATACCAGTATTAAAAATTGTGGGTGCACGTAACCCCCATATATTCTTTGAATTCCCAGTCAGACAATGGCACTGTATACCAGTAGTAAAAATTGTGGGTGCACATAACCCCCATATATTCTTTGAATTCCCAGTCAGACAATGGCACTATATACCAGTATTAAAAATTGTGGGTGCACATAACCCCCATATATTCTTTGAATTCCCAGTCAGACAATGGCACTGTATAGCAGTATTAAAAATTGTGGGTGCACGTAACCCCCATATATTCTTTGAATTCCCAGTCAGACAATGGCACTATATACCAGTATTAAAAATTGTGGGTGCACATAACCCCCATATATTCTTTGAATTCCCAGTCAGACAATGGCACTGTATACCAGTATTAAAAATTGTGGGTGCACGTAACCCCCATATATTCTTTGAATTCCCAGTCAGACAATGGCACTGTATACCAGTAGTAAAAATTGTGGGTGCACATAACCCCCATATATTCTTTGAATTCCCAGTCAGACAATGGCACTGTATACCAGTATTAAAAATTGTGGGTGCACATAACCCCCATATATTCTTTGAATTCCCAGTCAGACAATGGCACTGTATACCAGTATTAAAAATTGTGGGTGCACATAACCCCCATATATTCTTTGAATTCCCAGTGAGACAAAGGAACTGTATAGCAGTATTAAAAATTGTGGGTGCACGTAACCCCCATATATTCTTTGAATTCCCAGTCAGACAATGGCACTGTATACCAGTATTAAAAATTGTGGGTGCACGTAACCCCCATATATTCTTTGAATTCCCAGTCAGACAATGGCACTATATACCAGTATTAAAAATTGTGGGTGCACATAACCCCCATATATTCTTTGAATTCCCAGTCAGACAATGGCACTGTATAGCAGTATTAAAAATTGTGGGTGCACATAACCCCCATATATTCTTTGAATTCCCAGTGAGACAATGGCACTGTATACCAGTAGCAAAAATTGTGGGTGTATATAGCCCCAATTCTATTGCTAGGGGACTTGCAGGGTATTTCTGAGGTGAAGGTGGGGGGGCACACCGTTGGAACGGGGATTTGGGGTGTATATATGGGGTATACGGGAATACACTGTCAGTGTGTTCCATTCAGGATCCTGGGAAAGCTGGGTTGCGGCGATTGAGCCCGTCAGTGCCACGTTACACTGACAAGCTTCTCCCTGGAATTGAAGTTATATGTAAGCCCAATATATTCTTTGAATTCCCAGTGAGACAATGGCACTATATGGCAGTAGCAAAAATAGTGGGTGTATATAGCCCCAATTCTATTGCTAGGGGACTTGCAGGGTATTTCTGGGGTGAAGGTGGGGGGGCACACCGTTGGAACGGGTATCGGGGGTATATATCGGGTATACGGGAATACACTGACAGTGTATTCCATTCAGGATCCTGGGAAAGCTGGGTTGCGGCGATTGAGCCCGTCAGTGCCACGTTACACTGACAAGCTTCTCCCTGGAATTTAGCTCTTATAAGAGCTGTTGGTTGTCTTCTCCTTCCTATCCTAGCCTGTCCCTGCCTACCCAGAATCTAAGCCCTAGCTAGCTGGACGGAAACCTCCGTCCTCGGTGAATTGCAAGCTCAGAATGACGCGAAGCTGGGCGGCGCTGTTCTTTTAAATTAGAGGTCACATGTTTTCGGCAGCCAATGGGTTTTGCCTACTTTTTTCAACGTCACCGGTGTCGTAGTTCCTGTCCCACCTACCCTGCGCTGTTATTGGAGCAAAAAAGGCGCCAGGGAAGGTGGGAGGGGAATCGAGTAATGGCGCACTTTACCACGCGGTGTTCGATTCGATTCGAACATGCCGAACAGCCTAATATCCGATCGAACATGAGTTCGATAGAACACTGTTCGCTCATCTCTACATAACACGTATTTGGTACTTTCATAGAATTAAATATTGATCTGCAGAGTAAAAGTTATTTACTGACACAGGTTATCTTTTGTGAAATGTCATAGAAAATACTATTATTCTTTTTTTTTCTGCCCGCTCATTCCGAGCCTGGACCCCAACAGAATGAAATGTAACACAGGGAGAATTTGATGGACATTTGCCCTTTAGACTTCATTTCGTGTTATACTGCTTGAGGAAACACACAACCACTAAGTGATTTATTGCTCTAGGGGTCACTTAGATTGGCAATAAAATATTATGTCATTCATTTAGATTGGATTTATGGGGTATTTGAAAAAAAATAATTTAATACATTCATTTTACTACAGGACAAAAACTTCTCAAAGCTCCCCAGTTATAACATGATAAGATAGTGTTATATTCCAAAATACATTGTACATGGCTGTAATATGTCTCTGTTTTGTATGGTGTACTGCCATAGAGGTGCATGAGCTATCTACTGTATCTCTCTATATGTGGGATGACTAGCTTTTCAAAATAACATGATTTTGTGATTCTCTGTCATCAGAGGTCTAACCCCTATGTGCCTATGTGTGGCCACCCAGTGGTTGTGTTGTGCATTGCAGCCTGTCAAGGGTTTTGCTATCCTGTAGCAGGGTTTTGTAGCATATTTGGAATCTGTAAAATCAATTCTACTATGTACTGCTGGCACAAACATGCTAATATATGGATATGCCAAGGCTGCATAACACATTTAGTCTCTTTCTGTATAGGTTTTAGATGCTTTCTGAATAAGAATTGTATAATATATTCAACTCAGCAACTCTTTTCCGTGATATAGATTTACTGAGGAATAGTCTGTATTCAATTGGCTACAAAAATCCCAGACATTTCTGTATGAATTTTGAGGCTGATTTGACCATGGACTACCAATGCCAAGGGTCAGTCATTGACGTCCATGGTCATGTGTCTAGATGATATGTCATTGTGTTGCTAGTTGTGCAATTCCCTTGTGCTGCTGCTGGAACAATGGAAGAAGAGAAGACAGAGACAGTGAGTCCCAAACTCGACCAAACCCCTATCCCTACCTACTTGCCAGAAATGCCCTTGGTGACAGATGGCAACTTGACAGCGGTCCCTTCTCTGAATACATGTTACACAGAAGAAGACAAGACAAACAACACAGAAGCAAAGTTTGCAAGCAAGGGTCAAAGCCAGAGATACAAAGCAGTACAAAATCATAATCCAAAAGAGTAGTCACAAGGGAAGCCAAAGGTCGGAGGTCAGTAATGCAAAAATATCAGAAAGAAGAGCTTAGCAAAACAAAGTCACAGGACATAGTCTCAATAGCCTGCAAACCTGTGTGGGATGATGATGTATTATAGGAAGTCCAGAACCCCACTCAGACTTGGTTGGTAGACAGGCTGTCAATCACGCAGGCAAGGCTAAGATTAACTATTGGATGGACAGATGAAAACAGGGTGCAGGAGATGGGTGTGGTGGAAATTCAATTACAGAGGGGAGGCAATAGAGCAGTGTTCACACAGAGCAACAAAAAAACTCTAAGCAAGGAATCAAACTGAACACGCCTTCTGCGTCGCAGTGCACAAGCGGAGGGTGACGCAGAGACCTGAACAGGCAGAGACGTTACAGTGACCTTTGGGGGACCAGGAGGCTGGCAGTGAAAGAGCACTAGAAGTTTAAAAGGTTCACATATACTGTAGCTGGTATATTATTTTATTAGCATATGAGGTTGGAGATCACACACTGTGCACAATTCTGACTCTTTTTATGGAATTGCAGGAGGATATTGATGAGGAGATTGAAGCAGAATACAACATCCTGAAGGCTTTATCTGACCATCCAAATGTTGTCAAGTTCTATGGGATGTATTTCAAGAAAGATGCAAAGACGGGGGATCAGCTGTGGCTAGTGCTGGAGGTTTGCAATCATTTTTACAAGACTAATACATATATTCATATGTGACCTATGAGAAGTACTTACCTATTTTTTAAGTGTAAACGTGCTTGGCTGACACTAAAGGAAAATGGATATTGATGAGGATAGTTTAGCAATATCTGATCGGTGGGGGTTCAACACCCAGACCCTGCACCGATCAGCTGATTCAGTTGCCAAAAGCATTATACAAGGTATACAGATGAAAACAGCTCTGCAACTATTGAAGGGAAAGGGAACAGAGCTGCAGCTCTGCGGCACCACAGCTACAATGTATATTGCAGCAGGTAGAGATGGTGCCGGCTCTAGCTGCCCATGATATTCCATGCTTAGACATCATGGGATTGACAGCAAAGCATGGAGGAAGAGAAAGTGGTTACAGACTAAGGCTGCAGTGCAAAAACTATATGTATAAAGGGATTGCAGAGTGTGATACACAGTTAGAGATTTTTCCATTCTTGCAACCCTAACTTTCCACTGGAGGTCTTCTTTAAGAATTGTCTACCTAGAGACCCAGCCATGTGTGTTCTAGTCTGTGTTTTATAAAATATTGTGCCCTTGTTAAATTTGCCCTCCATGCACTAGTGATCCTGTAATAGACTTGTGTTTAACAGCAGCAAATATGGAGGAGGCAGAGCTGCAGGGGGAGGTGGCAGCCTGAGCCAATGATGAAAGAGGGGGTGTGTCTCAGACTACCTGAGGCCCCCTGTAGGCACTGGAGCTAAGTTATAGTCAAAGATCATATCTCTACACTACACTCTATATGCAGAAAGGGAATGATCATCTATATGTACTGATTTACATATCATTGTCGGGCTCCTGTCTGAACAGTTGCTGTAAATTCCCTCTTTTTCAGTTGTGCAATGGAGGATCTGTAACAGATTTAGCAAAAGGTCTTCTGAAGAGAGGGGAAAGAATGAATGAGACCATCATTGCTTTCATTTTACATGAGGCTCTTATGGTAAGGGGTGCAGTATCCATTGCTACAAAGCTCTTCAGAGATCCCATTTACATTCTGCATTTATTGGTGTATTGGCAAGAAAATTCTCTGTATTATTTTAACAGGTAGGATGTTAACAAAGGAGATACATCTATATAAGAGGCAGAGCAGACTATTGTGGATGGTCCGGTGACTTGGTAACTAAGGCCTCATGCACACAAGAGTAGGAAGAAATGGCCGATAAAAATAGGTGCAGGAAACTATTTGCTCCTGGCCATTTTGCATCTGTGGGGCAATCCATTTATAAAGGATTCCTCCTAGACTTGAGTCTATTGATAGATCTGTGTAAGTGGACAGTCAAAATGGACTGTGCAAAAAAGGACAGGTCGGGTTTAGCCTTGCATACTAGTTTTCTGTTGTACAATGCATAGAAAAGTCTGATTTTTTGCAAAAATGTGCAACTGTTCTAACACCATGCCAATTTGATTGTGTGGTGTGGATAGGCTTATTATCATTAGAGACTATTTCCTGGTGTGAAAGATCCCTGACATATACACCAGCTACAAACTGACATGGTGTAGTCAGTAGAGATGAGCGAACAGTAAAATGTTCGAAGTTCGATATTCGTTTCGAGTAATCCTTAATATTCGACTACTCAAATCGAATATCGAACCCTATTATAGTCTATGGGGGGAAAATGCTCGTTTTAGGGGTAGGCAACATTCGATCAAATTACACTTACCAAGTCCACGAGTGAGGGTCGGGCTGGATCCTCCGAGAAGTCTTCTCCGTGCAGCGTCCCCGCGGCGTCTTCCAGCTCTGAATTCACTCTGCCAGGCATCGGGCCTGGGCAGAGCCGACTGCACATGCCCGCACTACAAGCCCGATGCCTGGCAGAGTGAATGAAGAGCCGGAAGACGCCACGGGGAAGCTGCACGGAGAAGACTTCTAAAGGTAGGAGAAGAACCAGCGTTGATTGACTGTATAGCATTTGGCCAATCAATGCTGGTCCCTGCATCGAACTTTTACATTCGAATAGCGAGTGGTACGAGTATTTCGAATACCGTAGTATTCGATCGAATACCTAATCGATCGAGTACTACTCGCTCATCTCTAGCAGTCAGTGTGCAGGCGCATGTCCCGATTGAGGGTGCGCCTGGATTATGAAGAGAAGTGCAACGCTTCATAAATAAGGTGCACTTTCACCAATGCAAGGAATATGAAGATTGGCATTGAAGGTGCAGTCTTCATAAATCTCCTTCAGGCTGAGTCCCCACCTCGTGGAAAAGCAGTTTCTTTTGGTTGCAGATTTTGCTGCGGTTTTTAGAGCCAAAGCCAAGACTAGTTTGAGCAGAAGTTAGAAATATAAGAACTTCCTATATATTTCCCATTCCTTTTGTACCATTCCTGGCTTTGGCTCAATAAACCACAACAAAATCTGCAACAAAAAATGCTGCGTTTCCACAATGTGGGGCCTTAGCCTTAGGCAGAGACCCCACATTGCAGGAGCACAGCTTTTTTTGTTGCAGATTTTGCTACGGTCAAGACCATGAATGGCTACAAAGGGAATTGGAAATGTATAGGAAATTCTTATACTTCTACCGTCTTCTCAATCCACTCCTGGCTTTGTCTCAAAAAACTGCAGCAAAATCTGCAACAAAAAAGCTGTGTTTCTGCAATATGGGGTTACAGCCACAAGAAGTTCCAAAAATGACCGTGAGAGAGCTGCTACAAAAATGGCCCTCACACGGCCGTGTGCATGAGGACTTAGATTCTGCTTATCAATAGATTTAATGTTAAAGTCATGTATAACTTTAAGGCTGAGGCCCCACATTGCGGAAAAACATCTTTTTTTGTTTCAGATTTGTTCCGGTTTTTTGAGCCAAAGCCAAGAATGGCTACAAATGGAACTGGAAATATATAGGAAGTCTTTATACTTCTATCTTCTGCTCAATCTAGTCCTAGTTTTAGCTCAAAAAACGGCAACAAAATCTGTAACAAAAAAAACGCTGCGTTTCCGCAAGGTGGGGCCCCGGCTTAAAGGTGTTTTCTGGGACTTTTATGTTGACAACCATTCTCTAGGCTAGAATCCCTACTGATCAGTTGATTGATGGGGCCGCAACGCACCAGAAATATCACAGCTCCATATATAGTGCGGTGGCTGGGCATGGTATTACAAGTCGAGCCCATTAAAGTGAATGGGAGAGATGTGCAGTACCATTATAACCTCCTGCACAGAGTATGAGGCAATGCTATATTTGGTGATGCTGCAGACCCTTCCATCAGCAGATCGGTGGTGGAGCTGGACTCATGTAGAGTGGATATGGATATAGACCTATCTGAAAGATACATGATCAATATTAAGGTCCTGAAAATCCCTTTTTGGATCTCATAAAATTAAGCAGAACATTCTAGTCCACTCTTAAGACATCTACAGCCCCTCCCCCCCCCTCCTATGGTGTTCTCCTCTCACTCATACAGATCTAAGAATGTCTAATTCATGCCAAAATCCCCATAAATAGGGGCAGATTAGGATTACCACGGGCCATGAGCTGTATGAAAACTGTGGCGGCCACCCGGCTAGGGTTTCGCAGGGCTTATTACATGGGCTGATCATCAGCTGAATGATCATTCATAGAAATGTTCATTCTCTATCACTTTGCAGTATTAGGCCGGGTTCATACTTTGTGTACTACACTTACCCAGGATGCCGCTAGTCCCAGAGATCAGATGAATGTAGGTGACGGCAATTTTATTTTTAGTGGCCAGGGGGTGTCGTTATGAAAAAGCAGCAGGCCCCTTTGCAATGCCATGGATAGTCAATATGATGCTGCCACCTTGCTTTTGGGAAGACTACTTGCATGTGTCCTTTGTGTATTTACAAGTACATGGTGGTGGTGACCGGTTTGGTTGGCTGATCCTTCTGCTGTTCAAAATTATTATTTTCTAAAAGGGCCTTCATCATTTACATAGCCATAAGACAATTCACCGGGACGTGAAGGGAAACAACATTCTGCTCACAACAGAAGGAGGTGTCAAACTTGTGGATTTTGGTAAGTCTGCACAAGATATTCTTAAAATTTCATACTGGAAAAGAAAATTTTGCAGAAAGCAGGGCCGAGGCATAGAACGGATGTCCACCGTAAAGATTAGATCTAGAGATGAGTGAACAGTAAAATGTTCAAGGTTCGATATTCGTTTCGAGTAGCCCCTCAATATTCGACTACTCGAATCGAATATCGAACCCTATTATAGTCTATGGGGGGAAAATGCTCGTTTCAGGGGTGGGCAACGTTCGATCAAATTATACTTACCAAGTCCACGAGTGAGGGTCGGGCTGGATCCTCCGAGAAGTCTTCTCCTTGCAGCGTCCCCGCGGCATCTTCCGGCTCTGAATTCACTCTGCCAGGCATCGGGCCTGGGCAGAGCCGACTGCGCATGCCCGCACTACAAGCAGACATACGCAGTCGGCTCTGCCCGGGCCCGATGCCTGGCAGAGTGAATGAAGAGCCGGAAGACGCCGTGGGGAAGCTGCACGGAGAAGACTTCTAAAGGTAGGAGAAGAACCAGCGTTGATTGGCCGACTGTATAGCATTCGGCCAATCAATGCTGGTTCTGCATCGAACTTTTACATTCGAACAGCGAGTGGTACTCGATCGAGTACGAGTATTTCGAATACTGTAGTATTCGATCGAGTAGGTACTCGATCGAGTACCACTCGCTCATCTCTAATTAGATCCAGTCCCTATTATAGTATTAGGTTTTATCACCCAGAAGAGCCCAGAGATTGCTTTTAGTTCCACACACTTTCCAGGACCCTTAGGGTAAGTTAACATGGCGGATAACGAAGAGGAAGTCTTCTTCATGTCCGCCGCTGTTTTCTGCTCGCTGACTATCCGGAATGGGATGCCAATGTAAGTCTGTTTAGGTCCATTGATCTGGAGTCTCGAGCCCTGGAATCCGCGCCAACACTGAGCAGACCGTCCTGCTGGATCTCTGCCTCCCATTGAAAACAAATCCCCCAAATCCATAGCAAATTACTCCGTGTGAATTTACCCCTAAAGTGAAAGTGCCATTAGGAAATGAACTATTGTTTAAATCATGTTATATGGTAAAAAATCTATATCTATATTAAAATAAAAATCCTAAAAATCTTGCAATTCCTACTCTCGTCAATAAGCCAAGAACTGCATTAGTTTTAGGAAATTTTTTTAAAATATATATAACATTGAAAATGGAAAAAGTCACCAAAAATTCTTTAAAAATATGTTTAACATAAAAATTGGTTTTAAATAATAAGTCATTTTCTGGTGCCCTTCAAAGAGTTTGGCCAGGACATTGAAAAGGATCTTTCAGCACCTCCACCATTTCAAGTACTTAGTATATGTTAATAGTCTCTGCTCCACTGATTCCAGCACAGTTGGAATTTTTTCTCTAGCCCCCACCACTCCTGAGCAACTAGCACAGTTTGTTTCGGCGCCTGATGTTGTGGTGTCAGGCAGGGGGTGTGACTCAGAGATCCAATCAGTGCCAGAGCTCAGAATCACACCCCTTGTCTGCTTCTGCCTGACTCCGCCCTCCTGACAGTACAGAGCCTAAATAGAATACCAGGCACCAAAACCGATTGCTTAGGAACGTTGGGGGCCAGAGAAAAAATCCATCTGTGCTGGAATCAGTGGAGCCGCAACTAGATTTGAACTTGTTGGAGGTGATGAAAGGTCTTTTTTAAAGGAGTTGTCTGACCTTTTAAACAGGTCACTCCCTACTGTCACCCATTGTTGACGGCATTTTCTGATGACATTAGGTTGAGCCCAATCCGTCATGGGCCATTCCAATTTGCAGCTTGGAGCTGGAGCTGCAGCTTGGAGATTTCCTTATATTTGTAGTCAGTATGTCCAAAGAAATCAATGACCAGAGCCTACCAGCATATACAGCGTGGTCATAATATAACCTCAGGTGTTTGGAGTCATGTGCAGGATGACCCAATGGACGGAATTGCCTGAAAATTTGTTTGTGTGCTAATCAAGGCATGGGGAAACGGACGGCATGAAAAACAAAACAAAACCTAAAAATCATCACCAACTGCTTCCTCGTGACAATGACACCCGCATGACATTTGCATTAATGTTTCTGGCCAGAGTGGAAGTGGATACCAATTGGCCATGGAATATCCTGTGGAGCGACGAAGCGCATTTTTACTTCAATGGAACGGTCAACACACAGAACTGTTGCATATGGGCCACCGGAAACCCGCTTGTGCTGGAGGGGGTTCCGCTGCATTCGCCCAAGGTGACCGTTTGATGTGGGTTCACCTCATCGTTCATGATTGGACCGTTCTTTTTCGAAGATTTGGGCCCAATTGGGGTTGCCACCTGTTCCATCACAGCAGCGAGGTACCGGACAATGCTGGAAACAGTGGTCGTTCCCCAACTCCAACAGCGGCAGTGTCTGCAGACGATCACCTTCATGCAGGATGGAGCCCCTCCTCACATCGCAAATCCTGTGAAGAACGCTCTTCGTGCACATTTCCCCGATGACAGGATTTTGAGCCGCTCATACCCTACAGGGTGGCCACCGCGCTCTCCGGATCTCACTCCTTGTGATTTCTGGTTGTGGGGACACTTGAAGGAGCGTGTTTATCGGGGGAATGTCGAAACCCTGCCTGACCTCAAAGACCGCATCACGTTGGAAGTGTGCAGCATCTCACCAGAGATGTTACACGCAAGCGTCGAGCACGTTCTGCCTAGGATGACCGTGCTCACCATGCATGAAGGCGCCACACTGAACAGTCATGCTAGTCGGTGGTCCAAATGGGACATCTCCAAGTATCGACAGACGGGTTTTGCACCGCGCGCTCACTGTATAGCGCCACATTATCCCCTGGTGGGGAGTTTTCGTATTAATTTTTTTATTTTTTTATTTTTTTTCATGCCGCCCGTTTCCCCATGCCTTGATTAGCACACCTACAAATTTTCAGGCAATTCCATTCATTGGCTCAGCCTGCACACGACTCCAAACACCTGAGGTTATATTACGGCCACCCTATATTTCACTTAGCATGGAGTAGAACAATCAGAGTTTTGGACAGTGCAGTGGTAACATGGAAATCTCTTACCATAATAAAGCATGACTAAAGGTTTTTCCTCTCTTATGTAGTAGATAGTTTATTAGATTAAAATACTGAATATTAACATTGTACAATTCCTGCAGGTGTATCAGCTCAGCTAACTAACACTCGTCTCCATAGGAATACATCAGTGGGGACTCCGTTCTGGATGGCCCCCGAGGTTGGTCACTGTTTTTTATATATTATTATACAGTAGGTGTAGTAATATAACCAAGAAGATCTAACCTCAACAATAATATTTCTACCTATGTTCTTTAAAGAGAGTTATGGGTAGGGAATATACTATTGCTCCTAGCGCCACCTTTTGGCTGGTAGTTCCCTATAGATTAATACCTGGTTTTTAAAGAAACCTAAAAACCTAATCTGGGTGGTCCTAGGAGCAAGTTCCTCTTTTTCACCAAGGAGATCTTATTTGCATATTCCTTACGTAGAATTTGAAGCAGGGCATACATAATCCAATAAGTCCCTCAATGGCGTCGCCACAATTTTGACCTCCTTCAAGACCTCTCACATATCCAGCCAGTACCTGCTCTGCAATGATTAGAGGCAATAACTTTGAAACTTCCTTAATGATGAGATATTCCGTTTTGGTTATTATTCCCAGATTATGTGATTTTTTTTTTTTTTTTTTTTTTAAACCATGCATTGATGTTTAAGGAGCTACCTTCCTAAGGGTGGTGCTAGTGAAAGTTCCTTTTTTTCACCAATGGGATCTTATTTGCATATTCCATAACCAAAATTCTTAGCATGGCATACATGACTCTCTGTATTGTCTTTCCCTACTGAAAAACATTACCCCTTCTTATATAGAGTTAAAAAGTCACTTAAGTTAAAAACATTTTCATTGGTTGACTCAAATAAAAGCCCCGAGCACTTCCGACTATGTCCTACGTACACTTAACTAAAGTATATGATTCATTCAGTGGTATTTCTCCATATCTGCGCACACAGAACAAGGACGCGGCTGTAGAAGTGCTTCACATTTCTTGCTCCCATTTATATCCAGCACCTATAGCCACTCAGTAAACTTTTTAAAATCTTTATTTAACTGGGGTCAGTCTGGGATATTTTGCTTTAACAGGATCAGTTTATAGTCATTTAGTTATTCTTGTTGGTGTATGTTATAGTACCAGCAATTTTTTACATTCAAATTTTTTTTCGGTATACATAGGGCTATATTTGTATGCTATTTGTACAGGGTCTGTACAGCTGTACTCAATACAGTTCATATGAAAGAATCTCCGCTTTCTTGTGATACCAGAACCATTTCTCTAGAGCAGGGATAGGGAACCTTTGTCTCTCCAGCTGCTGTGAAACTATAACTCCCAGCATGCTCCATTCACTTCCACGGGAGTTCCAAGAACAGCAGAGCAAGTGTGCATGCTGGGAGTTGTAGTTTTGCAATAGCCGGAGAGCCGTATGTTCCCTACCCCTGCTCTAGGGGGTATAAAACCAGAGATACAGCCATTTGAAGTAACCAACTTCCCCTTTGGTAAATGCTTCGGCTCTGTATATTCGCAATATAACTGTAGGCACGTTCCTTAGAAACCTCAGTTGGAGAGTTGGTAAGGAGAATGTAACAGCCTGTTTTCTAATAAAAAGTTAGATAGGATGATAAAGTATATTATAAAAAATTGTCACCCCGACACACAATAGCTAAAATAAAAAGCAGGGAGTTACACTTTAACAGTTAAAAAGTTGCAGAGAAAAATGATCATATCTGCACAGAGATGGAAGAATTGGACTCCAACTGCTACCTGATAAAAGGAGTCCTAGCACTGTGTAAATAGCCCGACTCATTTTGTTCTGATCCATAGATTCCCATAACTTGGATCAGACCTATTAAAAAAATCTATTGATTTTACAGGTGCACCAAAAAGTCAAGTCTCTGACTCTGATAGGCAGCCATCATAAACCAGTGGAAATGGAAATGGAATTCCCATTATACATTGTATGTTCTGTTTCGGTAGGTCATAGCATGTGAACAGCAAGTAGATACAACATATGATGCAAGATGTGATGTCTGGTCCTTAGGAATAACAGCCATAGAACTAGGAGACGGTGATCCCCCCCTGGCTGACTTACATCCAATGAGAGCCCTGTTTAAAATACCAAGGTATCGTACTGAACACTATCAAAAGATTATTATTATTTTTGTCTCAGTTGATATTATAAGGGTATTCCAGTCTGAACCATTGGATAGTAATGGGGTCAAATTAGTGGGGGTCCGACTGCTGAGACACTTTCCCCCCATCAATAATGAGAACAGGGATGAAGTCCTTTGTCTTGAAGTGATTATTGGTCCAGGGTGAGCTCCATAGATCTCCCTATATCAGTGTGTGTAGAGAGCAGGCTGTCAATCATTGTGTATAGGTGGAGTCTTCAGGACTCTTACTGTCCGTCCTAGGAGTCCAGTCAGGGTTTACACTGCCTTTAATGAAAAATCCTGCTCCATATCCTACTGTATGAGCCTATCTATCTATCTATCTATCTATCTATCTATCTATCTATCTATCTATCTATCTATCTACAGTACTATGAAAAAGTTTGGGCACCCCTATTAATCTTAATCATTTTTAGTTCTAAATATTTTGGTATTTGCAACAGCCATTTCAGTTTGATATATCTAATAACTGATGGACACAGTAATATTTCAGGATTGAAATGAGGTTTATTGTACTAACAGAAAATGTGCAATATGCATTAAACCAAAATTTGACCGGTGCAAAAGTATGGGCACCTCAACAGAAAAATGACATTAATATTTAGTAGATCCTCCTTTTGCAGAGATAACAGCCTCTAGTCGCTTCCTGTAGCTTTTAATCAGTTCCTGGATCCTGGATGAAGGTATTTTGGACCATTTCTTTCTACAAAACAATTCAAGTTCAGTTAAGTTTGATGGTCGCCGAGCATGGACAGCCCGCTCTCAAATGATCTGAAAACAAAGATTGTTCAACATAGTTGTTCAGGGGAAGGATACAAAACGTTGTCTCAGAGATTTAACCTGTCAGTTTCCACTGTGAGGAACATAGTAAGGAAATGGAAGACTACAGGGACAGTTCTTGTTAAGCCCAGAAGTGGCAGGCCAAGAAAAATATCAGAAAGGCAGAGAAGAAGAATGGTGAGAACAGTCAAGGACAATCCACAGACCACCTCCAAAGAGCTGCAGCATCATCTTGCTGCAGATGGTGTCACTGTGCATCGGTCAGCAATACAGCGCACTTTGCACAAATAGAAGCTGTATGGGAGAGTGATGAGAAAGAAGCCGTTTCTGCACGTACGCCACAAATAGAGTTGCCTGAGGTATGAAAAAGCACATTTGGACAAGGCAGCTTCATTTTGGAAACAAAGATTGAGTTGTTTGGTTATAAAAAAAAAGGCGTTATGCATGGCGTCCAAAAAGAAACAGCATTCCAAGAAAAACACATGCTACCCACTGTAAAATTTGGTGGAGGTTCCATCATGCTTTGGGGCTGTGTGGCCAATGCCGGCACAGGGAATCTTGTTAAAGTTGAGGGTCGCATGGATTCCACTCAGTATCAGCAGATTCTTGAGAATAATGTTCAAGAATCAGTGACGAAGTTGAAGTTACGCCAGGGATGGATATTTCAGCAAGACAATGATCCAAAACACTGCTCCAAATCCTCAGGCATTCATGCAGAGGAACAATTACAATGTTCTGGAATGGCCATCCCAGTCCCCAGACCTGAATATCATTGAACATCTGTGGGATGATTTGAAGCGGGCTGTCCATGCTCAGCGACCATCTAACTTAACTGAACTTGAATTGTTTGTCCAAAATACCTTCATCCAGGATCCAGGAACTGATTAAAAGCTACAGGAAGCGACTAGAGGCTGTTATCTTTGCAAAAGGAGGATCTACTAAATATTAATGTCATTTTTCTGTTGAGGTGCCCATACTTTTGCACCGGTCAAATTTTGGCTTAATGCATATTGCACATTTTCTGTTAGTACAATAAACCTCATTTCAATCCTGAAATATTACTGTGTCCATCAGTTATTAGATATATCAAACTGAAATGGCTGTTGCAAACACCAAAATATTTAGAACTAAAAATGATTAAGATTAATAGGGGTGCCCAAACTTTTTCATAGGACTGTATCTATCTATCACTGAGCTAGTCTGCAGATATCATTGACCCATCCCTATACATATTAGCCTTATAGCAGATAATGGGAAAATGAAAGGGACCTATTGACAATGATCTAATCTGTCGATGTAACTTCATATACTGTATAGAATAGAAAAACAGATACGGTATAACATTTCACATATAACCTTATCTGAAATAATGATTGATAACGCTTT
The DNA here is from genome assembly GCF_031893055.1 of Leptodactylus fuscus. NCBI lineage: Eukaryota > Metazoa > Chordata > Amphibia > Anura > Leptodactylidae > Leptodactylus > Leptodactylus fuscus. The sequence continues at coordinate 203,252,916 of NC_134268.1, read as the reverse complement.
TGCTTTACAGGAACCCCGCTCCAACATTGCGTCAGCCGGAATTGTGGTCACCGGAGTTCAATGACTTTATTAGCAAGTGAGTAGTGACATTCTATCTATCTATCTATCTATCTATCTATCTATCTATCTATCTATCTATCTATCTATCTATCTCCTATCTATCTATCTCCTATCTATCTATCTATCTATCTATCTATCTCCTATCTATCTATCTATCTATCTATCTATCTATCTATCTATCTATCTATCTATCTATCTATCTATCTATCTCCTATCTGTCTGTCTATCTATCTCATCTATCTATCTATCTATCTATCTATCTATCTATCTATCTATCTATCATCTATTTATCTACTATTTATCTACTTATCTATTTATCTGCTATCTACCTATCTAGATTTTTTATTAACACTTTCTATTAATGCTTCTATTTAAAACCATTCTTATTTTGCAGCATATTACACCTGCCTATAACATTTGCACATCACGGAATATACTTACATGATATATGGTCCTTGTATGTTGCATTATTTCAGCTTTTTGATATTATTAAGTCCCAACCCCATTCTGTTAGCCCTGCGGGTTCTTGTATATACTTTGAATATCCTGTGCCCTGACTACATCTCATAGATCTACATATTTATTGCATCGATGCAAATTTCCAAATGCAAACGTAACCAACAATTTGGTGTATTTTTTTACAGTAAGCAAATTACTATTAGGCTTTGATCCAAACAAAGCTATTCAAAGTAGTCGGTTCTTGCTTTTTTTTCCAGTCCGTCCTGCATGACTTGTATTGTTTACGGACACTCTTCTGTTGTTGGTCAGGTTTTATACATGTTAATGTAAATTTACCATTTAAGTTTAATAAAATTTTGATTTTTAATATTGTTTTGATGCATTTACATCTCCAGCAATGCTTATATGATACGCACATACATAGTTTTGAGTATTTTTGCCTTGGGTGCATGCTTTCCATGGATTTCTGTATAATATATACACACTGTTCAAAAGATACGTTAATTTTTGGCAAATACTCTTGATTACCTTGTAACAGATATATTTAGAAACATTTGCAATATAGTATATATACTGATTAGTACTGATGAGTCTGATCGGTGGAGGTCTAACACCAAGATCCCGCACTGATCAGCCATGTTCCTGTTCAAGTTATAGATTCAGAGCTACAGCGCTGTCCATTGTATAGTGGTGGCACCAGGTTACTGCAGCTCAGTACCTATTACTTTAATAGGCCCTGACCTGTGCAGAAGTTTCTGTCATATCAGATTATTGGATAAGGGTTTGGATGTTGGACCCCTACCATTTGAATACTGATAACCTATCCTATGGATAGGTTATCAGTATAGACAAAACACCTAGGATTCCGCAAATCTTGTGAAGGCTAAGAACCCATATAGTGGGCACAGTAGAAAAAGCGCTAATGACAACACATCGCAGTTTTTCTGGCAGCGTTCACAGTCTACTTTCCTGTCCGCATGAATCGTGCAGGCAGCGTGCGGAAAGCACACGGACCCCATTATAGTCTATGGGGTCCATGTGCTTTCACTGCACACCGCTTGCCAATGTGCTCAGTAGTCCGTTTCGGGGGGTCCCCATGTGGACCCCCCCCCGAACAGGTTACTGACGCAGATGTGAACGAGGCCTAAGTGCCACCCATAGAGGTGACAGACCGGGAGGACTTCAGAGATATTTGTTTCCAGTGGTCTCCTTGTTCATCTCACCTGCAATACAGACTCAAATAATGCATAGTGAAGTACCCTTGTGTCAGTGGCGTAACTAAGAATGGCGGGGCCCCGTGGCGAACTTTTGACATGGTCCCCCCGACTGACACCGAAGACCTCGACCGACCCCCTCCTACGCATTTCTGTGCGTTCTATTATGCCCCATAGTGGCCTCTTAACACAGTATTATCCCCCATAGTGGCCCCTGCACACAGTATTATGTCCCATAATGGCCCCTGCACACAGTATTATCCCCCCATAGTGGCCCCTGCACACAGTATTATCCCCCATAGTGGCTCCTGCACACAGTATTATGTCCCATAATGGCCCCTGCACACAGTATTATCCCCCATAGTGGCCCCTGCACACAGTATTATCCCCCATAGTGGCCCCTGCACACAGTATTATGTTCCTTAGTGGCCTCTGCACACAGTATTATCCCCCATAGTGGCCCCTGCACACAGTATTATCCCCCCATAGTGGCCCCTGCACACAGTATTATCCCCCATAGTGGCCCCTGCACACAGTATTATGTTCCTTAGTGGCCCCTGCACACAGTATTATGCTCCATAGTGGCCCCTGCACACAGTATTATCCCCCATAGTGGCCCCTGCACACAGTATTATCCCCCATAGTGGCCCCTGCACACAGTATTATGTTCCTTAGTGGACCCTGCACACAGTATTATGTTCCTTAGTGGCCCCTGCACACAGTATTATGCTCCATAGTGGCCCCTGCACACAGTATTATCCCCCATAGTGGCCCCTGCACACAGTATTATCCCCCATAGTGGCCCTTGCACACAGTATTATCCTCCATAGTGGCCCTTGCACACAGTATTATCCTCCATAGTGGCCCCTGCACACAGTATTATCCCCCATAGTGGCCCCTGCACACAGTATTATGTCCCACTGTGGACACCCATAAACAATTATTATACTCTGGGGTCTTTTCAGACCCCAGAGTATAATAATCGGAGACCCGGGGGAATAAAAACATAAAAAACTACTGTTTCTTACCTGTCCCCCGGCTCCTACGCGGTCTTCTCTGCTGCCTTCTGCGCTGCTGTCCTTGTTCAATGACGTTGGACGTCACATGACCCAGCCGGGACGCAGGCCGGGTTCATGTGACGTCAGAGACGTCAGGAAGGAGGCCTGTACAGATCGTGGAGTGGTAAGTAACAGTGTTTTTTATGTTTCTTACCTCTCCCGGTCCACCAATCATTATACTCGGGGGTCCGAAAAGACCCCCGAGTATAATGATAGCAGCGGTAGCGGCTGTCACCGGGCCCCTAATGTTCTGGGCCCTGTTGCAGCTGCCTCTGCTGCTATGGCGGTAGTTACGCCACTGCCTTGTGTGAATTAGCCCTAAAACTGCATCTGTTTGGCCTCTTTATGCAAATACCGCTATTCTTCTTGAAAGCTGTCCGTCTTCCTTATGGTATTCCATATTTTACTGTATGACTTTTATGTGAAATGCTACATTTAATATTTCCTATTCTGCGTTTCAGGTGCCTTACCAAAGATTTTGAAAAGCGTCCCATGGTGTGTGATCTTTTGGAACATACTTTTATTAGGCAGATTAGACATAATGAAAGAGCACTTCAAAAGCAGCTAATGGAATTCATAGATATCCACCAGCAAATGGGGATAATGGAGAAGAAGAGGTAAACAAACAGCGAGTCCTCAGTAACTCCTGTACACAGGAATCACCGCCATAGCGCTCTGTATAATCACTGCAGGCTGCACTAAATGGACTTTCATTACCGATCATTGTTGGACTAAATTACATTGGAAAAAAAATAACAAACTATTAAAAAAACAGACGTGGAAATCTAGTACAGTATACTGTACTGTGGTGGAAACACAGCAGAAAAAACATGTTGTTTTATAGACCCTGCAAAGAGACTAGCGAATCCCATCCACATATTGCGGAAAAATATGCACAGCGGACATGCGATGATTACCAAAACCAATGCAGTTTTGCAAATAGCAGCATGTGAATAACACCTATGGAAATGCCGGTTTCCCTATAGGTATAATAGAAGAAGAGCGTTCACAGTGGAAACCTCTACAGACTTGATGTATTGCTGCCGCGGTTTTTCCTGCAGTGATTTTTTGCTGCAGCTCACTATGTAGTGCCTTAGCCTAAAGAAGACATGTCTACTCTGCTGTCATGTCATTTCATGTGGAGTAGTCAATATTAGGTTAGAGGGAGTCTATCATTAGAAAAATTCCCTTTTGACTAATGGCATGTTGGAGTAGGCTTTAACATGGCTATTCTACACAGTCCAGTCACATTAATGTGACCTCCTGTCAAAATCCAGAATAACCACCTTTGGCAGAGCGGACCGCTGCGAGATGTGCAGGAAGAGAGGGGATGTTGTGATGATGTCACTGGGATGTTGAGCCATGCCGACTTCAGTGCCGTGGCCAGCTGCGCTAGGTTACGTGGTTGAGCATCCATGGCGCGAACAACCCGATCGAGGTGGTCCCACAGATTCTCAATTGGGTTCAAGTTCAGGGAATTTGCTGGCCAAGGGAGTACGGTAAACTCATCCTGGTGCTCCTCGAACCACTCACGTACACTGCGATCTTTATGACACGTCGCATTGTCCTGCTGGTAGATGCCATCATCCTGAGGAAAAACAATTCACATGTAGGGGTGAACATGGTCCGCAAGGATAGAGGCACACTTGTGTTGATCCATTGTGTCTTCCACAATGATGAGTGCACCCAGATACCTGATGACACGTGCCTTCTGCCATTGGTTATTTAACGTTGACGTCAAAAGTAGGCGGTGGTGACATTAATATGTCTGGACTGTGTACTTCTACCTTCCATTTTCTTGTGCTTCCCGCCATTTCTGTAGAAATCTGTTTATCACGATATACAAATTACTCTCGCTGCCCCTTCTGCCACTTTGGGTTCAGGCAGTGCAAACTGCACGCTTTGTCCGCAATTTTGCAGTGTTCTGTTACATGAGCGTACTGTTCCTGCAAAAATGGCAGACCAAGCATGTGCAGTCAGATCTGCTTGACCCTGTAGTGGCAGAGCCAACTGCGCATGCGCGAGATTTCATCCACATATAGCGCAGTGCGGATGCCTACGCAAGGCAGAAGACCAGGAGAAGCTGAAGAGGGGCGTGAACAGAATTAGCTAATGGACGGTAAGAAGTTATGATGCAGTTGTGCTCGGAGCACAGTAAGAACGCCCCCTGTGCTCCCTGAGCGTAATTTGTCTATCAAAATAAACACATTTTACAGAAACAGGGAGAAGAAGAGAATGAAAGGTAGGAGTAGGATAGCCTTCTTAAAGACTATTCTAATGTGCTATTAGTTCAAAGGGTGATTTTCTTATGATAGACTCCCTTTAAGGCCCCACATAATGAATCACAGCTAAAACACGAAGTGGAAAAAAACACATTGGAAAAACATATTGACACGCAGCATTTTTTATTCCCTTATTATATCTATAGGAAAAACGCTTGCATTTCTGCAGCTATAATTGACATGCTTGTGTTTCTGAATACGCAGAAGAATCTCATTCACTTTGCTGGTACTGCAAAAGGTAGTGTCTTCGCAACGTGGGGCCTGGTCCTAAAAGACACTTTCAGAGCATATAGTCTAAGAACTCTGCTTTGTGTTTCTCTTTTATTTCTTATGGAAATTTTGGAATACGTCGACAACCAGGCGTTACCATACCCTTGTTAATATGTAATATGTGTTCCACCAATTTCCGAACTGGTGGGATGGTGTGACAGTGTGTGGGACTAGAGATGAGCGAGTAGTATTCGATCAAATACCTCCCCACTATAGTTATGCGTGTAAGCGGCTGAACACCAAGGGGTTAAACGCATCAATGCGTTTAACCCCTTGGTGTTCGGCCGCTTACAAGCATTCCTATGGCGGGGAGGTATTCGATCGAATACTACTCGCTCATCTCTATGTGGGATCGTGTTTTATGCCAGGATACTAATACACTGAATGTAAATACTATTTGATCTCCCCATCCCCCACTAATCTCCGCTTGGCATATTTTTTCTAAGAGAGTTTGTGTTTATTCAAAGCACATTCCCCATCCAGGCCGCACCTGACATGAGCGCCTTGGCTATATTCTGCTAAGTATATCATTTGACTGTAAATGAGGCTCTTTTACATTGACACGGGTCCTCAGCGCTCTCTTCTGAACGAGAAAACAACTCAAAAGAATCCACAATCCATTTATTTCCCAGTCACAGCAGCTTACAGAGTCAATGGAAACATCTCAAAGTTCTAAGTTCTTGGTCTAAACTCATTTCCTGCACATTCGTGGCGGGGGATTGTTGAAAATCGTATTTACTTGAAGACCGTTTTATCCTTCGGGATATTAATACTCAGATTTTGGTGTTTAGGCATGAGAGGATTCATACCAAGAAAGGCATCTTCAGAGAGTCTATGACAGCCAACCAGAATGATGTGGATGACTTGGCAACCTTAGAGGTCCTCGATGAGGTAGGCTTCAATGGGATTTGTTTCCATTTTAATGTGTAGAATGTGTTACTATAGTAGTAATTCACAAGTAGGGTTGTGCCGAGCTTGAGATCGATTTTAAAATCTGATTTCCGATAATTTTCCAGCTGATCCCGATCGTGAATTTTGCTCGATCGCCAATCGGGATACGATCTTTCCCGTTCCTGATCGCTCAACTCTATTCACAAGGCTTTGGTGGCCAGATTTTAGGACATTCCACCAATGTCTAAGCAGTACCAAAGTGGCAGCGCCCTTATTATTCAGACACTTCTGGGTGGCAACATGAAGGGCTACTGTAGTCAATAGTCCTGGATTATACAACTGATATCTCTGGTGAGACAATCCCTTTAAGATCCATGAAATGTAACATCTTCTGGAAGCCCCATGTATAATGTCCAATCTTTGGTTTGTTGTATCACAACTGTAATTCGTGATTTCCATTGTTGCATTTCCCAAGGATGAAATTATGTGATTTTGGGCTTGACCAACTGGTTTGACAAGTTAGCTATTTCTATCAAAATCTAGGGGAAATGTCCTAAATGTCCAGACCATGTTGAGCGATAAACTTGGCAGGTATCGAGAACCTGGAATCTTCATAATGGGTGTTCCCATTGTGGACTCCAATAGTAGGGGAGAACAGGGGAGACCCTAATCCTGTAGATATGTGTGGGTTCTAGAGGTGTGGTCTATATCCATCAGACATTTATGGCCTATCGATAGGATCTGCACATATGTCTGAAATAGTAATGATGACTCTTTTTAGGATCAGTGGAGGTCTGAACCCCACCAAATGCTGAGAACGGTCAGAAGGGAACACACCCCCATTCTCAGGATCGGTGGAGGTCTCCGAGGTCCGACCCCCCCTACTGATCAGCTCTTTATCCTATCTCCAATGGATAAAGGATACAAACTTTCACAGTATAACCTCTTTTATCTAGGATACTACATAAAACAACTGACACTGGTGAAAACGATCTAAAATGTGGTCCAAAAAAAAAAAACTATGCATAAAAAACTCTGGCTCTGCATTTACGGTGACTCAATCTCAGTATATGTTTCAGTAATACTGATATGGTGTAATGTGTCATTTACAAGCTGTTCTTCATTGTTACAGAATACTGTGACGGACCAGCTCCAAAAACGTTACAACAGGGATCAGATTTACACCTATGTAGGCGATATCCTCATTGCGGTCAATCCATTCCGAAGTTTGGATCTCTATTCATCACAGGTCTGGTGATTTTACATATTCCTATATAACTATATGGAAGTTTTGAATTTGAATATTTAAAATTCTAAAATCATCTTCATACGAAAATATTGTTTTGTTGATATTAAAGAATCTGACCTTGTTCGATATTGTGTATATGTACCGTATATATTCGAGTATAAGCCGAATTTTTCAGAGCAGTTTTTGTACTGAAAAAGCCCCCCTCGGCTTATACTCGAGTCAGCAAAAAAAAAATATTTTTTTTTTAGGGGGGGGGGGGGGGGGTCTATGACCAGCTGCAATATCAATGTACAGAATCTCCCATAAAATAGTGGGGGGGGGGGGGGAGAAGCTTTAAAAAAAATAAAAATAACAGTTATAAATCTCTCTTTTCCCTAGAATACATATAAAAGTAGAAAATGACTGTGACACACATACACATTAGGTATCCCTGTGTCTGACAGTGCCCGGTCTACTGAATATAGGGGATCTGCAGTGCTCCTGTTCCGTCGGGAAGGGGTTAATAGGAGCACTGCAGATCCCCTATATACAGCCAGGCTGAATTCCAAGTGGGGGAAAAAAAACAGTCCTCAAGCTCAGGGAAGGGGCAGACAGACAACCAAAACACCCCCTCCTGTTCCCCAGCAACTACTGCACCCAAAAACTCCCACCATTTTAATTTTTGAAATTTTCCAGTAGCTGCTGCATTCCACCAGAGCCCCCCCCCCCCCCCCCCCGGCTTATACTCGAGTCAATAAGTTTCCCAGTTTTTTGTGGTAAAATTAGGAGCCTCGGCTTATATTCGGGTCGGCTTATACTCGAGTATATACGGTAGATTATTCAAAAATGGTTACAGACTTACAATATGTGTCTCCAGGGTTACGGACTACTGAAAAACCATGTCGTCTGTTCCCGCAGTCGTACTTTATTCTGTCTTTCCCATACTTCTTGCTATCAGATGTAAGTTAGTAAGAAGTAGGTGAAGTTTGACGGGACAAGATGGTAGGAAATTGTAAGCCTATTCACAAAATTTCAAAGGTTTCATGTAACAATAAAAATAGGTTTGCAATGCTATACAGTTTATGGCCCAATAAGTCAACTTCAGCCTGTTCTGTCTGTTCTGTTCAGCCCATGTGGTTGCTGTAAAGCACATCTCTAAGTGCTGTTAACAGCTGCTCAGTCAACATGGCCGCCCCCAAAACCATGTGCTAAAAATAACGTTGAAAAAAATCTACCATAAAAATAGAAGATGCAAAAAGAATCTTCTATCTAGGGTTAGACAAGGCTCCATTTGTGGCTCCGTTGCAAAAGCTGCTGAAAATCCAGAGGACTATTCTCTCTGCCGATTTCAGTATAAAAATGGCAGAAACTCGATGAACACCTGACGGACCCCATTATAGTCTATGGCGTTCGTGGGTAAACCCTGTTTTAGCAGTTAGCAGCCAGAAAATGGCTATAACGAAAAGATTACAAAAAGTTGACCTAAACACTGATCTATAATAACTTCCCTGGTCACTTCGGCCTGATACTGATACAACTGTAAATTTTGGGTGTCCCTTTATTTTGCACAGTTTTGCAAGCCTCATCTTACAATGTCAATTCTATTTTTGCAGCATTCAGAATCGTACACCAGTGCGAAAAGGACCTCCAACCCGCCACATATCTTTGCTGTTGCTGATATAGCTTATCAGTCTATGGTTACTTATAATTCGGATCAGGTAAGTTCTTACTTTTCCTTACTCTTTTTTTCTGTTAGTTTGCTTGTTTATACAAGAGTTTGTACAGGGCCCTAATATAGTAGTGTGCATGAGACCTAAAAGTCAGCTAAATTTGGTGTAATTTGTGGAATAAACCAACCACTTAATATGTAGGGGGTGTCTTGATGCCAGATGTTGAGATTAATAAGAATCGGACATATTGGATTTCAACATGCACAATCCCTTGTTCTCATAGAAGAGTAGGATAAAAAAGCATTGACAGAAACAATATAAATTGTGATTGTTTTGTTGAGCACTGGTACATATGTTCTGCCATGTTCTCCCCGTATCGCCCCCGTTGATCACACAGTAGTCTGCGCCTGCGCGTTGCATCCTTTCCTCGCCCGCCCGCTCCCTCCACCTTCCCCCAGTGCTAGTGTCTCTCCTCACCACTTGGAGGTGCCAGACACAGGGTGGAGGCTCTGCCAGCTGCACCGTGGACTTCGCTGCCTTGGGATTCTTGGAGCAAGTTGTCCTCAGACAGTGGCAGCAGTACCCACACTTTTAAGGTTAATAACGTGCAGTTGAGAAAGAGCCTGAAGGGCTCAAAACGCATTGTGCAATAAAGTTCTTCTTTGCATCCACTTGAGTGAGCACTGGTACTCTTCTGCCCATCTTTCTGAGAGGGCTGGTCCGCTACTTACATGTTCTGCCATGTATCACAGTACTCATGACAACTAGAGTTGAGCGATCGGGAAAGATCGGATCCCGATCGGCGGTCAGGCAAATTTCACAATTGGGATCGGCTGGAAAATGATCGAAAATTGGATTTTGAAATCTCAAGATCGGGTCAACCCTACTGTATATATAATATAAAATTAGGGTTGAGCGATTGGGATCAGGAAACATTGGATCCCGATCGGCGATCGAGCAAATTTTCTGATCAGAAATCGGATTTTAAAATCGATCCTGAAATCTCAAGATCGGGTAAACCCTAATGACAAAAAATGAATGGGTAAAATTGGCGACATCCTAAACCACATTGGGTGGATAGCGCCTTGGACTTGGCTGGGAACCAATCTCAACAGTGGTAAAGTTAGACATTGTTTTCTTTAGGGATTGGTTGTTATATAAACAATTTTTGTTTTATGTCAAGGAACATTGATCAGAAATGCGCCCATGTGAATGTACCCTGTGTATCTCTGGCCAATCGCACTTCTGTATAATGGATAATATACATAATATAATTTATTTATATTCATATAGTTACAGTGCTTCTTATTTCAGCAACCAGTGCATTAGTTTCTTTGCAAAGCATGTCTAACTAGGCTAAGGCTATGTTCACATCTGCTTTGGAGACTCCACGGCGGTGTCCATCTGGAAAATGGTGGAGGAAAATGTCCTACGAAAATGGCTTTTTCCTCCGTCAATTTCAATTTTAAAATGATGGACCCCATTATAGTCAATGGGATACATCAGACGCTGTGTGTTGCTGTTATTTTAGCGGTCCACCTCTCCATTGTTCTGGTTGGTCCTCCGATGGAGCAGAACTATGGAGTGTGTAGGGTGAGCCTAGTATTAATGTTAAAACAATCCAAATAAATTCTGTTCTTGCAATTTTAGTGCATTGTGATTTCTGGTGAGAGCGGTGCCGGAAAAACGGAAGGGGCTCATCTTCTGGTCCAGCAACTCACAGTCCTTGGAAAGGTGATATCATGTTTTATATCTTCACAATGTAAATAGTGATGAGCAACAAAACCATGAATACGTGTTATATCCACTGGGGTCAGGAGGACTACTTTATAGTGTTAAATAGGCTCTTGTACCAGTAGGAAGATGTATTAGTCATTAGAGATGAGCGAACAGTAAAATGTTCGAGGTTCGATATTCGTTTCGAGTAGCCCCTCAATATTCGACTACTCGAATCGAATATCGAACCCTATTATAGTCTATGGGGGGAAAATGCTCGTTTCAGGGGTAGGCAATGTTCGATCAAATTATATTTACCAAGTCCACGAGTGAGGGTCGGGCTGGATCCTCCGAGAAGTCTTCTCCTTGCAGCGTCCCCGCAGCATCTTCCGGCTCTTCATTCACTCTGCCAGGCATCGGGCCTGGGCAGAGCCAAATGCGCATGCCCGCACTACAAGCGGACATGCGCAGTCGGCTCTGCCCAGGCCCGATGCCTGGCAGAGTGAATGAAGAGCCGGAAGACGCCGCGGGGAAGCTGCACGGAGAAGACTTCTAAAGGTAGGAGAAGAACCAGCGTTGATTGGCCGACTGTATAGCATTCAGCCAATCAATGCTGGTTCTGCATCGAACTTTTACATACGAATAGCGAGTGGTACTCGATCGAGTACGAGTATTTCGAATACCATAGTATTCGATCGAATACCTACTCGATCAAGTACTACTCGCTCATCTTTAATCCTCAGCAATCAGAAAAATGGGGCCTGAATGTTCCCCTGCATCCTCCTTGTGCCTGACCCCAGTGTATAATAGGTGGAGGCCCACCTATAAAATATATTTATATTCACCTATGTGCCTGGGGACAGTGTTGACATGGACACGTTGTTTAACATGAAGTTATGACACTTGGCATATCCATGTGACCTCAACCACAGGCCTCAGTGGTGACTCTGAACACCACAAGGAGGTCCAAATGGGAAGGTGATTTGGAATGTTTTTAGCTATTTATGTTACCTCCCCTAAGCCTCCACCCATTACAATCTAGGGTCTAAAGAACAATTTGGAATATTTGGTTGGATGCTGGCTCGGTACGAGTTGTTTCGCCCATCTCTAGCCTCAATTTTCCTGATTGCCGGGGGTCCAAGGGTCTAAAGGGTCCTTAGTGATCTGACACTTATCCTGTGTTTGTAATAGAAAAACATCCTTTAAAGGGATCCTATCATTGGATACCCTTTTTTCTGACTAACATGTAAGGAATAGCCTTAAGAAAGGCTATTCTTCTCCTACCTTTAGATGTCTTCTCCACGCTGCTCTTCGGTAGAAATCTGGGTTTTCTTCGGTATGCAAATGAGTTCTCTCGCAGTCCCCAGCACTCAAACAGCACTGAGGGCATCCCCAATGCAAATGAGTTCTCTTGCAGCACTGGGGGCGGTCCCCAGTACTCAAACAGCACTGAGGGCGCCCCCAATGTTGCGAGAGAACTCTCCAGTGCTGCCTCCATCTTCTTCAGGAATGGCCTCTCCCTGTGTCTTCTTCCATCCTGAGTTTCAGTCTTCTAGGCCTCAGGCAGAGCCGACTGTGCATGCATTGGCTACAAGAAAATGGAAGCTGGTGTAAGTGGTCATTTTCTTGTGGCCTGGGTATGCGCAGATCTGACTGCGCATGCCTAGAAGATTGAACCCCAGGAAGGAAGAAGACACAGGGAGACCCCGGTCCAGAAGAAGATGGAGGCGGCGCTGAAGATTTCTCTCGCAACATTGGGGATGCCCCCAGTGCTGAGAGAGAACTCATTTGCATGCTGAAGAAAACACGGATTTCTACCGAACGGCGGCGCAGAGAAGACAACTAAAGGTAGGAGAAGAATAACCTTTCTTAAGGCTAATCCTACGTGTGATCAAGAAAAAAAGGGTATCCAATGATAGGATCCCTTTAAGAAGGTGTGACATATCAGAGGGAATGGACATGCTTACTCAATTCAGAATTCTTTTTTTTTTTTTAACCTGATGGTGTCTACAAGAAATTGTATAATTTGCTGAATTTATTATAAAATGTAATTAAACTAGAAATTGTAAATCATTGTTTAAACACTTCTTCCTCCGGGGAGACTTAGTACAGAATCCTTTGTAGAAAATCAACATAAACAAAGGCTTTCTTCATGCCTGAAATTTACCTAGTGACTCTATGGGAATTTCCATTGCAAAACAGTCTAATTTCACTTTTACCAAATAAATGATATTTGTCTAGCTGAGCTCTTTAAGGGAAAGCGATGATATTTGTTCGGATTCATGGAAAGCGCGGCTCATCAAAAGAGGAAATTCTTCAAAAATGATCTTCATCACAGAATAGAATATGATAAGTTGATATCATTAGTATAAAACCCATCTAAATAGTATAATTGCTGACAGATAATTATCGTAAAAGAAATCATTGTAATCCTTATGAATCGGGATTCTTTGTAGAATAATACAAATCTTGTCTAATCTTGGATTTGTTGGTTCATCAAGGGAAATTATGGCAAAACCTGATTTGCATGAAAACGTTGGTTGTTATGTATCGGAACTGCATATACGTGTAAGGATTGCACAGTGTCGGACCGGGGTGCCTATGGCCCAATAGCAGAATTCATTCCAGGGACCTGCTATATAGCTAAATGCAAATATTATCTGCAAATTCTAAAACTGCACTGGCACATATTATGTTCAGTATTAACTTGCCCGCACCTTGGTTCATTTCCGTCCTCCGGTCCTCTTACTAACCTGTTGTCTCACTCTTGGCTTAGTCTAGGGCTCCATGAGTAAGATGATTGGTGATGGTGGCCCCGCAGTGAGAGTATGGAGATAGGGCCCGGAGGGAGTATAGTGGTCATCCTGCCTCTGTGTCTAGATGTCATCTCATCTACTCAGTAGATACAATAAACTATATATAATACACCATTTGTTAACTATGCTATGGGAACACAGGTGACGTGAAATGCTGTATGTAGGAGGGTAACTGGACGGTGCCCTGTACACTTGTAAGGGATGAAGGCTAGGGGCCCACTAGTTGTCTGAAATGTTTTTTTCTACGGGATTGGTAAACTGATTTGTCCAAGGGGCATTTGTTATGGGTCTTATCCAAAAATTTAAACAGCCTAAAGTCATATCTGTGCCAGAGCCTGCATTGGAAACCACATAAACCACAAAAAAAAACGGAATAGTCATTGGGGTCTGCCAGTGTCCATGTGTCCCTGGCAGAGTGCCCAGCGCAAATGTGAATCTAGCCTTAGATGGAACTGAAAGGGAGCAAGCACATCTACAAAGATTTACTTTAGATCCTAATAAGTTTTTGCTTTGGTGGAACCAAGGAAGCTAAGCCCAAGAAATTAGAGGTGACGTGCAAAAAAAAAATACCGTATATACTTGAGTATAAGCCGAATTTTTCAGCACAGTTTTTGTGCTGAAAAAGCCCCCCTCGGCTTATACTCGAATCAAGCAAAAAAAAAAAAAAAACAAACAAAAAAAAACAACATTATTTATTTATTTATTTGTTTATTTGGGAGGGGGTGTCTATGACCAGCCACAATATCAATGTATAGAATCTCCCATAAAATAGTGAAAAAAAAGAAGCTTTAAAAAGAATATAATAAAAAAATAAAGTAAATAAAAGTTGTAAATCCCTCCTTTCCCTAGAATACATATAAAAGGAGAAAATGACTGTGGCACACATACACATTAGGTCTCCCTGTGTCTGACCGTGCCCGGTCTACTGAATATAGGGGATCTGCAGTGCTCCTGTTCCGTTGGGAAGGGGTTAATAGGAGCACTGCAGATTCCCTATATTCAGCCAGGCTGAATTCTAAGTGGGGGGAAAAAACCCAGTCCTCAAGCTCAGGGAAGGGGCAGACAGACAACCAAAACAACCCCTCCCCTTCCCCATTTTTTGAATTTTTGAAATTTTCCAGTAGCTGCTGCATTTCCCCCCTCGGCTTATACTCGAGTCAATAAGTTTTCCCAGTTTTTTGTGGTAAAATTAGGGGGCTTGGCTTATATTCAGGTCGGCTTATACTCGAGTATATACAGTAGGTCTGTCCTAAGAGGGAGTGGAGGGTTCTGGTGTTGAGGATCTCAAATGGTAGCATTTACAAGGAAATTTTAGCAAACCAAGACACGGGTGTAATCCATTTTCACTTTTTTAGGCAAACAACAGAACCTTGCAGGAGAAAATTTTGCAGGTGAATAACTTGGTAGAAGCTTTCGGCAATGCCTGCACTATTATTAATGAAAATTCAAGTCGCTTTGGGAAATACTTAGAAATGAAATTTACCAACAATGGAACGGTTGTAGCCGCCCAGATCTCTGAATACCTCCTGGAAAAATCCAGAGTTGTCCACCAGGCCATGTAAGTTGTTTCATTTACATTTTATGTAGTAGGGTTGTTATTCATATGACGTACTCTGGGGCAGTGGCGTAACTACTGCCATAGCCGCAGAGGCAGCTGCCACAGGGCCCGGGACATTAGGGGCCTGGTGACAGCCGCTACTGCTGCTATCATTATACTCGGGGGTCTTTTTGGACCCCCGAGTATAATGATTGGTGGACTGGGAGAGGTAAGAAACATAAAAAACACTGTTACTTACCTCTCCACAATCCTGCCAGGCCTCCTTCCTAGTTGTCTGACGTCACATGAGCCCGGCCTGCGTCCCGGGGTCATGTAACGTCCGACGTCATTGAACAAGGATGGCAGCGGAGGCCGACAGTGTAGGAGCCGGGGGACAGGTAAGTAACAGTAGTTTTTTATGTTTTTATTCCCCCGGGTCTCTGATTATTATACTCTGGGGTCTGAAAAGACCCCAGAGTATAATAATTGTTTATGGGTGTCCACAGTAGTACATAATACTGGGTGCAGGGGCCACTATGGGGGATAATACTGTGTGCAGGGGCCACTATGGGGGATAATACTGTGTGCAGGGGCCACTAAGGGACATAAAACTGTGTGCAGGGGCCACTATGGGGGGATAATACTGTGTGCAGGGGCCACTATGGGGGATAATACTGTGTGCAGGGGATACTATGGGGGATAATACTGTGTGCAGGGGCCACTATGGGACATAATACTGTGTGCAGGGGCCATTATGGGGGATAATACTGTGTGCAGGGGCGACTATGGGACATAATACTGTGTGCAGGGGCCATTATGGGGGATACTACTGTGTGCAGTGGCCACTATGGGACATAATACTGTGTGCAGGGGCCACTATGGGGCATAATACTGTGTGCAGGGGCCACTATGGGGGATAATAGAACGCGCAGGAATGCGTAGGAGGGGTTCGGTCGAGGTCTTCGGCGTCGGTGTCGGTTGGGGGGGCCCCATGTCAGAAGTTCTCCACGGGGCCCCGCCATTCCTAGTTACGCCACTGCTCTGGGGTTCGAATCCTAATCCTTAACCTAGTCAAGTAAAGTATGAAGCTAGCAGACACACATTATAAGTTTAAGGGTTTTCCCATGAAAGATATTTATGGCATATCCATCTGTGTATTTCTAAAATGAGGGACTCCATCCCTCCCACTCTTACCTCGCTACTACACCGCTTCTGTCAGCCCCAACAGCTGAATCACATTGTGTTTTACCGTTGTCAATTGGTGTCAAGAGATCGCTGTTTTTGTCAAAAAGTAAAATAGATCTTTAGAGCAATGAGGGTGCTGCCACTTACCTGATTGGAGCAATGAGGGTGCTGCCACTTACCTGATTGGAGCAATGAGGGTGCTGCCACTTACCTGATTGGAGCAATGAGGGTGCTGCCACTTACCTGATTGGAGCAATGAGGGTGCTGCCACTTACCTGATTGGAGCAATGAGGGTGCTGCCACTTACCTGATTGGAGCAATGAGGGTGCTGCCACTTGGAGCAGCAACTCCTTGTGGCTCCAAAGAGCTAATTTGTATTTTACCAAAAACAGTAATAGGTTCATAAGGGGAAAACATGGTGTTGTTCAGGTGAACATAACTCACCTTTCTGCAGGGTAGGCGATGGGCAAACAGCTACATTAAGAGCCGGGTTTGACCTGAATATCCTAAATTGTCTTCATGAAACCGAACAATAGGGAATTTGGCTTGAACAAGCTAAAATGGCTGCTGTGATATACATTGTCGCTATTAGACTCTGGGGTTTCTACAGATCCAAGAGTATATGGGCTGAGTATATAAAGAAGTTATACCAAGTATTAAACTTATCACTTGTCCACTGTATAGTTGACAAGTGCCTGATCAGTGGACATCAAAAAACTGGGGTCCTGTACCCTCCTGTAAAAAAAATAAAATAAAATAAAAAATAGAACAGCCGTAGGTTTGAGCGATTGGGATCAGAAAAGATCGGATTCCGATCGGCGATTGAGTAAATTTCACTATCGTGATTGGAATTCCGATCCCGATCTTTTCCAGCGAGATCGAGGTCGGAGGTTATCTCGAGATCCCTAAAAGTGACTTTTCCCATAGAGAAGCATTTACTAGGGTTGAGCGACTGGGATCGGAAAAGATCGGATCCCGATCGGCGATCGAACAAATTTCACGATCGCGGTCGGGATCGGCTGGAAAATGATCAGAAATCGGATTTTAAAATCGATCCTGAAATCTCAAGATGGGCTCAACCCTAAATAGCTGTTGAGCATGCACGCTGCCGCTCCAGTCACCTGTATGGGACCGCCATTAAGAAGTTAAAGCTGACATCTCCAATATGGCCGCCCCCAGGAATTTAAAAAATAAATAAATAAATAAATAAGCACAACAGTTGCTAAAAGAACAAAGCCATTATTTCTCTTCTACATCCTGACATCTCTATACGACACATTCCCTTTAATAACTCAATTGTTCTCCTTTTTAAAAAAATGTTTTTTGTTCTTTTCAGAGGAGAAAAGAATTTTCACATTTTTTATTACATTTACGCCGGATTGTCAGAAAAGAAGAAACTTGTACATTATAAATTACCAGAAAACAAGCCTCCCAGGTAATGTGACGGATCAGACTGACGCCCGCTACCCCGTGATGGCGAGTTATTACTCATACTAATCGGATATCTCTCTGCTTTCAGATATCTACAAAATGAGCATATTAAAATGGTACAAGATTTTATGAATAACACTTTCTATAAGACTCAGTTTGACTTAATAGAACAATGCTTCAAAGTGATCGGCTTCACCATGGAGGTGAGTAGAGATGAGCGAACACTAAAATGTTCGAGGTTCGAAATTCGATTCGAACAGCCGCTCAATGTTCGTGTGTTCGAACGGGTTTCGAACCCCATTATAGTCTATGGGGAACAGATACTCGTTAAGGGGGAAACCCAAATCCGTGTCTGGAGGGTCACCAAGTCCACTATGACACCCCAGGAAATGATGCCAACACCTCTGGAATGACACTGGGACAGCAGGGGAAGCATGTCTGGGGGCATCTAACACACCAAAGACCCTCTATTACCCCAACATCACAGCCTAACAACTACACACTTTACACACTCAATACCACCTCTCTGACAGTAGGAAAACACCTTGAAACATGTGTATTTGGCACTTGCAGTGAGGAGAGCTTGTCACCAGCAGTGAATTTGGCCCTTGTAGTAAGTTGAGGTTGGCACCAACATTTGTTTTGAAAATCAGGGTGGATTGAGCCTCTAACCAGCAGAGTTTGGGCAAATTCATGGTGGAGGGAGCCTCTAAACAGCCCAGTTTGGGCAAATTCATGGTGGAGGGAGCCTCTAAAAACCCCAGTTTGGACCAATTCATGGTGGAAGGAGCCTCTAAACAGCCCAGTTTGGACCAATTCATGGTGGAGGGAGCCTCTAAAAACCCCAGTTTGGACCAATTCATGGTGGAGGGAGCCTCTAAACAGCCCAGTTTGGACCAATTCATGGTGGAGGGAGCCTCTAAAAACCCCAGTTTGGACCAATTCATGGTGGAGGGAGCCTCTAAACAGCCCAGTTTGGACCAATTCATGGTGGAGGGAGCCTCTAAAAACCCCAGTTTGGACCAATTCATGGTGGAGGGAGCCTCTAAACAGCCCAGTTTGGACCAATTCATGGTGGAGGGAGCCTTTAACCAGCAGAGTTGTGGGAAAACAGGGTGGAGGGAGCCTCTAACCAGCAGAGTTGGTGGAAATCAGGGTGGAGGGAGCCTCTAACCAGCAGAGTTGTGGGAAAGCAGGGTGGAGGGAGCCTCTAACCAGCAGAGTTGGTGGAAATCAGGGTGGAGGGAGCCTCTAACCAGCAGAGTTGGTGGAAATCAGGGTGGAGGGAGCCTCTAACCAGCAGAGTTGTGGGAAAGCAGGGTGGAGGGAGCCTCTAACCAGCAGAGTTGTGGGAAAGCAGGGTGGAGGGAGCCTCTAACCAGCAGAGTTGGTGGAAATCAGGGTGGAGGGAGCCTCTAACCAGCAGAGTTGGGGGAAATCAGGGTGGAGGGAACCTAGTATTAGCAGTTGTGCAACGCTTATGGTGGATGAGTATGAGGATGCGGAGGAATTGGAGAGGTTGAGTACAGACATGGAGTTTCATGTTGGGGTGCTTTACACAGGTGGGCCCAAAAATGAAGGCTCTATCCAGTGGTGGTTCATTTTTATCAAAGTGAGCCGGTCGGCACTCTCAGCTGACAGACGGGTGCGCTTGTCAGTGATGATGCCACCGGCTGCACTGAACACCCTCTCAGATAGGACGCTGGCGGCAGGACAGGACAGCACCTCCAAGGCATATAGGGCAAGTTCAAGCCACAGGTCCAACTTCGACACCCAATACGTGTAGGGCGCAGAGGGGTCAGAGAGGACAGGGCTGTCGTCAGAAAGGTATTCCCGCAACATGCGCCTATACTTCTCACGCCTGGTGACACAAGGACCCTCCGTGGCGGCACTTTGGCGAGGGGGTGCCATCAAGGTGTCCCAGACCTTAGACAGTGTGCCCCTCGTTTGTGTGGACCGGTGAGAACTTGGTTGCCTACTGGAGGAACTGCCCTCCCTGCCGCCAACGTCACATGCTGGAAACATCTCCATCATTGGCCCTCCCCTCTACCGGAATAAAAGACGAGATGTTGTTTTTATACCGGGGGTCAAGGATAGCAAAGATCCAGTACTGGTTGTCCTCCATGATTTTGACAATACGCTTGTCGGTTGTAAAGCACCCCAACATGAACTCAGCCATGTCTGCCACAGTGTTAGTTGGCATGACTCCTCTGGCCCCACCGGAAAGTTCAATCTCCATTTCCTCCTCATCCTCCATGTCTACCCATCCGCGCTGCAACAATGGGACGATTCGAAGTTGCCCGGAAGCCTCCTGTATCACCATCACATCATCGGACAACTCTTCTTCCTCCTCCTCCTCCTCCTCCTCCTCCATTAAACGCAGTGAAGCGGACAGATGTGTGGACCTACTCTCCAGCTGTGACGGATCGGATGCTATCCCTAACTCCTCTGTGTGATCTGAGTTATCCCTGATGTCAATCAGGGATTCTCTCAGAACACACAAGAGCGGGATTGTAAGGCTCACCATCGCATCCTCAGAGCTCACCCTCCTTGTGGACTCCTCAAAGACCCGTAGGATGTCACAAAGGTCTCTCATCCATGGCCACTCATGGATGTGAAACTGAGGCAGCTGACTTTGTGGCACCCTAGGGTTTTGTAGCTGGTATTCCATCAAAGGTCTCTGCTGCTCAACCACTCTATTCAACATCTGAAACGTTGAGTTCCAGCGTGTGGGGACATCGCACAAAAGCCGGTGTTGTGGCACATGCAGGCGTTGCTGGAGAGATTTTAAGCTAGCAGCGGCTACTGTCGACTTGCGAAAGTGGGCACACATGCGCCGCACTTTCACCAGTAGCTCTGGAACATTGGGGTAGCTCTTTAGGAAACGTTGCACCACTAGGTTGAAGACGTGGGCCAGGCATGGAACATGTTGGAGTCTGGCAAGCTCCAGAGCTGCTACCAGGTTCCGGCCGTTATCACAAACGACCATGCCTGGGCCCAGGTGCAGCGGCTCAAACCATATTGCCGTCTCATCGAGGAGGGCATCCCTCACCTCGGAGGCAGTGTGCTGTCTGTCCCCCAAGCTGATCAGCTTCAGCACAGCCTGCTGACGTCTACCAACGCCAGTGCTGCAACGTTTCCAACTCGTAGCTGGGGTCAATCTAACAGCAGAGGAGGAGGCGGTGGCGGAGGAGGAGGCGGTGGAGGAGGAGGAGGAGGGGGGTGTTCTTCTCGTGTCCCTGCCAGGAATGTTAGGCGGGGAGACGAGGTACACCGGGCCAGTTTGGGAAGCAGTCCCAGCCTCAACTACATTCACCCAGTGTGCCGTCAGTGAAATGTAGCGTCCCTGTCCGCATGCACTTGTCCACGCGTCGGTGGTCAAGTGGACCTTTGTGCAAAGCGCGGAACTAAGGGCCCGCCTGATGTTGAGTGACACGTGCTGGTGCAAGGCGGGGACGGCACACCGGGAGAAGTAGTGACGGCTAGGGACGGCATAGCGAGGTGCCGCAGTTGCCATCAGGTCCAGGAAGGCGGGAGTTTCAACAAGCCGGAACGCCAACATCTCCTGGGCCAGCAGTTTAGCGATGTTGGCGTTCAAGGCTTGCGCGTGTGGGTGGTTAGCAGTGTATTTCTGCCGCCGCTCCAATGTCTGAGAGATGGTGGGTTGTTGTAAAGAAGCGCCTGATGGTGCAGGAGAAGGAGATAAGACAGGAACAGGGGAGGATGAGGGAGAAGTCAACAAAGTGGCGGAGGCAGATGAAGTGGTGTCCTGGCTCGTCCTCTGGATTGCATCGCCAGCACAGTCAGCAGTGGCAGTGGCAGAGGCAGAGGCAGTGGCAGAGGCAGTGGCAGTGGCGTGAACGGCAGGCGGCCTTTGTCCTGCTGTTGCTGCCTGCCACTGATTCCAGTGCTTGGATTCCAAATGACGGCGCATTGAAGTGGTGGACAGGTTGCTCTTCTCAGAGCCCCTAATCAATTTCGAGAGGCAAATTGTGCAGACAACACTATATCTGTCCTCGGCGCATTCCTTGAAAAAACTCCACACCTTCGAGAAACGTGCCCTCGAGGTGGGAGTTTTTTGGGGCTGGGTACGAACTGGAACATCTTGGGAGATTCCGGGTGTGGCCTGGCTTCGCCTAAGCTGCTGACCTCTGCCTCTGCCTCTAGCTACCCTTTTTGGTGCTGCACCTGCCTCAACATCCACACTACTTTCCCCGCTTGACATCCCCCCTGTCCAGGTCGGGTCAGTGTCCTCATCATCCACCACTTCCTCTTCCAACTCCTGTCTCATCTCCTCCTCCCGCACAATGCGCCGGTCAACTGGATGCCCTGACGGCAACTGCGTCACATCATCGTCGATGAGGGTGGGTTGCTGGTCATCCACCACCAAATCGAACGGAGATGGAGGAGACTCTAGTGTTTGAGCATCTGGACACAGATGCTCCTCTGTTAGGTTCGTGGAATCGTGACGTGGAGAGGCAGGTTGAGGGACAATGAAAGGAGCGGAGAACAGCTCTGGGGAGCAGGGACAGTTGGGGTTATTGTTCTGTGAAGCTTGGGAATTTTAGGAGGAAGGAGGACAAGACTGTTGGGTAATAGGAGGAGAGGAGGCAGAGTCTGACTGGCTGCTGGACAATGTGCTGTAAGCGTTCTCTGACAGCCATTGCAAGACCTGTTCCTGGTTCTCGGGCCTACTAAGGTTTGTACCCTGCAGTTTAGTTAATGTGGCAAGCAACCCTGGCACTGTGGAGTGGCGCAATGCTTGCTGCCCCACAGGAGTAGGCACGGGACGCCCTGTGGCTTCACTGCTACCTTGCTCCCCAGAACCATTCCCCCGACCTCGCCCACGGCCTCGTCCACGTCCCTTTCCGGGAGCCTTGCGCATTTTGAATTCCCAGTTAGAAACTGGCCCTATATACCAGTAGCAAAAATTTTGGGTGCACGTAACCCCAATATATTCTTTGAATTACCAGTCAGAAACTGGCACTATATGGCAGTAGCAAGAAATGAGGGTATTTATAACCCCAATATATTCTTTGAATTACCAGTCAGAAACTGGCACTATATGGCAGTAGCAAGAAATGAGGGTATTTGTAACCCCAATATATTCTTTGAATTCCCAGTCAGACAATGGCACTATATACCAGTAGCAAGAAATGAGGGTATTTGTAACCCCAATATATTCTTTGAATTCCCAGTCAGACAATGGCACTATATGGCAGTAGCAAAAATAGTGGGTGTATATAGCCCCAATTCTATTGCTAGGGGACTTGCAGGGTATTTCTGGGGTGAAGGTGGGGGGGCACACCGTTGGAATGGGGATTTGGGGTGTATATATGGGGTATACGGGAATACACTGTCAGTGTATTTCATTCAGGATCCTGGGAAAGCTGGGTTGCGGCGATTGAGCCTGTCAGTGCCACGTTACACTGACAAGCTTCTCCCTGGAATTTAGCTCTTACAAGAGCTGTTGGTTGTCTTCTCCTTCCTATCCTAGCCTGTCCCTGCC
The DNA here is from genome assembly GCF_031893055.1 of Leptodactylus fuscus. Taxonomy (NCBI): domain Eukaryota; kingdom Metazoa; phylum Chordata; class Amphibia; order Anura; family Leptodactylidae; genus Leptodactylus; species Leptodactylus fuscus. The sequence goes on along the minus strand of NC_134268.1, from coordinate 203,229,590 downwards.
TACCCAGAATCTAAGCCCTAGCTAACTGGCCGGAAACCTCCGTCCCCGGTGAATTGCAAGCTCAGAATGACGCGAAGCTGGGCGTCGCTGTTCTTTTAAATTAGAGGTCACATGTTTTCGGCAGCCAATGGGTTTTGCCTACTTTTTTCAACGTCACCGGTGTCGTAGTTCCTGTCCCACCTACCCTGCGCTGTTATTGGAGCAAAAAAGGCGCCAGGGAAGGTGGGAGGGGAATCGAGTAATGGCGCACTTTACCACGCGGTGTTTGATTCGATTCGAACATGCCGAACAGCCTAATATCCGATCGAACATGAGTTCGATAGAACACTGTTCGCTCATCTCTAGAGGTGAGTGATTTCATCCCTTCTGTCCCTTTACTAATGCATGGTGTTATGTGTACTGTATCACCAAAATCAGCGGTTGCTTTTGTCTCCCCCCACTCTAATGACATCCATACTCCAAGGCTGTAATGATCCTTAAATACACAGTACATTTTATTCACTATGAAAAAGTATATGCCCCCTTTAGAGATGAGTGAACTAGTTTGGAACAGACCAGATTTGTCCTGAGCTTTCCAGATGTTTCCCAACACTTTCTTGAGCTGTCTCATGGTGATCTCTTGGGGCCTCCTGGGTGACATTACAAGCCATGGGGGACAACTGAGACCTTTGATTGGGCTAATGTGGTCACAGGGTGTGTGCACCGATTTCATGACATTAGCATTAAACCATGATATTGGTGCCTCAGCATCCCAATGACCTGTGGAGTAAGTGTCATGAACTTTCCAGGCCCATATGACTGTTAGACCCCAATTACAGGCCTCAGTGCCCCCTTAGTTTCCTTCTCACAAATATAATGACTCCTGGTCACCCCCACACATTATAATATCTCCTTAGTAAACTTAGTTTACTTAATGTCCACCATACAATATGAAGCCATTTAGTTGCCCCCACACCGTATAATGTCCCCTTAATGTCCCTCACACAATATAATGCCCATTAGTTTCCCCCATACAGTATAATGCCCACCCCTTAGGGTCTCCCACACAATTTAATGCCCATTAGTTGCCCCCACACAGTATAATGTCCCCTTAGTGTCACTCACACAATATAATGTCCATTAGTTTTCCCCACACAGTATATAATGCCCCCTTAGTTTCCCTCACACAATATAATGCCCGTTAGTTGCCCCCATACAATATAATGCCACCCTTAGGATCTCCTACACAATTTAATGCCCATTAGTTGCCCCCACACAGTATAATGTCCCCTTAGGGTCCCACACACAATATAATGCCCCTTAGTCACCCCCACACAGTATAATGCCCCCTTAGTGTCACTCACACAATATAATGCCCATTAGTTACCCCCCCCTACAATATAATGCCCCCCCCCTTAGGGTCTCCTACACAATTTAATACCCCTTAGTTGCCCCCACACAGTGTAATGCCCCCTCAGTGGACCCTACACATTACTGAGATTTCTTAGTGGCCACTACACAGTATAATTCCTTCTTCGTAACCCCCACACAATATACAGTATATTCTATTGTTGCATGCAGTATACATTGTGATATATATAGAATGTATATTATTTTAGGTTTTAATAACCTTATCTTTATTTCACAAGGGGTTAAATAATGAATTTTCATTTCTCTTGTACTCTTGATAAAAATTGCTTTTTCTGTTTAATACTTGTTATAATGAAATAACTTACACGTATACCATTTGCTTGAAGGAACTTGGAAGTGTATACAGTATACTCGCTGCCATTCTGAATGTGGGAAATATAGACTTCACTTCCGTAGCATCGGAACATCAGATAGACAAGAGCCACATCGCCAATCCGGCAGTGCTGGAAAGCTGTAAGATTCAGTCAAATATCACTACAAATCTTATAAAGTGTGGCTGTGTCTTTATGCAGGGGTGTATATCGAGGGGGTGCAGAGGGTGTAGTCACATCTGGGTCCAGGAGGTTTCTCTTCCCAATTTGAAGAGACCATTGCTATCAATGACGCATATTATACAGTAGTCGGGGGGCCCGATTCTGTACTAGAGCTCAGAAACTTTATGTTACCCCGTTTTCAGACTTCTCAATGTAATATACTATGTATTGCTGCTATCATGGGTGTAACTTATGGGGTATCGGAGGGTGCAGTTGCATCGGGGCCAAGGATCCTTAGGGGGCCTATAAGCACTGGCATCAGTATAGAGATTGCAGCTTCCATCTGGCCCATAAGCCAAGGAGACCCACAGATTACCCAAATCACGCTAAGATTAAACTCCTCAGCACCCGAAACCATCATTGTAGGGAAGAGGTAGGGGGCCCTGGACAAAAGATTGCATTGGGGCCCCAAGACTTTTGTTGCGTCACTGGCTGCTATCTTCTTTTCCCACATAGTCAATCCACTATTCTGTAATTGACTTGATGGATCTTCTCCGGATATACCCTAGAGTCTAGGATATATCCGGAGAAGATCCATCCTAGACTATTGTAACTTGGGAGGTGAAGTAGTTGGACCCCTGGTGATCAGACATTTGCCATTAGGGTTGAGCGATCGGGATCGGAAAAGATCGGATTCTGATCGGCGATCGAGTAAATTTCACGATCATGATCGGCTGGAAAATGATCAGAAATCGGATTTTAAAATCGATCCTGAAATCTCAAGATTGACTCAACCCTATTTGCCATCTATCTATTGTGAGCCCACTTTAAAGGAGAAGTCCAAAAATTACAATGTATCCCTTCTCTACAGAAAAGAATGTGGCTGTCTGATTGGTATAGGTCTTATATCTGCTGCCCTACATGAAGGGGGTCCTGTATGCCTTCCAGGAGTAGTCTGGCAGGGTTTGGTATGGGTAGACATGATGAGCCATCGGCTTCCCACCCCACCATTAAGGCTGACCGGGCAGCACACATGTACAACCTGCTACGCTATTCATATGGGGCACATGGGTCCCAATTCTTGTAATAGTAAGGGCCCTAGAGTCCAGACACCTACAGACAGTTAACCCATAGCTTGTGTATAGGGTATAATTTGTAGAATATCCCTTTAAGAATCGGAGTCCGTGGCTAGTTTTATTTTAACTCCAAGTATTGTGTGAATTATTCCAAAGGCAGGAAATTTCTCATAATTTCAGATCACTTTGAAAGAGACATAAAACAGAACATAAATACGTTTTCTATTTGAAGACTTGGCAAAGACTTTTTAGCAAACCCAGTAAAAATAAAAATATGCCATAAACAACAGCTGGGCTCCTGAGACGTCCTACATATTCCCATGATGGATTCTGATGGTACAAAGAAGGACGGCATTGTGATTGATCAGCTAAAACAACTTGCCACATCATCACCTAGCAGCTTAAAGGGATTGTATATATATATATATATATATATTGTGGGGGAGATAGGCTCAGCGGTAGCAGCAGCGGACCCAGACAGTCAGAGACAGACACCAAAATCAGTTTGAACAGGGTTTTACCCCTGTGCGTTTATTTTGCAAAAAGGTTTAAAGGTGCTGGCAAACAAAATAAACAGGCCTTTACTTCAGGCAAAAAACAAACACAAATACCTGCCCGGCTAGGCGACTAACTATACAGAAGCACTCTGTCTATACGTGTGGCTTGCTTCAACCACACGGACAAAACAAATCAACAAAAATACAAGCTGTGAAGCACCCACTGGTCTCACCAGTTTTCAGTTGGATGGACAGGACCTGGCTCCACCACTCTCCCCCAGGAACTGCCCAGGACAGAAGTCTGGAGAGGCTTTATAGGCCTGTGATTAGGCCTAACTGCTCCCACCTGTACATGAAGGCTCCTTCCTACAGTGGGATGAGAAGGGGTTAATACAGCCATATGCTTTACTACAGCTCTTGAAGCCCTCACTCACCAGACATATGAGAGGACTCTGGGGGAGATATAGCGTCCTTCCAGGACTTTTCCTGTCACTTTCTTACATACCCTCCCCCTTTGTTCGAACCTATAGGGGCGAACACCTTTCGCCACCATGCAATGTGTCCTGGATAAAGCATCTGCATTCCCCTGTAATTTCCCGGATCGGTGTTCGACCTTAAATTTAAAATTTTGCAAGGTAAGGAACCATCTCGTAACCCGAGCATTTCTCTCTTTAGCCTGAGACATCCATGTGAGAGGGGAGTGGTCAGTAATCAACCGAAACTGTCGGCCTAGCAAATAATATCGTAGGGACTCCAGAGCCCATTTGATGGCCAAACACTCCCTTTCTACAATACTGTAATTTTTCTCTGCGTGAGTGAGCTTTCGACTCAGGTATGTGACTGGATGTTCCTCACCTTCAATCACCTGTGAAAGGACTGCCCCTAACCCTACATCTGAGGCATCAGTCTGTACCACAAACTCTTTGGCATAATTTGGAGTGACCAAGACCGGTTGTATACAAAGGACCGATTTTAACTTTTGGAATGCCCCCTCAGCTCCTTCACTCCATTTGATGAGGCCAGTTCTCCCTCCCTTGGTCAGGTCAGTCAGGGGAGCTGCAATGGAGGCAAAATTGGGTATGAACCTCCTATAGTACCCCACAATTCCCAGGAAAGCCCTCACCTGCTTTTTACTTACGGGACGGGGCCAATTCTGGATAGCCTCTACTTTATTCACCTGGGGTTTGATTACTCCTCGTCCTATTGTGTACCCCAAATACCGGGCTTCCTCAAGGCCCAAAGTGCACTTTTTGGGGTTAGCAGTTAATCCGGCTGCCCGAAGCGAATCTAGTACCGCTTGGACCTTCGGCAAGTGGCTCCCCCAATCAGGGCTGAAAATGACAATATCGTCAAGGTAGGCTGAAGCATACCTGCGATGTGGCTTGAGGATTTTGTCCATCAACCGTTGAAAGGTGGCGGGAGCACCATGTAATCCGAAAGGCATAGTTACGTACTGGAAGAGCCCATCTGGGGTGGCAAATGCAGTTTTCTCTTTAGCACTTTCCGTAAGCGGCACCTGCCAATACCCTTTTGTTAAATCGAGAGTCGAGAAGTACCTGGAAGTCCCTAACCTCTCGATCAGCTCGTCTACTCTGGGCATCGGATAGGCATCAAACTTTGAATTTTCATTTAATTTACGGAAATCGTTACAAAATCTGATGGTACCATCGGGTTTGGGAATCAGGACAATAGGATTTGACCACGCACTTTTTGACTCTTCAATGACCCCAAGAGCTAACATATCGTTAACCTCTTTTGTTATGGCCTGTCTACGAGCTTCAGGTACACGGTAGGGCTTCAGACTGATTCGTACCTGCGGCTCGGTTACAATGTCATGCTCTATTAGATTAGTACGCCCAGGTGTCTCAGAAAATACATCAGTGTTTCTTTGTACAAGTTCCTTTGTCTCTTGGGCCTGCACCTTAGACAGAGTCACCGCTATCTGTACATCAGGACAATGATTACCAATTGCACCTCTGACTTTAGTGGCAATTTCTCTAGGGGTACTTAGAGCCGACAAGGATTCCCTCTCTTTCCAGGGTTTTAACAGATTCACATGGTAGATCTGTTCAGGTTTCCTCCTGCCTGGTTGGAAGACCTTGTAGTTTACATTTCCCACTTTTTCAATTATCTCATATGGACCTTGCCACTTGGCTAGAAATTTACTCTCTACAGTGGGTACGAGCACTAACACCCGGTCACCTGGGTTAAAGGATCTGAGCTGAGCCTTTCGGTTATAAACACGGCTTTGTGCCAACTGAGCATGCTCCATGTGCTCCTTTACGATGGGCATTACTGCGGCAATTCGGTCTTGCATTTGGGTTATGTGCTCTATAACGCTACGGTAGGGAGTGGGTTCCTGTTCCCAAGTTTCCCGAGCAATATCTAATAGACCCCTTGGATGTCTTCCATACACTAGCTCGAAGGGAGAGAATCCGGTGGAGGACTGGGGTACCTCTCGGATGGCAAACATTAAATATGGCAGCAAACAATCCCAGTCCTTACCATCCTTGCTAACCACCCTCTTCAACATTCCTTTAAGGGTCTTATTAAACCTCTCAACTAGGCCATCGGTCTGGGGGTGGTAGACAGAGGTTCTCAAGTGCTTAATACCCAGGAGCTTACACATTTCCTTTGTAATTTTGGACATAAAGGGGGTACCTTGATCCGTCAGGATCTCTTTAGGGATACCAGTCCGGGAAAACATATAAAACAACTCCTTGGCGATTAGCTTTGCTGAGGTATGTCTGAGGGGCACGGCCTCAGGGTATCGGGTAGCATAATCTACTACGACCAATATGTACTGATGTCCCCTAGCCGATTTCACCAGGGGTCCCACCAAATCCATAGCTATACGCTCAAAGGGCACCTCTATAATTGGGAGGGGTACTAATGGACTCCTGAAGTGGGAGACTGGTGCAGTCAATTGGCACACTGGACAGGAGCTACAGTAATCTCGTACATGTCTGTCCACCCCCGGCCAATAGAAACGTTGTAATATACGTTCCTTAGTTTTCTCATACCCCAAATGTCCTCCCAGTGCATGCTTATGGGCTAGATCTAGAACCACTTTTTGGAAGGGTTGGGGTACCAACAATTGCTCAATAACATTATCTCTTATTTTGCTTACCCTATACAGTAAATCTTGGTTCATAGCAAAATAAGGAAATTCTTGATCAGCCCCTGGATATTGGGACTGACCATTTATCACCTTTACATTTTCTCGTGCCCGAGACAAGTGTGGGTCCCTGAGTTGGGCAGTACCAAAATTGTCATGGGACACCTCAAGTTCTGGTAGGTCAGACACCTCCTGCTGACCTTCAGTGTCACCAGCTAACACAGTAAGAGGCGAGCTAGTTTCTTCTGGGACAGCGGCTATTGCTGGCCCACCACAGTCCGGGTCGAAAGGTTCAGGATCCATTTTCGACAACCTTTCACACCCATCCTGCCCTTTATCTTGGTTTTTCCACAGGCTCCAGAACCCAGGAAAATCTCTTCCAAGAATGATACTGTGGAACAGGCTCTGCACTACACCGACCTGGTGACGGACTACCCCACAGGTAGTCTCGATGGGGACTTCGGCTATTGGGTACTTTCTGATGTCACCATGAATGCACAAGACCCCCACCGTACGTCCATTGTATTGGGCAGGGTCCACCAGAGTTGCACGTATCAGGGTCACCACACTACCAGAGTCCATGAGAGCAGACACAGACTGTCCTCCCACAGTTACCACACACATTGGAGGATCCTCATCCGTCGGCAGTTCGGCTAAACAGGCAGGTTGAGAAAACAGCGAGACTTGCCGGACACTGCTACAGTCCATTGGCTCACTGGTCAGAGGGCAACGTGCAGCCACATGTCCCATCTCATGGCACCGCCAGCACCGTAAATGGTATTGGTCGCCATTTTGCGTTTTGAATCTAGGGAACATGGTCCCGGCTGCCTGCTCCCCGGGCATACAACCTTCCAGTCCAATCCTCCTCACACCCCTATTGGTGGGTATGATCCTGCCAGATTTCGGGGAGGTTGGCCGTGAGGGTGTCTGGAGGAGTTCCTCAGTGGCCCGATATCTCTCCACCAGGCAAACCAGCTCCTCTGCCGTCGTGGGCCCTGCTTGGCCAACCCAGCGTTGGATTTTAGGAGGAAGGGAGCGGGTGTACTTGTCCAGCACTACCCGTTCTACCATCTTGGCAGGGGACGCTTCTTCTGGCTGGAGCCACTTTTTCACCAGGTAGACCAAGTCATGCATTTGAGACCTGGGTGGGAGACTTTCAGAAAAAGTCCAGTGATGTACCCTTCCGGCTCGTACATGCATGTTTACTCCAAGTCGGGCTAGGATTTCTCCCCTCAGCTTGGTATAGTCCCTGGCGTCAGTCTCACACAGATCATAATACGCCTTTTGTGGCTCCCCGGTTAAAAAAGGCGCCACGACATCTGCCCACTGTTCTCTTGGCAGCTTTTCTCGTTCTGCAACCCGCTCAAAAACATGTAAATATGCTTCCACGTCGTCTGTGGATGTCATCTTTTGTAGCGAACTCTGTACAGCAGCTCGTGCAGTGGGTCTCACCTCTTGGGTCACAGCAGCAGACTCTGTCTCCGGTTTTTGAGCAGCCAAGGCCTCACTTAACGCAGCCAACTGCTTCATGAACATCACATTCATCTCTTGCTGCCATTTTTCAGAGGCCTCCATTGCACGCTGTTGTCGCCTTTCAGCAGCCATCTGGGCCTGTCCAAGCAGCTTAACCAGGTCTTCCATTGCAGCCGCGTTTGTGCTTTGTTCTCCCACCGCCTTCACCCAGGACATCAGGTGATAGAGCGAGGAAAAAAAAAAAAAAGGTATCTGTCTCTTTAAGAGCTGTTTTAAACTGGGCTTGCCCGCATCCGAAGCACCAAATGTGGGGGAGATAGGCTCAGCGGTAGCAGCAGCGGACCCAGACAGTCAGAGACAGACACCAAAATCAGTTTGAACAGGGTTTTACCCCTGTGCGTTTATTTTGCAAAAAGGTTTAAAGGTGCTGGCAAACAAAATAAACAGGCCTTTACTTCAGGCAAAAACAAACACAAATACCTGCCCGGCTAGGCGACTAACTATACAGAAGCACTCTGTCTATACGTGTGGCTTGCTTCAACCACACGGACAAAACAAATCAACAAAAATACAAGCTGTGAAGCACCCACTGGTCTCACCAGTTTTCAGTTGGATGGACAGGACCTGGCTCCACCACTCTCCCCCAGGAACTGCCCAGGACAGAAGTCTGGAGAGGCTTTATAGGCCTGTGATTAGGCCTAACTGCTCCCACCTGTACATGAAGGCTCCTTCCTACAGTGGGATGAGAAGGGGTTAATACAGCCATATGCTTTACTACAGCTCTTGAAGCCCTCACTCACCAGACATATGAGAGGACTCTGGGGGAGATATAGCGTCCTTCCAGGACTTTTCCTGTCACTTTCTTACAATATATATATATATATATATATATATATATATATATATATATATATATATATATATATATGGCACACATGGTTTACGGGAAGACCTGAGCCTGTAGTATATAAGGGTAGGATAAGGAAGGAAAACACTGTCCATAAATGAGAGAATGAACTAAAAAGTCACTAATATTAATAATAATAATAATAATAATAATAGTAATAATAATATTATATTGTATTTTATGTCTCAGCTGCCTCTTTACTCTGTATACAATCCGATGAACTACAAGACGCTCTGACGTCTCATTGTGTTGTCACTCGTGGAGAAACCATAATCCGCCAGAATACGGTGGAGAAAGCGGCCGATGTTAGAGATGCCATGTCCAAAGCCTTGTATGGCCGACTCTTCAGCTGGATTGTAAATCGAATCAACGCTTTACTGAAACCAAGTACTGATCTAAGGCGAGGATGTCACTTTATATATTTTATATTGTATTATTGATTGTATTATTAAATATTATTATATATTGTATTATTATATATTATTATATATTGTATTATTATATATCATTTTATATATTGTATTATTATATATCATTATATATTCAGCCTGTCCTGTAAACGCTGAAGATAGATTATTTTCCTTCCTCTTCTCTTTTCTACAACTTAGGCCTGGTTCTGTGTTTGGTATTCTGTACGGGGAGTCTGCATGGGGACCCCCGAACGAAATACCGAACACATTGACAAGCAGTGAGCAATGAAAACACTTGGACCCCATAGACTATAATGGGTCCGTGTGTTTCCGTGTGGTGTCTACACAAGTCATGTGGAGAGGAAAGTAGTTCATGAAGTACTTTTCTCTCCACATGTTCCGTGCGGATTTGCACAGAAAACACACGGACCCCATTATAGTCTATGGGGTCCGTGAGCTTTCATAAGCTCATGGCTTGCCAATGTGTTCGGTATTCCATTCAGCGGGTCCCCATGTGGCATCGCAAGCGGAATATTGAACGCAGATGTGAACCAGGCCTTATATGCAATGTTTTGTTTTTTTTCCCATAAAACAGTTACAAAACACCTAACACAACATAGAGCAAAAGGCATTTACAATGTAAGGAGACTGTACACATTTATGGTCCCACTAGTAATGGATTGTTATACTAACATCTATATGACTAACGCTAGGTTCACACCTGTGTTTGGGTTTCTGTTCTTCATGTCCACTTGGGGATCCAAAAAAACGGAAACCAAATTTGCTTAAAAAGCAGTTACCCCTCTATGAGGTCCATTAGATTTCCACTGTGTTTCTGACTTTTCTCTTTGCATTTTTCAAGCGGATTTGGGGACGGAATCTCCAAACGGAATGTGAATCTAGAATAAGTGATATCAAACCAATATTATGTCACAGGGCCGCCATCAGGAATTTTGGGGCCCCATACAGCCTAAGTGTCTGGGCCCCCCCCCCCCCCCGCCGCCATTTTAAAACTACTTTAATTTGTGACATACCCATTATGTATTACATTTCCCTTTATTTAGCAGCTTTACAAGGCTTAATCAGATTCTATTTGCAGGTAAAATCTGCTACGTGTGACCGCCTATAGAAAGCCAACACCATTTATAAGAGCCCTCCTAATAAATCCTCAGGGCTTATTCACATTGCGTTTTTGGCCTCCCTTGCCGGGATACGTTGGTAACCAGTCAGAATCAGCTGTCAACTTATCCCTGCACGAAGAACTGGCCATTAAAAAAAAGGGGGGGCCTGCAGTTCTCCGTGCAGGGATAAGTGGGGAGCTGATTGTGACTGGTTACCAACGTATCCCAGCAAGGGAGGCCAAAAACGCAATGTGAATACTCCTTTAAAGTGAAAGTCCCACCCCCAAACAGGCTGCTATGCTAGTAACATATCAGCCTACATCATTATTAATACAAAGCACACATACCTTTGGAGCTATTGTGTGCTTTGTAGTTCTCCAGCTAAAAACTTATATATTATATATTATTGCCCCAGTTCCCTCTCCGCAGTGCCGCACACCTGATGTCCCAACAATCCCCCTTCCCCCCCCGTCCACCTTCTAACATCTTTCCACTGCCCCCTGTACCCATACCTCCCAACTTTTGAAGAACCAAAAGAGGGACAAAATGTGCGGCAAATTTAGCCCCACCCACTGTTATGTTGACTCCACCCATTCTCATTAATTTTTCATGTGCCTGCACACAGTATAATCCTCCTACAGTCACCCGTACATTATATGTACCCCCTCTATCTCTCCCCCAGCTTCATATACACCCTTCATCTGCCCCCAGTTTCATGTCTCCCACCCAATCTCTGACCCCAGATTCATGTCCGCCCTTCCATTTCTGCCACCAGTTTTATGTCCCCCCCTCCATCTCTGCCCCCAGTTTCATGTCCCCTCCATCTCTGCCCCCAGATTCATGTCCCCTCCATCTCTGCCCCCAGATTCATGTCCCTCCATCTCTGCCCCCATATTCATGTTCCCTCCATCTCTGCCCCATATTCATGTCCCCTCCATCTCTGCCCCCATATTCATGTCCCCTCCATCTCTGCCCCCATATTCATGTCCCCTCCATCTCTGCCCCCATATTCATGTCCCCTCCATCTCTGCCCCCATATTCATGTCCCCTCCATCTCTGCCCCCATATTCATGTCCCCTCCATCTCTGCCCCCATATTCATGTCCCCTCCATCTCTGCCCCCATATTCATGTCCCTCCATCTCTGCCCCCATTGTCATGCCGTCCTCTCCATCTCTGCCCCCATATTCATGTCCCTCCATCTCTGCCCCCATTGTCATGCCGTCCTCTCCATCTCTGCCCCCAGTGTCATGCCGTCCTCTCCATCTCTGCCCCCAGTGTCATGCCGTCCTCTCTCTGCCCCCAGTTTCACGTTCCACATTACACTGACTGACTTACCTTCTCCTTCGTTCCCTCGCAGCTCTCTGAGCGCCTCTCTCTCACTGGCACACAGTTATAGATGCGATGTGACGTCATCACATCGCGTCTACAAGCCAGTAGCGGAGGCAGCGAAGCGAGGAGCTGACACAGGTCAGCTCCTCGCTTCAGCCGCATATGTGACAGCGAGAGAGGCGCACAGCGGCGAAGCAAGGAGCTGACCTGTGTCAGCTCCTCGCTTCGCTGCTGCCGCCGGCTACTGGCTTTTAGACGCGATGTGATCACATCGCGTCTACAAGCCAGTAGCAGCGGCGGCGAAGCGAGGAGCTGACACAGGTCAGCTCCTCGCTTCAGCCGCATATGTGTCAGCGAGAGAGGCACGCAGCGGCGAAGCGAGGAGCTGACCTGTGTCAGCTCCTTGCTTCAGCCGCGTATGTCTTCAACTCAGATCTGCGTCCTCTGGATGCAGATCTGAGTTGAAATAGGACATACACAATGACTGCTACGGGCGCCAGGGGGCCGGCACACGGTAGCGGGCCAAAACCGGGCCCCCCCATTTTTCAATTTGGCCGGGCCCCTGACGCCAGTACCAGTAGTACTGGCCTATCGGCGGCCCTGTTATGTCAAGAAGTTCAGAGACGATACCATGAAGGTTATGCTTCCATATTCTGGTCAAGTTTTCTCTTGGCAATGTTCTACCTTTGTGTTGGTAAGGAAAATCCATATTCAGCATATAGTGTACATGCTGAATACTGCTAATAGTATAGACCTCTCATCTTGTCTCTCCTTTTCCTGCCTACATTCGTACTGTATCTACTAGCCCTGTGCCTTCTATACTAAAAACTAATCTATCGAGCGCCGCTTATCTCCGTGGGCTGTGCCTACTATACAGGCCACCTCTATTCAAGGGAATGGATCAGAGTTGCAATGCTACACACAGCCCATATACAAGGGTAGCACTGTGTCTCCCTGATGATTGTAAGTCTCCGTACTGCCTATGTAGGCACACACTCTCCCTGATGTGTACGATTATCCCCGACCCTCGTCTATAGTCTCTCACTCTGCCAAATCAGTATCCCTGCACTATGCTGAGGAGGCCCAATAGGCCGAAACAGCTCTGTCCATAGCTGGGAATCTGTTCCTTTTGGAATAGAAATACTAATTTGGCAAATAAATCCGCATCATGATTAATTAGACTTTTTAACTGAGTCATGCATGATGTTAAGGAGGCTGCCCTCTAGAGGGCGGCGTACAGAGTGCACTATTCTCCTAATTACATCCTGGAGAATAGATTTGCATATTTTTTTACCTGGAAATAAGCAGACAAGTTTATCTAACCTCATATAACATCTGACTCGTAAACTTTCCCTATGGCGCCTTAATACAGATTCGCTCATTTTACCTCCTTTGTCAGAAAGTCGTTGCGACACAATTTACAAGCCTGTGTGAGATCGCTTTGTGACTGACTTAAACACGATACATGAAATGTATTCAATTTGAAAGATTATTCCGGCAAATAAGATAGAAGTAATAGAAGACAATGACGGCCATGTGTTTGATCTTGCAGCGAGGAGGACGCCGGCTACAGTATCGGGATTCTTGATATCTTCGGCTTTGAGAATTTTAAAAAGAATTCCTTTGAACAACTCTGCATTAATATTGCAAACGAACAAATACAATTCTACTTCAACCAACACATATTTGCTTGGGAACAGGTAAGAAAATAGAATTTTACTATAAAGTCTTCATTAACCCCTTCATGACTTGTATGACTGCACATCTGTATCTGTAAAGACGACGGAAATTTTTCAGTTCTACTGGAGTTCCAAAAGTAGCGGAGCCGGCAGATTCGACTATTTTCAGGATTCCCATAGAAGTCAATGGATAGATCTGCACATACGGTAAGTGGCTACCTCTCCACTCACAAAGGTCACGATAGAGAGGTCTCGAAATAGGTAGGAGCAGAATTCACCAATACGCATACATAGTATGGTGCTATCATTTAATTTCTGATACTATATTAAGTTGCGTTCCTTATAATGTTAACATTTTTTTTCCAGACTCTGATCAGATCTTCTCCATGGCAGATTCCATCACATTTGGTTTGGAAAGGAAAATATTGTTATACATGCCACCCTGACTACTGGATGAAAAATCAAAAAGTGATGACATTCCACTAGGACAGGGGTGCCCAATACGTCGATCGCGATCTACCGGTCGATCGCAATGGACGTATAGGTCGATCGCGAGATGCAGCCAGGGATCCCCGGTGTCTGCTTGTTCACAGTGCAGGCTGAGAGTCGACTCTCAGCCTGCGCTGTGAACAAGCACTCCGGACACTTGCAGGCCGCTCTTAGGGATGGAGGGGGCTGGGGTGCTACTTGTTCACAGTGCAGGCTGAGAGTTATCTCCGGACACTGGCAGGCGGGGCTGCCGCAGCCCCAGCCTGCCAGTGTCCAGAGATAACTCTCAGCCTGCGCTGTGAAGAAGCAGACAGCGGGGATCCCTGGGCGTCCACAGAACGCCGCTGTCTCCTGCTCTCACGCTCCGCCCGGCCCCACCCACATGCCCGACCCCGCCCACAGACACACCCCACCCCGGTCACTGGCCCACCACGGCCCCGCCCACAAGAAGTGGGTAGTAGATCTTTCGACTTGGGCATGTTATAAAGTAGCTCACATGCTGACAAAGTGTGAGCACCCCTGCACTAGGATATTCATTATTTCACCATTACATATTCTATATCAAGGTTTTTTGCAGGGATTGTTCTACTGATGATCTATACTTAGGATAGGCCGTCACTATCAGATCGGTGGGGTCAATGCCAGATAGCCCACCAATCCGCTGAAGGGGCTATGGTGCTCTGGCAAATGCTGCAGATTATCTCTTGCTTACTAGGAACACTTCTGTACATTTTGTAATGTCTGTGTGCAGTCACTGTACTTGGCAATGAAGAGGCCACAATGCTTGCTAAACCCCCGTGCCATTTTGAAAGCAGATCCTGGGGTGCTAGAAATTGGACCCTCATCTGTTACTGACAACTTGCCCTAAGGATGTTGTAGGTCATCAGTATTAAAATCACGAGAGTCTACTTTCAGTATATAGAATTCATTGACTGGAGTATAATTTTAAAGGGGTATTCCAATAACACAAGTTACTACCTATCCAAAAGATATGGGGTAACTTTCTGGGTCTATGGGACATGGGTGCCTTGCACCACAGTTGGGAAGGGAGTGGGAATCGTGCATTTAATGGGACATTAATAAGACACTATAAGTTTAATGGGACCGCTGGAAGACGGCACTCTGCTATCTCCTGCGGTCACATTGAACTAAATGGTGTGACGTGCCACGCCCGACTTGCTGATCCTTACAAAATTGGGGTGCAAAGCAATTTTTTGATAAGAGGTTAACTTTGTGTTGCTCAAAAGCCCCTTTAAGTCCCAGCTACAAAGTGACAACCACAACCTGTAGGGATAAGATGTCTATATCGTTTATGATGCTGCCAATAGTTTTACCCTGGCATATCCACTACCTGTA
This sequence comes from Leptodactylus fuscus, assembly GCF_031893055.1. Lineage (NCBI taxonomy): Eukaryota > Metazoa > Chordata > Amphibia > Anura > Leptodactylidae > Leptodactylus > Leptodactylus fuscus. Next base: position 203,214,251 of record NC_134268.1, on the reverse strand, counting down.
AAATTATCCTGAACATATCGTGATTGGGACAAGCAAACTTGCAAGAGGGTGTATGACGATGTACATATACGCGGATTCACAATGTGCCCTAGTCTTATCTCTCCATTGCAGTAAGCGCCAACTTTCCCAACAAGTACCCCCTGTTAAATGTAGCGGAAAACAATGCCAGGTCTTAATCGATATCAATTTTTACCACTTTTAACCCAAAAGTAATAGAAATATAGATAAGTAGCAGATTCACAAAGATCAAAACGGATTCTTCATTCCTCCATTAGTAACATCACAGATGTGAACAGAGCCTTATAGTCTAATTTATGTTCATACCCATTCATTTCCAATGAAAAGCGCTTTCCTCGTTGGATTAATCAGGATATCTCTATGGCAATTATATTGGAACATATTCTATTGTTCTAAGCACCAACAGCTTGCAAATGAGCTACATAAAGCCAGGCTATGAACAATTTCATAGCTAATGTAGTGTGAAAGCTCCGAGCTCACATATATACAGTATGAGGATGACAAGGCCCTGGCTGCAGCACTCCTATGTGCACAGGCAAAGCATTTACAATGCAAATCCTAATTTGTACATTTGCATTTCTGATGTATATAGCTATATGTAAGTGATGTGACCTTTGGAATAGGTCACTTAGAGGAACGTGCCCTGTGTACATGGAAATCTCTTCGGCGTTGCTTCGTGGCATGGCACTTGTACTTGCTTGTCATGTATTACAGTATTAGTAATCGATAGAATAATTGATCATTTCACTTCCTAGTTTATATCTTTTATTAATATGCAGAATGTTTGGAGTGTTGCATGCAGTCTCACTGCCACATTTAAAGGCATGAACATGCCGTCCAATCTGAAGGCGGCATGTTATAGAGCAAGAGGAGCTGAGCAGATTGATATATAGGTTTGTGGGGTAAGATTTAGTAGAACCTGTCATTTCTCTATGTATTTCTCTGTTCTTGCCATGATTAGGAGGAGTGATAGATAGCACCGCCTACTCTACCATCCAATGGGTGGTCCTATCAGTGATTGACAGCTATAACTGTATGCAGAGTAATAGAAACAAAAAAGAGACAAATGAATATATTACAGGTTCTACTGAATCTTTTCCCACAAACCTATATATCAATCTGTTCAGCTCTTCCTGCTCTATAACATGCTGCCTGCAGATTAGATTGTATTTTCATAATGTCAGGTTCCCTTTAAATGAAAATTCATTATTCTTACATAGGGAGGACTGTCTCTAGAATGGCGATTAGACTGTAGTATCTGTATATGGTAGCATCAGTATTCGTATCTGCAACCGGCCATGGTATATAACAAGAGAGTACCATATGGCACCAATAACACTGCATAGTCTTAAAGGGAGTCTATCACCTACCTCAACTCCTTCAAGCTGCCACCATAGTGCTGTAGGTGCTGTGACATGCTTACATATCACACCTTCATTATGTTTCACAGTCCCGTGGAAGCATAGAAAAATACATTGTATTAATTACGCAAATTAGGTATTCAGAGCACAGGGGCATTCCCAGAGATTCCCGAGCACAGTTTTCTCTGTTAAAAGTACGCCCCTTTATAGCTTTATGTCACCCCATAACCAGTTGAAAATGATTGTCCCACTTCTGTGACGTCATCATCTACTCGGCTAAATCTTGCACATGCGCAGTATGCACTTGTAGTGTCAAGTGCATACGACCATATTGGACTTATCTGGCTATGCACTTGCAAGATTTTATGGTGCATATGCAAGACTTAACCAACCAGATGATGACATCGTAGCAGTTGGACTATTGCGATGATAGACTCCCTTTGAACAAAGATTTGATAGGAAGAAATAGGTGGAATGTCCCAGTGCTGGGAAGATTTTAGAGATGGAAGTCACCAAGTGTCCAGTAGAGCATATATAGGTGTGGCAGAAAGGGAATCTCCGTGGTGCTGAGAAAATCATATCATGTCGACATCAATGTTATTTCTAAGAAAATGTTCCCATATCTGGATTCTAGATTTCCATCTATCAGATGATGAAATGTATATTTATATAATTTTTTTAAGAACGAATATTTAAATGAAGATGTGGATGCCAGAGTCATCGAGTATGAAGATAACAGGCCACTATTGGATATGTTCCTGCAAAAACCAATGGGTTTACTTTCCCTTCTTGATGAGGAAATTAGATTTCCTCGGGCAACTGATCAAACACTTGTAGGTATGTACTGTAGTATTGTTATAGTTTATACATAGCGGGATAGTCATGGCTTCAGAATTTTCAATGCTCACCTTTGAGGAATTAGTGGATTTACATGTTCTAAACCCAAAGCAACTTTGATGTATTTGGTCTGTTCTTTTTCTTTTTTTTTTTTAAATGTAGATTGTGAGCCCCACACAGAGCTCACAATGTACATTTTTCCTTATCAGTATGTCTTTTTTTGGAATATGGGATGGAAATCCATGCAGACACGGGGAGAACATACAAACTCCTTGTAGTTGGTTTTTTGCCCTTGGTGGGATTCGAACACCAGGACTCCAGCGCTGCAAGGCTGCAATGCTAACCACTGAGCCACCGTGTGGCCCTGATGTATTTGGTCTGTTCTGTGCCAAAAAATAATGCATGAAGAAATTCAGTTTATAACACAAGTGATATCTCAAGTTATAAGATAAGATAAACATTTAATAGTCCCACCATAGTCCCACTACGTAATATTCACACTCACATCAGGTCAGTAAGAGTGGCTTCAAGCAGCAAGGAGATCAAATGCAGCTGTGATGTTATGTCTACTAGCTGAACTGCTCACAGGGAGGGGTAGTGAATTTGTAAATCAAACTACACAAATGAGGTCAATGACCTGAAAATAAACCTGTGACTACCACTTGGTTTATACAAATTTCATAGGTTCCCTATCGTCACTGTTATAGAGAGTATGATCATCATATTGCTCCCCAGCAGGCAGAAATGGTACAGTCTCTAGCTGTCCATGTAATGCTGTGCTGAATCAAAGAATCTATAGCATAAAGTAGAGAGAGAGAAATGTAAATATCAAGATGGTGTCAGATCAGTGCAGAGGAGATGCCTAACTGTGGGGATATGAGTGCAGTATGCATAAAAGAATTTCAGAGTGTGACAGACAATCCGGTGAGGGCGCGGGGATGGAAAAAAGTGTTTTCACTATACTGCTGCTTTATATCAGTTAACATTGTCTCAAAGCATTTGATGTCATTTACAGAAAAATTTGAAGACAACTTAAAATCCAAGTATTTTTGGAGGCCAAAGAGAGTTGATCTGACATTTGGAATTCACCATTATGCAGGAAAGGTAAAATGTCATATAAGATACAAGTTGTAGCAATTTGTAAAACTATTTGTATTCCTATTGTGAAGGTTATAATCATGTAATGTATGAAAAACATTGTTATTCTTGAAAACTGAATGCTAGCTATAGTTGCTTATGCTTGAAACTGGTATAATGTTATATGATAAGATGGCGCCTGTATGCAAGATGGGTGCAAGCAAAACAAAAGCTTGGCTTGCTGCCAGAAGAAGCTCCCCAAGGTTACCATGCAGGACCGGGAGTAGCTGGTTATATATGGCACTGCTTAAACTTTTTCTGTTTGATTGAGATGTATCATACTGATCAGGAATGAATATGAAACTTACGTTATTGTGATATCACTTCCTTTCTCTGCTACTATTTAACCCCACATTGTTTTAATAAAAGTGCGTCAGTATTTCCTCCTTGGTTGAGAGAGGAACTAATACCAACATTGTGTCTGGTGTCACTTCCTTACTGCTGGCACTCAGCCTAATTAATTTGGATGATGACGGTTTACCAGAGTTATTGGTCAATTAGTCATAAACACGGCTTTGACCTTATCACTATTAGAACATTCTTGTATATACAGTTCTTCAGAGCTACACATTCATGGAGTAATACATGGTCCAACATATCCAACACATCTCAGACTCCAGATGAGACAAATTGATATACTAACTATCCTATTTGTTCCTATGAGAGCCGCTCTTGGAGGGTGGGACGTTGTGAATTACATCGCTTCAAAGCTTTTGTTGTCACGTTGTGATATTGTATTATATTGGTTCCATGACAAATTGCATTGGTTATCCAAAATGAAGACCCGTTAAGTCTGGTCATATCAGTACGTCGCCCCATTTCTACTTTTTTCACTTCTGATGTTCTTATTTAGTGTAATATTGTTCCACGTAATTATTCAGCTTCATTTCCATTCCTTTTGTTTTCTACCTTCACGTCTTATAACCTCGTATTTCCATTTAAATTACATTTTGCCAGTTTCTCATTATATTCACTACTCTTTGTAGAGGTCAGAAGAATTGAGTACATTTCCAGACATGATGTATAAAATTATAGCTAAAGAAAAATTACTGCGCAGTTACCCACAATTACTGCCATATATCTTAGCTTAAAGGGGTTAAATGCTATTGTCAAATACCCTACAAGTGAATACTGAGTCAATAAAGAGGGTCAATTTTATCAAGACCTTCATGTACTTGCTTTACAAGTAGCCTGTAATGGGAATGTGTAATACTTCATTTCTCCAGTGGAGGTGCTGAAGAGCAATTGAACACTTGCTGCTCGGTTCCCCCACAGAGTATGGTTTGTTACTGGGAACTCCACCTGCAAATCACCCTATCATCAGCTTATTGTGGAACATCAGCACTACAATGAGTCATAAAAGCCACGAGTATATTGATGGATGTACCTTCTGAGATTAATTTCACCAGTTCATTATGAATAGAAAGTGCTATTCTTATATTCAAGGGTCTTTTCTGACATCACACTCCCAGGGAACGACTGATATCTCTAACTGAGCCTCAACAGTCACATGGGGTGTGCCAACATTATGACATTTTAGTGATATTGTTGTGACTGGAGATGGATGAACTTCTCAGAATTTGTTTCTTTTGGGCTCACATGGCTCAGGTCCCAGATTTGTTTTAGGTCAAATAAGTTCAGTACGAGCCACTCCGTAAATTGGCTATAAAACATAGTGTAGAACACTGTCAGGACTCCTAGGAACCTATCTATAAAAATACTGTATAACACTGTCAGGGCTCCTAGGAACCTATCTATAAAACATAGTGTATAACATTGTCAGGTCTCCTAGGAACCTATCTATAAAACATAGTGTAGAACACTGTCAGGGCTACTAGGAACCTATCTATAAAACAAAGTGTATAATACTGTCAGGACTCCTAGGAACCTATCTATAAAACATAGTGTAGAACACTGTCAGGGCTATCTATCTGGCTCGGTCCTAGGCCCCCTGCTCTTTTCTCTCTACACAGCCCTCATTGGACAAACCATCACTAGATTTGGCTTCCAGTACCATCTTTATGCTGATGACACCCAATTATACACATCTTCCTGTGACATCACCCCTGCACTAATACAGAACACCAGCGACTGTCTCAAATATCTTGTCTTCGCTCTATCTGAAACTAAATCTCTCTAAGGCTGAACTACTGCTGTTTCCACCATCTAATAGATATGTCCCTGATATATCCATTGCAGTCTCAGGCCTTACTATAACTCCTAGACAGCAGGCCCGCTGCCTCGGGGTCATGTTTGACGCAGACCTTTCCTTCACTCCCCATATTGAATCACTCGCATGTTCATGTCATCTCCACCTCAAAAACATCTCCAGAATACGCCCTTTCCTCACCAGAGATACACTAAAGACACTTATTGTCTCTCTGATTCATTCTCGCCTTGACTACTGTAACTCCTTACTAATTGGTCTTCCCCTCACTAAACTCTCCCCTCTACAATCTATTCTGAATGCAGTGGCCATGTTCATCTATCAGGCTAGACGCTACAGCGATGCCTCTGGTCTGTTCAGTCGCTACATTGGCTGCCTATTCATTATAGAATAAAATATAAAGTTATCCCCCTCATCCACAAGGCTCTCCATAATGCCACCCCTCCATACATTTCCTCCCTCATCTCTGTCTACCGCCCAACCAGTGTTCTCAGTTCACTCAATGACCTAACACTTACATCCTGTATTATCAGAACCTCCCACGCTGGTATACAAGACTTCTCCCGAGCTGCACCACTTCTCTGGAATGTTCTACCCCGGACAATCAGATTAACTCCCAACTTCTACAGCTTCAAACGCAAACTAAAGACACATCTTTTCAGACAGGCCTATCACAATTCCTAATGTAAACCCTTCCGTACCGTCATTAGAATCCCCAAAATGTAACCCTCCTCTGTTCCGGCTCCCACATTACCCCACATGATATGATGCCATTTCAGGCTAACTTTATATGTATTTTTTTATTATTATTATTATCCATAAAACATAGTGTATGACACTGTCATGGCTCCTATGAACCTATCTATGAAACATAATGTAGAACATTGTCAAGAACAGTGAAAGAGACATTATTATACTATGGGATCTCTTAGTATCTCAAAGTATAACAGGTGGAGGACCAGGGGTGATGTAAAAATTTTTTTAAAAAAACATACTCTTTGCTTCTTTTCGGTCTCTTTGTGGTATCCAGTGCTCTCTCTTGGCATCTTTGGTGACATCATATGCCCGGGTCATTGCTATTGCCTGTGATTGGGCCTCAGCGGTGACATGGGCACACAGTATCATGACATCATGATGCTCGGCATGTAACCTCTGAGGCCAAATCACAGGACTGAGCAATGACCCCGGGATCATACCGTCACCAGGAGAGCTCCGGACTCCACAAAGAGGTCCAAAAGTGGTAAAGGAAGTTAGCTATTAATGTTTTTTTCTTTTTACTTCGCCTGGGTCTCCACATGTCTTCCACTCTGTGGAATATTTAGGTTGAATGAGTCAGTTCACACATCGCTAGTTGTGACAACTGAGGCTCAAGCACAGACGTCTGTGATCCCCTGGTGACTCGTGATATCAGATAACTGGAGAGGACTTCAAGGGAAGTTAGGAAAGATGAGGCAAGGTGAGTATTACATTTATTATGTTTATTATGTTGCATCTTGGCCTCCACTTATGATACTCTAAATTCTGAAGAGACCCCTAGTTAAAGGGGTTGTCCCATCACAAGGATCCTATCTATACTGCTTGATAATGTGGATGTAAGACTTTTCCTAAATACACTGCTTCAGCAAAACTGCTTTGTTTGTCCACTATCTTACTTTATTCAATTCATTTTTGACACAGCCCTTGACTTATCTGCTCAAAAGTCAAGTGATGTATCTGCTGCTCTCAGGGGGAGGGAGGAGGGGCTAAGTGCAGGGAGTGAGCCTGTGTATCCAGCTATTCCTGTGTCTACACCACATGACCTAGCTTCCTGCTCTCAGATAGGGGAGAGGAGCTACTTGCATTTCTGAACTCATCTTCTGTTCTCCCAGTTATCAGGCTAGCTAATTCAATTGTGTTCATTATGGCAGAGACAAGCAGTCTCTGTATGTAACACAGAATGGAGTTGCTCCTGCCTGTACTTCATAGTCCAATATTGAGGACATTTGATGACATCACAGGCCCTTCATCCACCCCATAGGATCACACTATGCGGTGGGTGGAGCTACACGCTGAATTGGAGCCGGAGCTAAACGGCAGGTTGCATGTGAAACCCCACCCACCAAATGACGCAAGAAACAAGGAAGAAAGAAGATTTTACAGCACTGAAGACTGGTGAGTATGCAATGTGGGAATACCCCTTTAAGTCTGGCTCAATCCAATCTGCTCAGCTCTATACAGAGTTCAAGGACACCCCCCAAACTGCAACACTCAGATGTCAATGTAGTCATACATTTCTAGAAGGAATAGCAGAGGAAGGCCACCATGAAAAGATGTTCCAGAATTAGGTCCTGGTGAGTTCAATTATATATTACCAGACCTGTCAGGAGAGGCGACAAGTACCCTCTAAGTGAAATCTTAAGTACTCTATGATTCCTAATGACGGCTAATATTGACATTTCGAGAACTACCTGATGGGATTCCATCATAAACTCAGCGGTGGAGTCTTGTGGTCATGGTGGAGGATATACCTGTCATTATATATTTTATTCTATGTCAAACACTTTTGCATTAACTACATTTTCAGACATAAATCAGACAGAGAGAAAGCTGATAATGAAGTCTCGCGTTCCCTGAATAACTCTCCGCGGCCGCAACAAATTGCTTGAGGAATTGAAATATCTTTGGTCACATTGAAACACTTGACTCAGTTGTTTTACCAATGTGCTTTATCTTCAGGTTCTCTACAATGCAGCTGGTTTCCTTGAAAAGAACCGAGACACATTGCCGGCTGACATTGTGCTTCTCCTACGGTCGTCTGAAAATAATCTCATTCAGATATTGGTCACTAATCCACTAACAAAAACAGGTAAATACGTTTCCTGGGGGGGGATTTTAATATATAGAAAAAGGAAATTTTAAAATGAACAATAAAACTGAGACGAAATTTTGCAGGGGACATAGATGACAATTTTTGGCTAAACTTTTTGATTTTTAGCTGATTGTCTACTATGGGTTGGTTCACATCTGCATTGCTTTTGTCTGTTCTTCTGATCCTACAATTGAAGATTAACAGATCTCTCTAATGATGGGCAAGGGACCCCATTGACTATAATGGAATGTGTTGGGTATCTTTTGTTTCCTTTGTGACTTTGCCAGGCAAAAAAGTTGGACTTGAAGACCTTTTAATGCATGATCCAGTCTTGTAGAACCTCTGGGGTAAATCTCTTGATCTGCTCCATCTTCAGCTGGAGACAAACTAAAGGGGAAGTCATAATTAAAAGGGTGGAGTTTAAAGGGATTCTATCATTAGGCTAAACCCACATAGGAATAGTCTTAAGAAAGGCTATCTTCAGATGTCTTCTCCGCGCTGCCGTTCCTTAGATGTCCTGGTTTTCATCCATATGCACCCCAGTGCTGCAAGAAAATTTTCCAGGGCCACCTTTTTCTTGTTCTCCACCTCCTCCTCTTCTTTCCTGTTCGGCCACAAGAGAATGGCTGACTGCGCCCACTGCATATGTCTGTCAGCCATTTTCCTGTGGCCTCTCCTATTTGGCCACAGGAAAATGGCGACGCACATGCACATTCAGCGCTTTTTGAAGAAGACAAGACGGGACTAGGAAAAAGAGCGGAGGAGGGGACAAAATGAAGGCGGCACTGGATAGTTTGTCCTACTGGGAACAGCAGGGATGCCCTTGTGCCATTCAGTTTTCCTGCAGCCTATTACATGACAGTGATGAAGAGGATGTAACATGTCTGATTTCCTTAACTCTACAATTATTTTAATGAAAGTGGATCATTAAAAGCTCTTGAGATTTTATCATTTTATATTGGACATATAAGTTTATAGACTTTGTTATGTCTAGTGCAGGTCCTGAGCAGGAATACATAACTTTATATATCTGTGACATACACTATCACTGAGGCCCTGCACTAGGTGTAACATAGTTGTATCAGTTTTACATAAAGTTTTTCTTTAAACAAATCTCAAAGTCATACCTTTTTGTTTATCCAGGTAATCTTGCTCATACTAAAACAAAAGCAAGAATAAATTCACAGTCATGGGCAACACAGAAAACATCCAGTCATAACAAGGTAAATGAAAGTCCAAACATTTCACAATAATTTCAGGTTCCGTCAAGTCTGGGGGTTGGGACAGGGCCTTGGGGTTCCTGTCAGAGCTAGAAATTGGATAGATAGGTTCCTAGGAGCCCTGACAATATTCTACACTATGTATTATAGATAGGTTCCTAGGAGTCCTGACAGTGTTCTACACTATGTTTTATAGATAGGTTCCTAGGATCACTGACAGTGTTATACACTATGTTTTATAGATAGGTTCCTAGGAGCCCTGACAGTGTTATACACTATGTTTTATAGATAGGTTCCTAGGAGCCCTGACAGTGTTATACACTATGTTTTATAGATAGGTCCCTAGAAGTCCTGACAGTGTCATACACTATGTTTTATAGATAGGTTCCTAGGAGTCCTGACAGTGTTATACACTATGTTTTATAGATAGGTTCCTAGAAGCCCTGACAGTGTTATACACTATGTTTTATAGATAGGTTCCTAGGAGCTCTGACAGTGTTCTACACTATGTTTTATAGATAGGTTCCTAGGAGCCCTGACAGTGTTCTACACTATGTTTTATAGATAGGTTCCTAGGAGCCCTGACAGTGTTATACACTATGTTTTATAGATAGGTTCCTAGGAGCCCTGACAGTGTTATACACTATGTTTTATAGATAGGTTCCTAGGAGCTCTGACAGTGTTCTACACTATGTTTTATAGATAGGTTCCTAGGAGCCCTGACAGTGTTCTACACTATGTTTTATAGATAGGTTCCTAGGAGCCCTGACAGTGTTATACGCTATGTATTATAGATAGATTCCTAGGAGCCCTGACAGTGTTATACACTATGTTTTATAGATAGGTTCCTAGGAGCCCTGACAGTGTTCTACACTATGTTTTATAGATAGGTTCCTAGGAGCCCTGACAGTGTTCTACAATATGTTTTAAGTCGATTTAAGTTGTGCTTCTTACTTTGTTTCCTTTAGAGGCAGAGATGGTACAGTCTCTAGCTGCTCAGTGATGCTGTGCTAAGGCATCATGGGTTTGATAGCAGAGCACAGAATAAAAAAAATAAAACACAGTATGTGATCAGAAACATATCAGAGGCTGAACTGCAGGAATATGAATACTCTAAATATAAAAGACAGTGCAGAGAGTGATAGACAACCAGATGAGGACCCATTGATGTGAAATAGTGTTTTGTCAGAGTGCTACTTTAAACTCTTTTTTTATAATATTATATTGTCATGTAACAACATCTTGAATTATTTATCTTACATCTGTCAAGCTGGAAATCTTAATGTTGTACAATACTTGTTACTTCTGTGAGGTAAACTTGTTTCTGTGTCCTGTCTGTTAGCTTGGCTTCTAGAGTAACAGACATGTTAGAAATATGTATACAGCATAGATGAGTCTCACGTTTATTACGTTAACAAAATGTATATGTAACAGTGTATGAGATAAAAGTGTTATCTATATACAGTATACACAGTATAACACTACTGTATGTACTGTATAATTCTTCCTTAAAGGAAATCTATCATCACAAAATTGAGATATAAACTAATCACAGCACCTTGTAAGGCTGACAGCACAGTTTACAATTATCTATTTCTTATTCAGGACTTTTGCTCCATTCTTGTAAAAAATGTCCTTTTATTCCTATGCAAATGAGCGGAAAAGAGCTTTAGGGGCGGTTTTTTCATCAATGGGCTTCACTATCTGCTGCTTAGTTTCGCCCGCTTCACTTCCGGGTGCAATGTGTCGTCATCAGACATGCTACACATACCAATAAAGTGCATGACTATGGGGGCCACTGAGGGACGTTGGGATGGGATAAATTAGATATCAAGTAAACAGTCATTTCTTGAAGTGGTTGTGTAGGAAGAAAGAAACTAGGGCAAGCGTACATATTTGAGTGACTTTGACAAGGGATAAGTTGTTATGTCTAGACGACTGGTTTAGAGAATCTCCGAGACAGTATTTTATGTGGGGTGTTCCTGTTATGCGATGGTTAGTGTCTACCTAAAATTTAAAAAGTAAGGACGATCAGCTATTGAGGCTCATGGCTTATTGAGGAACTATGGAGTGAATGCTAGCTTGTGTGGTCTGGTCCAACAAAAGGAGCTATGGTGTCTGTAAAGATTTATGAAGGACACCTTCAGAGTTCTTGTGGAGTCTACACCCTGGTGGGCCAACTCAATTGTGCCAATATTGGCGGACTTAGACAATATCAAGCAGGTGATTTACACATCTTGGATGACCTTTACAATATACTGCAGTGCTACTATATACTACCCATACTTATTATATGCTATCAGTGTGTCATTGAGGATGGTTCCACCCAGGAGACCCCATTGATAAGCCGTCTCCCATCCTTCTGCGGATCCGTGGCAAATGTTCTTGTTTGCCAGAATAGTGGAATTTTACTTTATGTAGTAAAGGGCCTTCCTTCACTTGTCACCCTCATCTCGGTCAATGATGCCGATGCCATGATGATGAAAAATATACAGTATAAATCTGAAGACCTTACTGCCATTTATAGAGACTTTCCTTCACAATACAATTAATTCTGTGATTTTTTTTGCATCAACAGGGTGATTTTGGAGATGCCCGGCATCCTCGAGAGTCAACCAACATGAAGACACAAACAGTGGCATCGTATTTTAGGGTAAGGTTTCACAAATAGACTTTACTTAAAAGATTAAGCCCAACTTTGCAACAAAGTAACTTTGAAAATAGTTTTAATCAAAATATACAGAACTATGTTTCCACGGTAACAGTCAACAAATGAATACATGTTGTTTGTCTACGAGTCGATAGCGCCAATGGATAGGAGGCTTTGTTTGCAAAGTTTTTTCTTCTGTATTTTAATTCCTTCAATAGAAAATGAAATGGTAGAACCAACTTCCATTACTTACAGTGGTGTAACTACCACCATAGAAACAGAGGCAGCTGCTACAGGGCCCGGGACATTAGGGGGCCCGGTGACAGCCGCTACCGCTGCTATCATTATACTCTGTGTTTTTTCGGACCCCCGAGTATAATGATTGGCGGTTCGGGAGAGGTAAGAAACATAAAAAACACTGTTACCTACCTCTCCACGATCCTGCCAGGCCTCCTTCCTGACGTCCTTTCTGTTGTCTCTGACGTCACATGAACCAGGCCTGCGTCCCGGGTCATGTGACGTCCGGCGTCATTGAAGAAGGACAGCAGCTGAGAAGACAGTGTAGGAGCAGGGGGACAGGTAAGAAACAGTAGTTTTTTATGTTTTTATTCCACCAGGACTCCGATTATTATACTCTGGGGTCTGAAAAGACCCCAGAGTATAATAATTGTTTATGGGTGTCCACTATGGGGCATAATACTGTGTGCAGGGGCCACTATGGGGGATAATACTGTGTGCAGGGGCCACTATGAGGGATAATACTGTGTGCAGGGGCCACTATGGGGTATAATACTGTGTGCAGAGGCCACTATGGGGGATAATACTGTGTGCAGGGGCCATTATGGGGCATAATACTGTGTGCAGGGACCACTATGGGGCATAATACTGTGTGCAGGGGACACTATTAGAGATGAGCGAACACTAAAATGTTCGAGGTTCGAAATTCGATTCGAACAGCCGCTCAATGTTCGTGTGTTCGAACGGGTTTCGAACCCCATTATAGTCTATGGGGAACAGATACTCGTTAAGGGGGAAACCCAAATCCGTGTCTGGAGGGTCACCAAGTCCACTATGACACCCCAGGAAATGATGCCAACACCTCTGGAATGACACTGGGACAGCAGGGGAAGCATGTCTGGGGGCATCTAACACACCAAAGACCCTCTATTACCCCAACATCACAGCCTAACAACTACACACTTTACACACTCAATACCACCTCTCTGACAGTAGGAAAACACCTTGAAACATGTGTATTTGGCACTTGCAGTGAGGAGAGCTTGTCACCAGCAGTGAATTTGGCCCTTGTAGTAAGTTGAGGTTGGCACCAACATTTGTTTTGAAAATCAGGGTGGATTGAGCCTCTAACCAGCAGAGTTTGGGCAAATTCATGGTGGAGGGAGCCTCTAAAAACCCCAGTTTGGACCAATTCATGGTGGAGGGAGCCTCTAACCAGCCCAGTTTGGGCAAATTCATGGTGGAGGGAGCCTCTAAAAAACCCAGTTTGGACCAATTCATGGTGGAGGGAGCCTCTAACCAGCCCAGTTTGGGCAAATTCATGGTGGAGGGAGCCTCTAACCAGCCCAGTTTGGACCAATTAATGGTGGAGGGAGCCTCTAACCAGCCCAGTTTGGACCAATTAATGGTGGAGGGAGCCTCTAACCACCCCAGTTTGGACCAATTCATGGTGGAGGGAGCCTCTAAACAGCCCAGTTTGGGCAAATTCATGGTGGAGGGAGCCTCTAAAAAACCCAGTTTGGACCAATTCATGGTGGAGGGAGCCTCTAACCAGCCCAGTTTGGACCAATTAATGGTGGAGGGAGCCTCTAAACAGCCAAGTTTGGACCAATTCATGGTGGAGGGAGCCTCTAAAAACCCCAGTTTGGACCAATTCATGGTGGAGGGAGCCTCTAACCAGCCCAGTTTGGGCAAATTCATGGTGGAGGGAGCCTCTAAACAGCCCAGTTTGGGCAAATTCATGGTGGAGGGAGCCTCTAACCAGCCCAGTTTGGACCAATTAATGGTGGAGGGAGCCTCTAACCAGCCCAGTTTGGACCAATTAATGGTGGAGGGAGCCTCTAACCAGCCCAGTTTGGACCAATTAATGGTGGAGGGAGCCTCTAACCACCCCAGTTTGGACCAATTCATGGTGGAGGGAGCCTCTAACCAGCCCAGTTTGGACCAATTCATGGTGGAGGGAGCCTCTAAAAAACCCAGTTTGGACCAATTCATGGTGGAGGGAGCCTCTAAACAGCCCAGTTTGGGCAAATTCATGGTGGAGGGAGCCTCTAAAAAACCCAGTTTGGACCAATTCATGGTGGAGGGAGCCTCTAACCAGCCCAGTTTGGACCAATTAATGGTGGAGGGAGCCTCTAAACAGCCAAGTTTGGACCAATTCATGGTGGAGGGAGCCTCTAACCAGCCCAGTTTGGACCAATTAATGGTGGAGGGAGCCTCTAACCAGCCCAGTTTGGACCAATTAATGGTGGAGGGAGCCTCTAACCACCCCAGTTTGGACCAATTCATGGTGGAGGGAGCCTCTAAACAGCCAAGTTTGGACCAATTCATGGTGAAGGGAGCCTCTAAAAACCCGTTTGGACCAATTCATGGTGGAGGGAGCCTCTAACCAGCCCAGTTTGGGCAAATTCATGGTGGAGGGAGCCTCTAAACAGCCCAGTTTGGGCAAATTCATGGTGGAGGGAGCCTCTAACCAGCCCAGTTTGGACCAATTAATGGTGGAGGGAGCCTCTAACCAGCCCAGTTTGGACCAATTAATGGTGGAGGGAGCCTCTAACCACCCCAGTTTGGACCAATTCATGGTGGAGGGAGCCTCTAAACAGCCAAGTTTGGACCAATTCATGGTGGAGGGAGCCTCTAAAAACCCCAGTTTGGACCAATTCATGGTGGAGGGAGCCTCTAACCAGCCCAGTTTGGACCAATTAATGGTGGAGGGAGCCTCTAAACAGCCAAGTTTTGGGAAATTCATGGTGGAGGGAGCCTCTAACCAGCCCAGTTTGGACCAATTCATGGTGGAGGGAGCCTCTAAACAGCCCAGTTTGGGCAAATTCATGGTGGAGGGAGCCTCTAAAAAACCCAGTTTGGACCAATTCATGGTGGAGGGAGCCTCTAACCAGCCCAGTTTGGACCAATTAATGGTGGAGGGAGCCTCTAACCAGCCCAGTTTGGACCAATTAATGGTGGAGGGAGCCTCTAACCACCCCAGTTTGGACCAATTCATGGTGGAGGGAGCCTCTAAACAGCCAAGTTTGGACCAATTCATGGTGGAGGGAGCCTCTAAAAACCCCAGTTTGGACCAATTCATGGTGGAGGGAGCCTCTAACCAGCCCAGTTTGGGCAAATTCATGGTGGAGGGAGCCTCTAAACAGCCCAGTTTGGGCAAATTCATGGTGGAGGGAGCCTCTAAAAAACCCAGTTTGGACCAATTCATGGTGGAGGGAGCCTCTAAACAGCCAAGTTTGGACCAATTCATGGTGAAGGGAGCCTCTAAAAACCCGTTTGGACCAATTCATGGTGGAGGGAGCCTCTAACCAGCCCAGTTTGGGCAAATTCATGGTGGAGGGAGCCTCTAAACAGCCCAGTTTGGGCAAATTCATGGTGGAGGGAGCCTCTAACCAGCCCAGTTTGGACCAATTAATGGTGGAGGGAGCCTCCAACCAGCCCAGTTTGGACCAATTAATGGTGGAGGGAGCCTCTAACCACCCCAGTTTGGACCAATTCATGGTGGAGGGAGCCTCTAAACAGCCAAGTTTGGACCAATTCATGGTGGAGGGAGCCTCTAAAAACCCCAGTTTGGACCAATTCATGGTGGAGGGAGCCTCTAACCAGCCCAGTTTGGACCAATTAATGGTGGAGGGAGCCTCTAAACAGCCAAGTTTTGGGAAATTCATGGTGGAGGGAGCCTCTAACCAGCCCAGTTTGGACCAATTCATGGTGGAGGGAGCCTCTAAACAGCCCAGTTTGGGCAAATTCATGGTGGAGGGAGCCTCTAAAAAACCCAGTTTGGACCAATTCATGGTGGAGGGAGCCTCTAACCACCCCAGTTTGGACCAATTCATGGTGGAGAGAGCCTCTAACCAGCCCAGTTTGGACCAATTCATGGTGGAGGGAGCCTCTAAAAAACCCAGTTTGGACCAATTCATGGTGGAGGGAGCCTCTAAACAGCCCAGTTTGGGCAAATTCATGGTGGAGGGAGCCTCTAACCAGCCCAGTTTGGACCAATTAATGGTGGAGGGAGCCTCTAACCAGCCCAGTTTGGACCAATTAATGGTGGAGGGAGCCTCTAACCACCCCAGTTTGGACCAATTCATGGTGGAGGGAGCCTCTAACCAGCCCAGTTTGGACCAATTCATGGTGGAGGGAGCCTCTAAAAAACCCAGTTTGGACCAATTCATGGTGGAGGGAGCCTCTAAACAGCCCAGTTTGGGCAAATTCATGGTGGAGGGAGCCTCTAACCAGCCCAGTTTGGACCAATTAATGGTGGAGGGAGCCTCTAACCAGCCCAGTTTGGACCAATTCATGGTGGAGGGAGCCTCTAAACAGCCCAGTTTGGGCAAATTCATGGTGGAAGGAGCCTCTAACCAGCAGAGTTGTGGGAAAGCAGGGTGGAGGGAGCCTCTAACCAGCAGAGTTGGTGGAAATCAGGGTGGAGGGAGCCTCTAACCAGCAGAGTTGGGGGAAATCATGTTGGAGGGAGCCTAGTATTAGCAGAATTGTGCAACGCTTATGGTGGATGAGTATGAGGATGCGGAGGAATTGGAGAGGTTGAGTACAGACATGGAGTTTCATGTTGGGGTGCTTTACACAGGTGGGCACAAAAATGAAGGCTCTATCCAGTGGTGGTTCATTTTTATCAAAGTGAGCCGGTCGGCACTCTCAGCTGACAGACGGGTGCGCTTGTCAGTGATGATGCCACCGGCTGCACTGAACACCCTCTCAGATAGGACGCTGGCGGCAGGACAGGACAGCACCTCCAAGGCATATAGGGCAAGTTCAAGCCACAGGTCCAACTTCGACACCCAATACGTGTAGGGCGCAGAGGGGTCGGAGAGGACAGGGCTGTGGTCGGAAAGGTATTCCCGCAACATGCGCCTATACTTCTCACGCCTGGTGACACTAGGACCCTCCGTGGCGGCACTTTGGCGAGGGGGTGCCATCAAGGTGTCCCAGACCTTAGACAGTGTGCCCCTCGTTTGTGTGGACCGGTGAGAACTTGGTTGCCTACTGGAGGAACTGCCCTCCCTGCCGCCAACGTCACATGCTGGAAACATCTCCATCATATTCTGCACCAATTGCCTGTGGCAAGCATTGATGCGATTGGCCCTCCCCTCTACCGGAATAAAAGACGAGATGTTGTTTTTATACCGGGGGTCAAGGATAGCAAAGATCCAGTACTGGTTGTCCTCCATGATTTTGACAATACGCTTGTCGGTTGTAAAACACCCCAACATGAACTCAGCCATGTCTGCCACAGTGTTAGTTGGCATGACTCCTCTGGCCCCACCGGAAAGTTCAATCTCCATTTCCTCCTCATCCTCCATGTCTACCCATCCGCGCTACAACAATGGGACGATTCGAAGTTGCCCGGAAGCCTCCTGTATCACCATCACATCATCGGACAACTCTTCTTCCTCCTCCTCCTCCTCCATTAAACGCAGTGAAGCGGACAGATGTGTGGACCTACTCTCCAGCTGTGACGGATCGGATGCTATCCCTAACTCCTCTGTGTGATCTGAGTTATCCCTGATGTCAATCAGGGATTCTCTCAGAACACACAAGAGCGGGATTGTAAGGCTCACCATCGCATCCTCAGAGCTCACCCTCCTTGTGGACTCCTCAAAGACCCGTAGGATGTCACAAAGGTCTCTCATCCATGGCCACTCATGGATGTGAAACTGAGGCAGCTGACTTTGTGGCACCCTAGGGTTTTGTAGCTGGTATTCCATCAAAGGTCTCTGCTGCTCAACCACTCTATTCAACATCTGAAACGTTGAGTTCCAGCGTGTGGGGACGTCGCACAAAAGCCGGTGTTGTGGCACATGCAGGCGTTGCTGGAGAGATTTTAAGCTAGCAGCGGCTACTGTCGACTTGCGAAAGTGGGCGCACATGCGCCGCACTTTCACCAGTAGCTCTGGAACATTGGGGTAGCTCTTTAGGAAACGTTGCACCACTAGGTTGAAGACGTGGGCCAGGCATGGAACATGTTGGAGTCCGGCAAGCTCCAGAGCTGCTACCAGGTTCCGGCCGTTATCACAAACGACCATGCCTGGGCCCAGGTGCAGCGGCTCAAACCATATTGCCGTCTCATCGAGGAGGGCATCCCTCACCTCGGAGGCAGTGTGCTGTCTGTCCCCCAAGCTGATCAGCTTCAGCACAGCCTGCTGACGTCTACCAACGCCAGTGCTGCAACGTTTCCAACTCGTAGCTGGGGTCAATCTAACAGCGGAGGAGGAGGCGGTGGCGGAGGAGGAGGCGGTGGCGGAGGAGGAGGCGGTAGAGGAGGAGGAGGAGGGGGGTGTTCTTCTCGTGTCCCTGCCAGGAATGTTAGGCGGGGAGACGAGGTACACCGGGCCAGTTTGGGAAGCAGTCCCAGCCTCAACTACATTCACCCAGTGTGCCGTCAGTGAAATGTAGCGTCCCTGTCCGCATGCACTTGTCCACGCGTCGGTGGTCAAGTGGACCTTTGTGCAAAGCGCGGAACTAAGGGCCCGCCTGATGTTGAGTGACACGTGCTGGTGCAAGGCGGGGACGGCACACCGGGAGAAGTAGTGACGGCTAGGGACGGCATAGCGAGGTGCCGCAGTTGCCATCAGGTCCAGGAAGGCGGGAGTTTCAACAAGCCGGAACGCCAACATCTCCTGGGCCAGCAGTTTAGCGATGTTGGCGTTCAAGGCTTGCGCGTGTGGGTGGTTAGCAGTGTATTTCTGCCGCCGCTCCAATGTCTGAGAGATGGTGGGTTGTTGTAAAGAAACGCCTGATGGTGCCTTTGATGGTGCAGGAGAAGGAGATAAGACAGGACCAGGGGAGGATGAGGTAGAAGTCAACAAAGTGGCGGAGGCAGATGAAGTGGTGTCCTGGCTCGTCCTCTGGAGTGCATCGCCAGCACAGTCAGCAGTGGCAGTGGCAGAGGCAGAGGCAGTGGCAGAGGCAGTGGCAGTGGCGTGAACGGCAGGCGGCCTTTGTCCTGCCGTTGCTGCCTGCCACTGATTCCAGTGCTTGGATTCCAAATGACGGCGCATTGAAGTGGTGGACAGGTTGCTCTTCTCAGAGCCCCTAATCAATTTCGAGAGGCAAATTGTGCAGACAACACTATATCTGTCCTCGGCGCATTCCTTGAAAAAACTCCACACCTTCGAGAAACGTGCCCTCGAGGTGGGAGTTTTTCGGGGCTGGGTACGAACTGGAACATCTTGGGAGATTCCGGGTGTGGCCTGGCTTCGCCTAAGCTGCTGACCTCTGCCTCTGCCTCTAGCTACCCTTTTTGGTGCTGCACCTGCCTCAACATCCACACTACTTTCCCCGCTTGACATCCCCCCTGTCCAGGTCGGGTCAGTGTCCTCATCATCCACCACTTCCTCTTCCAACTCCTGTCTCATCTCCTCCTCCCGCACAATGCGCCGGTCAACTGGATGCCCTGACGGCAACTGCGTCACATCATCGTCGATGAGGGTGGGTTGCTGGTCATCCACCACCAAATCGAACGGAGATGGAGGAGACTCTAGTGTTTGAGCATCTGGACACAGATGCTCCTCTGTTAGGTTCGTGGAATCGTGACGTGGAGAGGCAGGTTGAGGGACAATGAAAGGAGCGGAGAACAGCTCTGGGGAGCAGGGACAGTTTGGGTTATTGTTCTGTAAAGCTTCGGAATTTTGGGAGGAAGGAAGACAAGACTGTTGGGTAATAGGAGGAGAGGAGGCAGAGTCTGACTGGCTGCTGGACAATGTGCTGTAAGCGTTCTCTGACAGCCATTGCAAGACCTGTTCCTGGTTCTCGGGCCTACTAAGGTTTGTACCCTGCAGTTTAGTTAATGTGGCAAGCAACCCTGGAACTGTGGAGTGGCGCAATGCTTGCTGCCCCACAGGAGTAGGCACGGGACGCCCTGTGGCTTCACTGCTACCTTGCTCCCCAGAACCATTCCCCCGACCTCGCCCACGGCCTCGTCCACGTCCCTTTCCGGGAGCCTTGCGCATTTTGAATTCCTAGTTAGAAATTGGCACTGTATACCAGTAGTAAAAATTGTGGGTGCACGTAACCCCAATATATTCTTTGAATTCCCAGTCAGACACTGGCACTATATGGCAGTAGCAAGAAATGAGGGTATTTGTATTCCCAATATACTCTTTGAATTCCCAGTCAGACAATGGCACTGTATACCAGTAGTAAAAATTGTGGGTGCACGTAACCCCAATATATTCTTTGAATTACCAGTCAGAAACTGGCACTATATGGCAGTAGCAAGAAATGAGGGTATTTATAACCCCAATATATTCTTTGAATTCCCAGTCAGACAATGGCACTGTATACCAGTAGTAAAAATTGTGGGTGCACGTAACCCCAATATATTCTTTGAATTCCCAGTCAGAAACTGGCACTATATGGCAGTAGCAAGAAATGAGGGTATTTGTATTCCCAATATACTCTTTGAATTCCCAGTCAGACAATGGCACTGTATACCAGTAGTAAAAATTGTGGGTGCACGTAACCCCAATATATTCTTTGAATTACCAGTCAGAAACTGGCACTATATGGCAGTAGCAAGAAATGAGGGTATTTATAACCCCAATATATTCTTTGAATTCCCAGTCAGACAATGGCACTGTATACCAGTAGTAAAAATTGTGGGTGCACGTAACCCCAATATATTCTTTGAATTCCCAGTCAGAAACTGGCACTATATGGCAGTAGCAAGAAATGAGGGTATTTGTATTCCCAATATACTCTTTGAATTCCCAGTCAGACAATGGCACTGTATACCAGTAGTAAAAATTGTGGGTGCACGTAACCCCAATATATTCTTTGAATTACCAGTCAGAAACTGGCACTATATGGCAGTAGCAAGAAATGAGGGTATTTATAACCCCAATATATTCTTTGAATTCCCAGTCAGACAATGGCACTGTATACCAGTAGTAAAAATTGTGGGTGCACGTAACCCCAATATATTCTTTGAATTACCAGTCAGAAACTGGCACTATATGGCAGTAGCAAGAAATGAGGGTATTTATAACCCCAATATATTCTTTGAATTCCCAGTCAGACAATGGCACTGTATACCAGTAGTAAAAATTGTGGGTGCACGTAACCCCAATATATTCTTTGAATTACCAGTCAGAAACTGGCACTATATGGCAGTAGCAAGAAATGAGGGTATTTATAACCCCAATATATTCTTTGAATTCCCAGTCAGACAATGGCACTGTATACCAGTAGTAAAAATTGTGGGTGCACGTAACCCCAATATATTCTTTGAATTACCAGTCAGAAACTGGCACTATATGGCAGTAGCAAGAAATGAGGGTATTTATAACCCCAATATATTCTTTGAATTCCCAGTCAGACAATGGCACTGTATACCAGTAGTAAAAATTGTGGGTGCACGTAACCCCAATATATTCTTTGAATTCCCAGTCAGAAACTGGCACTATATGGCAGTAGCAAGAAATGAGGGTATTTGTATTCCCAATATACTCTTTGAATTCCCAGTCAGACAATGGCACTGTATACCAGTAGTAAAAATTGTGGGTGCACGTAACCCCAATATATTCTTTGAATTACCAGTCAGAAACTGGCACTATATGGCAGTAGCAAGAAATGAGGGTATTTATAACCCCAATATATTCTTTGAATTCCCAGTCAGACAATGGCACTGTATACCAGTAGTAAAAATTGTGGGTGCACGTAACCCCAATATATTCTTTGAATTCCCAGTCAGAAACTGGCACTATATGGCAGTAGCAAGAAATGAGGGTATTTGTATTCCCAATATACTCTTTGAATTCCCAGTCAAACAATGGCACTGTATACCAGTAGTAAAAATTGTGGGTGCACGTAACCCCAATATATTCTTTGAATTACCAGTCAGAAACTGGCACTATATGGCAGTAGCAAGAAATGAGGGTATTTATAACCCCAATATATTCTTTGAATTCCCAGTCAGACAATGGCACTGTATACCAGTAGTAAAAATTGCGGGTGCACGTAACCCCAATATATTCTTTGAATTACCAGTCAGAAACTGGCACTATATGGCAGTAGCAAGAAATGAGGGTATTTATAACCCCAATATATTCTTTGAATTCCCAGTCAGACAATGGCACTGTATACCAGTAGTAAAAATTGTGGGTGCACGTAACCCCAATATATTCTTTGAATTACCAGTCAGAAACTGGCACTATATGGCAGTAGCAAGAAATGAGGGTATTTATAACCCCAATATATTCTTTGAATTCCCAGTCAGACAATGGCACTGTATACCAGTAGTAAAAATTGTGGGTGCACGTAACCACAATATATTCTTTGAATTCCCAGTCAGAAACTGGCACTATATGGCAGTAGCAAGAAATGAGGGTATTTGTATTCCCAATATACTCTTTGAATTCCCAGTCAAACAATGGCACTGTATACCAGTAGTAAAAATTGTGGGTGCACGTAACCCCAATATATTCTTTGAATTACCAGTCAGAAACTGGCACTATATGGCAGTAGCAAGAAATGAGGGTATTTGTATTCCCAATATACTCTTTGAATTCCCAGTCAAACAATGGCACTGTATACCAGTAGTAAAAATTGTGGGTGCACGTAACCCCAATATATTCTTTGAATTACCAGTCAGAAACTGGCACTATATGGCAGTAGCAAGAAATGAGGGTATTTATAACCCCAATATATTCTTTGAATTCCCAGTCAGACAATGGCACTGTATACCAGTAGTAAAAATTGTGGGTGCACGTAACCCCAATATATTCTTTGAATTACCAGTCAGAAACTGGCACTATATGGCAGTAGCAAGAAATGAGGGTATTTATAACCCCAATATATTCTTTGAATTCCCAGTCAGACAATGGCACTGTATACCAGTAGTAAAAATTGTGGGTGCACGTAACCCCAATATATTCTTTGAATTACCAGTCAGACACTGGCACTATATGGCAGTAGCAAGAAATGAGGGTATTTGTATTCCCAATATATTCTTTGAATTCCCAGTCAGACAATGGCACTGTATACCAGTAGTAAAAATTGTGGGTGCACGTAACCCCAATATATTCTTTGAATTCCCAGTCAGAAACTGGCACTATATGGCAGTAGCAAGAAATGAGGGTATTTGTATTCCCAATATATTCTTTGAATTCCCAGTCAGACAATGGCACTGTATACCAGTAGTAAAAATTGTGGGTGCACGTAACCCCAATATATTCTTTGAATTACCAGTCAGAAACTGGCACTATATGGCAGTAGCAAGAAATGAGGGTATTTGTATTCCCAATATATTCTTTGAATTCCCAGTCAGACAATGGCACTGTATACCAGTAGTAAAAATTGTGGGTGTATATAGCCCCAATTCTATTGCTAGGGGACTTGCAGGGTATTTCTGGGGTGAAGGTGGGGGGGCACACCGTTGGAACGGGTATCGGGGTATATATCGGGTATACGGGAATACACTGACAGTGTATTCCATTCAGGATCCTGGGAAAGCTGGGTTGCGGCGATTGAGCCCGTCAGTGCCACGTTACACTGACAAGCTTCTCCCTGGAATTTAGCTCTTATAAGAGCTGTTGGTTGTCTTCTCCTTCCTATCCTAGCCTGTCCCTGCCTACCCAGAATCTAAGCCCTAGCTAGCTGGACGGAAACCTCCGTCCTCGGTGAATTGCAAGCTCAGAATGACGCGAACCTGGGCGGCGCTGTTCTTTTAAATTAGAGGTCACATGTTTTCGGCAGCCAATGGGTTTTGCCTACTTTTTTCAACGTCACCGGTGTCGTAGTTCCTGTCCCACCTACCCTGCGCTGTTATTGGAGCAAAAAAGGCGCCAGGGAAGGTGGGAGGGGAATCGAGTAATGGCGCACTTTACCACGCGGTGTTCGATTCGATTCGAACATGCCGAACAGCCTAATATCCGATCGAACATGAGTTCGATAGAACACTGTTCGCTCATCTCTAGACACTATGGGGGATAATACTGTGTGCAGGGGCCATTATGGGGTATAATACTGTGTGCAGGGGCCACTATGGGGCATAATACTGTGTGCAGGGGCCACTATGGGGGATAATACTGTGTGCAGGGGCCACTATGAGGGATAATACTGTGTGCAGGGGCCACTATGGGACATAATACTGTGTGCAGAGGCCACTATGGGGCATAATACTGTGTGCAGGGGCCACTATGGGGCATAATACTGTGTGCAGGGACCACTATGGGGTATAATACTGTGTGCAGGGGACACTATGGGGGATAATACTGTGTGCAGGGGCCACTATGGGGCATAATACTGTGTGCAGGGGCCACTATGGGGGATAATACTGTGTGCAGGGGCCACTATGAGGGATAATACTGTGTGCAGGGGACACTATGGGGGATAATACTGTGTGCAGGGGCCACTATGGGGCATAATACTGTGTGCAGGGGCCACTATGGGGCATAATACTGTGTGCAGGGGCCACTATGAGGGATAATACTGTGTGCAGGGGCCACTATAGGGGATAATACTGTGTGCAGATGTGACTATGGGGGATAATACTGGGTGAAGGGGCCACTATGGGGATAATACTGTGTGCAGGGGCCACTATGGGGCATAATACTGTGTGCAGGGGCCACTATGGGGGATAATACTGTGTGCAGGGGCCACTATGGGGCATAATACTGTGTGCAGGGGCCACTATGGGACATAATACTGTGTGCAGGAGCCACTATGGGGGATAATACTGTGTGCAGGGGCCACTATGGGGGATAATAATGTGTGCAGGGGCCACTATGGGACATAATAGAACGCGCAGGAATGCGTAGGAGGGAGTCGGTTGAGGTCTTTGGCGTCAGTGTCGGTCGGGGGGGGGGGGGGCATGTCAAAAGTTCGCCACGGAGCCCCGCCATTCCTAGTTACGCCACTGATTACTTATTCATCTGACTGCAGACAGAGGACCCCTTTAAGGTGGTGGTCCCATCACAAGACGTTTATGGCACACACTTTATGAAAAAAAATATCCAGCCTTAACTGAGCATCTTATAAGTTATTTCTGTAGAGTATCTCACTGTTCTGTGCTGTTCCCATAACTCCCATTCACTTCTATGGGGCCACAGAAACGGTGTAGCTCAATGAGGTCGGCGATATCCTTAAACCAGATCAGAGGGCTTGGGGTGGGGGAATTTCTAAATATAGGTGTGAAGGAGGGACTCATATATCGGTCATAGATATATATTCTTACTCCTCCTTTCTGTCGCAGTATTCCTTGATGGACTTATTGTCAAAAATGGTGGCCGGTCAGCCGCACTTTGTACGTTGTATCAAACCAAATAATGATCGCCTGCCAAGTAAATTTGATCGGGAAAAAGTATTGGTGCAACTCAGGTACACTGGAATTTTGGAGACAGCCAGAATTCGGCAGCTGGGATACTCACACCGTATTCTGTTTGCCAACTTTATAAAGAGGTAAGAACAAGGTACAGAACCCAATTGTCATGAGAATTTCCCATCTTCTTATGGATATTTATGTGCTAGATCGGCAGACAAAATACTTATGGACAACTCTTGAAAAAGTGACTTTTAAAATACATTATTGTGCGCTCGTCTTACGATCTCTTCTGGCATCATTCGCCATTAGACGTACCCATCTGCGTGATACGTGTACGATATATACATTAGATATCAGCTGTTACTGAGAAGACTATGTTACACATGTCTGGCCCCCAATAACTCTGCATACCCATTATCTAGTCTATGTATTAGAATACACTGGGTAATGACTTCTCTAGAAAGAATCCTGATTCTTGACTTAAGAGATTCTTCAAGAATTTTTGATTACTTTTGACAAACCACATGGTTTCTGGAACTGAGACAGAATCCCTGTATCTTGTGCCTAGTGGTTCTAGCATGTCTCTATATGCTGTGTATTCATCCAATCGCTAAATGATAATAATCTTTGTGTCTTTTAAGATATTACCTGATTTGCTTTAAGTCCAATGAAGATCCTCCAGTCAGTCCTGAATGTTGCGTGTCTATACTGGAGAAAGCGAACTTACACCACTGGGTTTTAGGAAAAACTAAGGTGTGTATGACTACAGGCTCTACTTAGTTCTATGTCTTTGGATTGAGAAGTAATGTAATACTAGGCAGGTAACTCAACTGGTTTGTACCCAATATCTCAGGTCTCATGGCATCCATGGTGCCTTCAGTCCTTTTCTGTCCTCTTCCTGACTCTTCTGTGACGTCACAGGCCTCGTGGGACATGTGACGGGGCCTCAGCGGTCATACATGGAGTGCCAGTATCATGATACTATGATGCAGGGGTGTAACTTGAGGGGGTGCTGTCACCCCAAGGCCCACGAGCCTTGGGGGCCCATAAGCACTGGCATCAGTATTGAGAGTGCAGCTTCTATCTGTCCCATAAGCCAAGGAGACCCACAGATTACCCGAACCACACTAAGGTGGATTAAAGCAGCGCACGCGCCATGTGTAGAGACAAAAACATCATCTTTTAGTTAGTAGGTGGATACACTTATGGATACTCTTATATAGTCTTCCGCTAATTCCACATTTCTATTTTTTAGGTCTTCCTTAAATATTACCATGTAGAACAGCTGGACCGCATGATAAAGAGCATGGTCAATAGGGTTGTGTTTGTTCAAGCCTGTATCAAAGGATGGTTGGGAGCCAAAAGATACCAAAAACTCAAGCAAAAACGAGAGCAGAGCGCAGTAAAAATACAGTCAGGTAATATCTTCCAGCTTCTTTATACATCATTATAGAATGAGGCTTTGCCAAGTGGAGATGTCTTTCCCATAGGCCTATAAGAGTTATGTAGGTTTCCTAACAATACAGTGACTACGATCTCCATTTATGTTCAGCTTCAGTTGTATTTCAGATATTCATGCCGTTGGCCATATCAGACAGAGAAGGAGGTTTCCTTTAAAGGGGCTCTATCAGCAAAATGATGCTGTATGAGCCCCACATATGTGTGAATAGCCTTTAAAAAGACTATTCAGGCACCGCTAATCTTATTTTAAACCCCTGTCCCGTTTTAAAATAAAATTACAAAAACATAGATGTAAATCATACCTTAGGGTCCATTCACACGGAGTAACGCTGGGCGTGTATCACAGCCGTACACGCCGGCGTTACGGCAGACTGCCGAACACTTCCCATTCACTTCAATGGGAGCGCTCGTAAACGCCGCTGTTACGAGCGCTCCCATTGAAGTGAATGGGAAGTGTTCGGCAGTCTGCCGTAACGCCGGCGTGTACGACTGTGATACACGCCCGGTGTTACTCCGTGTGAATGCCCCTTTAGCGTGCACGCTGGGTGGTGATGCACGATCCGGCATCATCTTCTGGCATGCCTACCTCTTGTTTCTTCTTCTTTCGGCGACGCCCTCCGGTCCTGGCTCTTCCCCGGCTTCATCATTGTCTTCTTCCGGCAGTTCAAATCCAATTGGATCAAATCCCTCGCGTGCGCACTGCCATTGAGCGCCAGAGCATGCACAGTAGCTCCAGAGGGAGAGCCACTGTGCACATGCCGGATTTGAACCAATCACATTTGAACCGCCGGAAGATGACGATGAAGCTGGGGAAGAGCCAGGACTGGAGGGCGTTGCCGAAAGAGGAAGAAAGAAGAGGTAGGCGTGCCAGAAGATGACATTGGATTGTGCATCACCGCCCAGCGTGCACGCTAAGATATGATTTACATATATGTTTTTATAGTTTTATTTTAAAACAGGAGGAGGGTTTAATATAACATTGCCTGAATAACCATTTTAAAGGCTATTCACACATATGTGGGGCTCATACAGCAAAATTTTGCTGATAGAGCCCATTTAAGTCATGACACTCAAACCGATCTTACCGCAAGACTGAAATATTGATCTATGGCCCCATTTCTAAAAAGTGAGGCTAAAATCAATACCGTAATCTGATGCTTCAAACTAAACCGTGCTCTAGGATGATGGATGGATAGCAACACGACAAAAGTAACCATCTACGAAATCTTTACCAGTATGACAAAGGTTAAATAGAAAAGTCTGATGTTCTGTTACCTGGGGCCGAGCCATAGACCGCAGAGAGCCTGACACGTTACAGGACTGACGTGAGGTCGCTCTTGTGTTACCGAAAAACAAACTCCAGTATGGGGTAAATGTTTTTCTTCTCTGAGTCATGTCGGGGAATATTTTAGCAATATCTGGATGGCTAAGATCGAAAAATTTTGGCCTGAACGTGAACATTCTAATAGAATGATACAATGTATAGAATATAAACAGATAAAGTTACTTCGAGGGGATGTGTATAATAGAATATCTATGTTTAAGAACATTATACGTTATCTGCTGTAACATAGAGAAGGCTGCAAATTTTAACAATGGTCCCATGGCCCTCTAAAAAGCAAAGGTCATACCCAGTGCCGCACCTCCCATGAGGCGACCTGAAGCGAGCGCTTCAGGCGGCACTATGCCAGGGTCTCAGGGAGGGCGGCATTTTTGCTAACCTAAGCCTGTCCAGGACAAGCTGTCCTGGACTGGCTTATCACCGAGCGGTGGTTTGGGGAGGCCACTGGAGCAGCGCTGCTCCAGCAGCCTCCCCTCACGCTCAGGCAGAGAGCAGGCAGTCTCCGGGCCTACTCTCTGCCGGCGAACGGGGCTAAGCCCCGCCCCTTCACTCGGCCACACCCCCGATCCGCCGGCCACGCCCCCGATCCGCCCCCTCCTCCCAGCGGTGGGGGGGCGGCTTTCTGCAGTTAGCCTCGGGCGGCGAAAGGAGCAGGCTCACCCCTGGTCATACCATATTCGTTTCGAGTAGCCCCTTAATATTCGACTACTCAAATCAAATATCGAATCCTATTATAGTCTATGGGGGAAAAATGCTCGTTTCAGAGGTAGGCAATATTCGATCAAATTGAACTTACCAAGTCCACGAGTGAGGTTCGGGCTGGATTCTCCGAGAATTCACTCTGCCAGGCATCAGGCCTGGGCAGAGCCGATTGCGCATGCTCGCACTACAAGAAAATGGCTGCTTACAGTCAAAGCGGACATTTTCTTGTAGCGCGGGCATGCGCAGTCAGCTCTGCCCAGGCCCGATGCCTAGCAGAGTGAATTCAGAGCCGGAAGACGCCACGGGGATGCTGCAAGGAGAAGACTTCTAAAGGCAGGAGAAGAACCAGCGTTGATTGGCTGACTGTATAGCATTTGGCCAATCAACGCTGGTTCTGCATCGAATTTTTCCATTCAAAGAGCGAGTAGTATTCGATAGAGTACGAGTATTTTGAATTCCGTACTATTCGATCGAATACCTACTCGATCGAATACTACTTGCTCATCTCTAATTACTATATATTATATACTATGTTGCAGAACATATTCTGTTTATATCTATATCTGAACTTACTCGTGTAACTGTCCATTGTTCTGTGTTTGACAGCTTACAGAGGCCACGCGGTGCGAAAAGAAATTCAAGCAAAGTCTGAAATTATGGAAAATTTTATCATCAAGTTCCAAGCACGTACGTGAGAATTTTGCTTCCAATATATACTAGTTTCTGCCCGTGACTTCATTTTCGTGTTGTTTGTATCGATGATCCATCTATATTCAGAAAATTGCTGCCGTCGATGGTTCTCCTGCTTCGGTGTTTCGGCAGCTCACAAACTGTCCCACCACTGAATTTGTTCCTCGCGCCATGCCTCTGATTGTTCTGGCATCTCAGCAGCTCACTGGGACGCCATA
This sequence comes from Leptodactylus fuscus, assembly GCF_031893055.1. NCBI lineage: Eukaryota > Metazoa > Chordata > Amphibia > Anura > Leptodactylidae > Leptodactylus > Leptodactylus fuscus. Next base: position 203,184,081 of record NC_134268.1, on the reverse strand, counting down.
TAATGAACAGGTTGTTGGTGTCGGTGATCTGCCTGCAGTGGTGTTGCGCCAGCTCTCAAGGTGGCTTGCCACTGAACTTGTTCCTCGCGCCATGCCTGTGATTGTTCCAGCATCTCAGCAGCCCGCTGGGTTTCCATATAATGAGCGTGTTGTTGACGTTGATGATCCGTCTGCTCCGGATGTAAACAAATGTCCATCCATTTGCATAGATATTTATATTTTTTAAGATGGATATCTATGTATATGACTATTCATTTGCATCTGTTGTCCGTTTTTGCATCCGTTAGCAGATATGTGAATACGATCTTAAACTGACCGTTGTGTCATTTACAGTATAATATAATGCATTCCAGGTGCCAGAGGATATTTGGTCAGAAAACAAGTGAAAGAAATGTCAGAAAAAGAAATCAATGCAGCAACTACAATCCAGTCTCACTATCGTGGCTTCAAGGAGAGAAGGAGTTTGCAGAGAAAAAAGTAAGAAATTAAATTATTCCGAAAGTGTTGAGTTTATATTAGACCACACCATATGGAGCCATGATATACATTTTAAAGGACCTGTCTACAGATGGTCCTCTCATTTTTGGAAGAGATATTCTGGCTTTGTTTTATTCCCAGACCATGTTGCTAGTGTTCAGGAAAACCAGGCATTGAATTATACAAAGCTTCTGTCCAAAAAGTGGAACTAGAGCAAGTTCTCCATTTTCACCAAGGAGGACTATTTACATAGAAGCAAAGCTATGTGCTTGTCATGTGTCTCGATGTCTCTTTGATGCAGCCTCTTTGCCGTTAACAGTGTCTGGGGTAAAATATATTGTCAAGGGGAATGGTAACACTCGATTATCTATAGAGTCACACATTTCCAGGAGGAATAACAAAGGATCAAAACACTGCAGAGTTGTCTTAAGAGGTTCTCCAGAACTGTTATGTGATGAGGAATGTATGAAGTATGTATATATATAAATGTGTAAACTTTTTTGACAGGGACTCATTAAAGAGAAAGCAATGTCTAAATACTGATCAAGAGGAGAAGACTGAAGAACCAGAAGGGACAATGGAAGAGACCAAAAGTGAAGAACCGGTCAAGGCTGAAGAAGTTAACACAACCAATGAAGATAAAAGTGAAGAAGATGCAGCCATTGTATTACAAAGTCATTTCCGTGGACACCAACAAAGAAAACAACTAAAAGAACAACGCCAAAAAGTACAAGATGAAAGTAATTCCAACCTGCCTGACGCTCAAGAAGAAGGTGCTATGGAAGTAGCAACAGAAAAAGAACAAAGTGATATGGACCCTGTGGTGGAAGTAAAAGAAGAACAAAGTGAAAAGGACCCTGTGAAGGAAGTAAAAGAAGAACAAAGTGAAATGGACAATGTGGTGGAAGTAAAAGAAGAACAAAATGAAAAGGATCATGTGGTGGAAAAAAATGGAGAACAAAGCGAAATGGATCATGTGATGGAAAAAAAAGGAGAACAAAGCGAAATGGATCATGTGATGGAAAAAAAAGGAGAACAAAGCGAAACTGATCATGCGATGGAAGTAAAAGGCAAACAAAATGAAATGGATCATGTGATAGAAACAAGAGAAGAACAAAGCGAAATGGACCAGGAGGATGGAGATGAGAGTAAAGCCGCCATAGTCATCCAAAGCAATTTCCGTGGTCACAGGGAAAGAAAGAAACTCCGAGAGGATAGGCAGCAAAATGTTACAAATAAACCATTATCTGACACCAGTCAAGACACAAATTCCCAAGACATGGAAACCCAAAAAGATGACCATCCAGTTGTTAGTGGCAAAACATCTCAGATCGATGTAAAGTCAAATATAGAAAGCAATGGACATCCCGAAACTCATGATGATGAAGAGAAGGCGGCCATTGTTATACAAAGTAACTACCGAGGCTTAAAAGACCGAGAAAGATTGAAGAAAGAAGGGAAATTACCAAATAAAAATGACCCATCACAACCACATGGCACAAATAATGGAACAAGTGTGTTGAAGGAAATGGAAGATTTGGCATTCTTCACAGAGCAGGTGAGAACCAACCTAGTAAAGTGCTACAAAGTTCATACTTTGTCATGTGAAGGATCCTAGAGTCAATTATTTGGTGGTTAAAAAGTTGCACGGGACTCCTCTATGCCTGGCATTATGGCAAATAAAGATATACAGAACGTGATCCTACGCTTGAAGATGACCTTTCACCTCTTCCACCAACTCCAACATTTTGCATCCCTCAATAAGGGCTGCTCGACTGATCCTAGTACAGTTGGAATTTTTTTCTCTATATTCTTGCCACTCCTGAGAAATCATTGTAAGTAGGCTCTCTACTCTGAGGTGGGTGGTTCCAGACTACCTAGTCCAGCCAAGGACTGCCCACCTGACAGTAGAAAGCCTAATTGGGTGGGTGTGTATAGTAACAGTACCGATTGCTCATGAATGGTGGGGGCTAGAGAAAAAATTCCAGCAGTGACCAAATAAGTGGAGCTGCACCTATTGAAGGGTGCAAAAAGTTGGAGATGTTAGAGGTGGTGCAAGGTCCTCGATGGCATGGTAGGTTAGAACAGAGTAAGGTTTGCAGTATTAGATCTGACACCTCTTTTTTCATTCACTGTGTGTCCATCACCAACTTTTATTGAGCCGGATTATCCCTTTAAGTAAATCTTTATTGGTTAAATGGTAACCACTGTGGATGGAGCCTCGCCGTAGTCACCACTTTGAGTGGATGTCTCATTGTCTTACATTTTATATCATTCTAGATCGCCAAATTGTCAGAAAACTATTTAATGTTGCAACAGAAGCTGAACGATATGATAATCTCTAACCAGCTGAATCCTGAAAGCACAGCTGTGTTAATGAATACAATGAAGGAGAATGGCCCCCATGAAAGTAAGACGGGTAAGGTATTTACCATGAATTCTTTGAAACTACTATTACCGTTTTCGGTAATTTTCATTGTATAATTAATGTTATTCTTAATATTATATACAGTACCTTCAATACAAATCAATTGAGACTGTGCAAGAGACTGTACAACATCTCCATATAGTGTTCCATATGATGCTCTATGAAAGTACAGTAGAATCAGGTACATAGAAGTCTATGGGTACTCGATTTCAGGTCTCTTCAATTATAGGTTGCCTGAAACCATAATATGGCCAGGTATATACAACGTTATATATAGATGAGTATATTTGAGGATCCCTAAAGTTGAGGGATCCCACTTGTACAGTAGAATTATGGGGAAAAACATGATGGCGACTGTTTGCTGTCTGGCTTAAAGGAGTTGTACAGGCAAAAATGGACCAATAAATTTTCTCCTTTCCCTGGTGCTCCAGTGTCTCTCAGCATGGTCCTGTCCATGAGGAAGTCCCCACCCCATGTGACCGCTGAGGCCAATCAGCGACCTCAGCAAAGGGCATGTGACGTTACCACCTGTGACCCGGAGTCTTTTCCTGAAGCCAATCAGTGGCTTCAGGAAGGAAGGAATATGGGATGTCACAGCTGGCAAGCAATTGCACTTTGAGAAGACAGCCCAGCAGAAGGACTGCACCACGTTGGGAGGACACTGGAGCACCAAGGACAGGTATGACTTAATTTTTTAAAAAATTTCACCTTCCCCGCCTATGTAAAATATAACAAAAAATGCCCAGACAACCTCTTTAACTACAACAGGTGAATTCTCCTTTCTGCACAAAATCTGATATGTGTTTTTCCCCCCCTACAATTTAGCAGAAGGGGTGCTATGTCTTCTTCGAGACAACTTTGCAGTGTTTAGAGTCTTACAGACCATACATATTCTACTAGGATTTCTAGGAAAGGAATATGTCAATAAGTTCTTCCAGGTGATTATTGAAAAACGTGCTCTAGTGCCACCTTTTGTAAGATTGCTCCCTATAAATCAATGCTTGGTTTTCTATGAAACTTTGATGCTGGGGAACTGCCTTCCAATAGCTGGTGCTAGAGCAAGTTTTCCTTTTCCCATCAAGGAGAACTTATTTACCTATTCCTTTACCAGAATTCCTGCAAAACTCTACATAGTACAAGGTGGCCTGCAAAGGTCTCATCTCCCTAAGGAGACATCGTACCCCTTCTGACCCACATCTGTGACATGTCAACCAGCCAAACCAATACCCTGCTTTGCACTGTTGATGGGCAATAACCCTGAATCAGCTACATGGGTCTCCTATACTTTTGGAGAAGATGTTTTGGTTTGACTTTCATCCCAGTGAATCGAACCCCTTCCATGGACATCACTATTACCCGAGATTTGTCGTTTTTCTTCTTATCTGAAGTGGATGGTATATGTTTCATGGTCTCAACAGACATCTATAAATGCGATAACGTTGCACTGGTAGTAATATTTGTATCTGCATTGTATACTCTACTGTACGTTCAAGAGCGGGGGGTTGGAATCCATAACATGAATGTCTTTTCAGTGCATGCTTGTATGAGCTCATTGCTTCTGTATGGCCATCATGCTGGGGGGGGGGGGGGGGTTTTCCGCGTAATTTCATGTAAAATACCCTGTACTATTTCTAATATATCACCTGCTCGGCTCCCAAAAACAAATTAACATTTTCCGAAGGCTTTCGCACAGTCATTGTTCTGGCGCGCCACTTGTGCGCTGCTACTGTGTCGAGGCGATATCTAAGGGTATTTACAGGTTCATTTGCTTTTTTGTTATCTTCTGTCAGTTTCCATTATTGGAAAGGTTTTGAGGCAGAAATTGTTGTTACCTGACAACTTTTCAGCCGGTGTAATGAAATTGTTTCTTTCCCTTCGCCATTTATATCTCAGATCAGGAGAAATATAGCGATTTGTTTCCTCATCCGTATTATTTTATTGGTGTGCGGTTTCCTATCTGGATATAGTAATGAAATAAAGTATAATATCACCATAAAACAACATAAAGGTGAAAGGCCATGATCTGGGACTTGTCTATGGTCTGGGACTTGTCTATGGTCTGGGACTTGTCTATGGTCTGGGACTTGTCTATGATCTTGGACTTGTCTATGGTCTGGGACATGTCTATGATCTTGGACTTGTCTATGGTCTGGGACTTGTCTATGGTCTGGGACTTGTCTATGGTCTGGGACTTGTCTATGATCTTGGACTTGTCTATGGTCTGGGACCTGTCTATGATCTTGGACCTGTCTATGGTCTGGGACTTGTCTATGGTCTGGGACTTGTCTATGGTCTGGGACTTGTCTATGGTCTGGGACCTGTCTATGGTCTGGGACTTGTCTATGGTCTGGGACTTGTCTGAAGGTGCGCCGTCCAACATGGGGCCTTCGCCTTAAAACGATTTGCCTATCCAGTTAAATTGTCCCTTATTCACAGGTTGGGGACAATTTGCAGATAAGTGTGGGTCTGACTGCTGGGATCCCAACCGACCACAAAAACAGGGGTGTTTTGTTCTTCCGGTGATCAGAAAGGTGTATTCCAGATTCATGTATTCTCTGGGACTGCCAGAGATATCCGAAGTTCTCCACTGTGATATATCTGCTGCATATTATCTAAAAATTAGGCAGGATTAGTGAATCTGCTCCACTGAGTAGTGGCTGGGAATGGTACTGCAGTTCTCTCCTGTTCACTTGAAAGGGAGAGAGATGTAGTACCAGTCGTGGCCACTATACAAGGTATGGTGCTGTGCTTGTTTCTACTTACTTGAATAGGAGAGAGCTGTGCCTATTTGAAGAGCTGTGTCCCCTTTAATTAGCTGATATGTGGTGGGGTAGTGAGTCATCATTATCATTATTTGATAGGGTGAGCTATTGGTGAGCTCAGTGTAAAGGTTTCCTAAGTGACCTCTGCCATACACACACATCACAACCTCTGGAGGTCCCGAGGACACAGATAAAGGATGCACCCAGGAGATTTGCCAGCTCTTCCCAAAGTCTAGGAGATCTCAAATTTTGGGAAAATTAGGGAAAGTGGACTTTAACTTGTCTCTTTGTTGCACCATTCCCGAGACTGGTCTGGTGTCAGGGACAAGGACTATGCACAAAGCATACACAGCACTGCTTCAAACTGGTATTAAAGGGATTTTGTTTCTCTGCCATATCCTAATACATAGAATTACTAGGGAATATCGGAAGGGCATGACATATGCAACAAGACCAAGCTCTGCCCTGCGCTGATATTACATTCACTTATATGAGTCATGAAGATTCAGTCCAGGTGTAACGACACTCTTCTCTAAAAGCTTTCACACCAACATTGAGGGTTATAGGGTTTTTGTGATGTTTTTATTGAAGTGTTCTCAGTTCCACATCCGCTGCTCTTTATATATGGCTGTAAGTGCAGGGCAGGAAAGGATCGCTATTATGTACCAATCTGGAATGACTGGGCACAGCGTGTATGGTGAGCCATGTGCTAAGCTATGGGTACATTCTAACGTAATAGTATGGCGGGCATTGCCACATATAATAGAATATCACAGAGCAGCACATTATGTATAATCCTCTATATCTGGAGTAGTTGTAGTTCACATTTACTAACCAATTTTTTGTGCAGATAAGTGACAATTTTCTGAAAAAGAATCTGTCGTATGAGCAAGGTCAATTTTGTAAGAGGCAAATTGGGCATTGCACGGGGCCCCTATTTCCCAGGAGCCCCGGCCCCCATTCCTTTATACAGGACATCCACAAAAAATGTTTTAATTTCCTTCTAGGCTACTGATTGTTAGAAAAATTAACCCTTTACAAAACCTCTCCTGCTCATCAAAGAAAGGCTTTCCTTAAAGGGGTTGTCCCATCTCAAGGATCCAATCTATACTGGTATCTTATGTAAATGAAAGACTTTGCCTAAATATATTGCTTTAGAAATGCTACGATTTATTTCTGAAAAGTTTTTTTTTACAATTGCGGGTATGCTTTAAAAAGAAATGTGTGTTTTTCTAGAAACAGCATTCTTGTAGTTTGAAGCTGCTGGGACACTGTCTCTGTACAACCTCAATTCATAGGGTTTTGCTTTCAGTATAATGCTGAAGGATTGAAAGATTGTAAAGTTATATGAGAAATCTTCGCCATTCCCTCACTGTCATAGGTTTCAATACAGAATTATTAAAAGTATTGTCCAAGACCCGGTAAAAGAAATACTAATGACCCTATCCACAGGATATACCATGAGTATCAAACACCGAGACAAGACACTGATCAGCTCTTTCAGCCATTAGACGCTATATACGGCTTTATATAAGGTATACGGCCATAAGCAACTCCTATTGAAGTGAATGGCATAGGAGCTGCTAGAATGTATGGAACAGAAGCTCTGTATAATGTAGCAGAGGCTCAGGACAATTGCAACTCTGCTGCCATTCACTTCGATAAGAGCCGAGCCGTTTATGGCCGTATATAGCTTCTAGTGGCAGAGCTGCTTCCAGCCATATATCCTATGGGTTAAGAATGTTGATCGATGCTGAGGCTGGGCATCTGATATGGGTGACCTGTGAATAGCTTCATTTTCTATTACCTTATGGTCCTGAACAACACCTTTAAGAGGTTGGAGCTTCTTAATAATCCAGACATCTCAAACCAGTGAGGAAATTATTCAAGACCGGCATAGGAAACTCCAGTCTTAATAGATTCCTCCCACTTTACCCTGCTAACTCCATGCGGGAGAATAAATCCCACCCCATGTATGAGACCTTGATGGCACTTGACAGTGCTGTAAGTGACCATCTGCTTCACCCCAAGTGTGAGAAGGAGCTATCGCAGGTCCTTCCTTACAACCGCGACCAGGCTGTATAATCTACATCAGACCAAGCGAAGATCACTCCGTACAGAAAACTAAATGATTATGATGTCTTCCTTCTTTCTTCTTCTGTTCCTTAGCTGCTATGGACTCTTAGTATATCTTCTCTTCTCAGCATAATATGTGTCCTGTAATATATTACTGTGTATTATCCTGTATCTGTATTACTATGCTGCTGTAACATACTGAAATTTCCCCACTGTGGGACTATTAAAGGATTATCTTATCTTATCTTAATGTAACAGCAGTGACATGATACAAAGTAAGGTACTGTACACAATCCTAGAGAATGGGTTCACTACACCTCAGGAGATCCATTATTCCCGCCATGCTATTCTGCCATAAAACAATCTCGTGCTGAGTGTCCTCTTTGCCCTTCTCTAGCTGGGCCACCACTCTCGGGATATTTCCATTGCTGATGTCAGTGGCCTGGGCATCTGCCAGCCAGAAAACTGTAAGAGGATTTAAGGAAATTGCTGTAATGTCGTGTCTGCCAACAGAGAGCCGCGCGCTCCACAACCGTGGTGTGCGGGGGCCGCAGGGTTCTGCTTAGTAATCATACATGGCATTAGTCATCTGCCTCGTGATGTATGAATCACCTCCTGTAAATGGAGATTCTTCTCAGCTGTCAAACTTTTTCTTTTTTTTTTTTAATACATGAACTACTACTAATGCATCCATGTTCTACATAATAACACCTTGTCATTGTGCGGGGATGATAATAAGAGACCTCTGTTTAGAAGAGTGTGATTCAGTGCTGTTCAGCTCGCAACGCCGCCATATAGTCACCGGTAAAATGTAGTCATAGAAATATCAAAATGTAACGGCAGAAAAAAAAAAAAAACAGGAGCAACATTTAATTTGCCTTTTATGCAGTTTTGTTCTTTTTTTTTAGGAATTTTGATTTGTGTTTTGATTCTTTGTTTCCTGTTTACTATTCACTGTTACAATGTGTCAATCTATTACTCATCACATGGACACAAGCATAAGCGTGAGAACACAGCATGGATAGCACATGGATAATGTCTTGTCCATGTCCTTCACAGTCCTTTTCATTTCGATAATGACCCTGGACTGCAAATGGACAGGAATAGGACATATCCTGAGTTTGTATGTCTCCACACTCTTCACCCCCCTCACATGGACCCATGATAAAACATGGGTTTAGAGTACACATAATACAACCATATTAGAGATGAGCGAGTACTGTTCGGATCAGCCAATCCGAACAGCACGCTCGCATAGAAATGAATGGACGTAGCCGGCACGCGGGGGGTTAAGTGGCCGGCCGCCGTCAAAGCGGAAGAACCAGGTGCATCCATTCATTTCTATGGAGCGTGCTGTTCGGATCGGCTGATCCGAACTGTACTCGCTCATCTCTACACCATATACTTCCTAAATACAATAAAATGTTCTATATTTAGCGTACATTATACTACTATATAGTAATAGTACTAGGCTAGCAAAGTGGTTAATGACCTGGTAGTCCATGACAAGAAGGGAATAATATTGCATTTCTTGGTGGTCCAGGGCAATGAAGAGGTTAATTGTAATCTATGGTGGTCAGGGTAGTGATGGAGTCAATAGTAAATTTCTTAAGGATCTAGAACAATGAGATGTCCAATAGTAAATGCCCCCGTGGTCCTTGGAGGAGCTGGTGTTGATTATTACCTTTCATGGACCCCAGGAGGATACACCTTAGTCATGACAAGTTACATCCTCATCTCCAATTTGGTGAATCCTCTGCTGGTACAGGAGACATAGACAGCCCTACAATACGATGATCTTTATGCATCCCCCTTTATATAGTCAGAGCCCTACCCAACTGAACCTGACCATAGTCATGGTACCCCAAGGTGATTGCCATATTCCACCTCCTAAAACCATCCCTTTCGTAAGGGTAAAGGTAACTGCACTGAATCTCTTGTTTCACCGATCTGTTATTTGACATCCATCGCCTTCGGGGGGGATTTTTCAGATTCGTACAGATGGCATGAGAAGAAAAATTGTGTTTGTGTTTAAACACGTATTGTACAGATGGAGTCTCCCCTAGAAGCGTCGCTTCGTGGCTTTTCTGCGTGCACAAACCCTTATTAGTTCTAGCAATGCAATGTTTCATTTTTTTGTTGGTTTTGTTTGCCTTTTATATATGTGTACCTTTAAAGCAAACCTACAACTATGAAACCTCTTTACATAAATGAATAGTCCAGGTGAATATAAGAAACTTTCTAATATATCTTATTTAAGAAATCTGTTCCTTCTCCATTCATCAGACTGAGTTACTTTTTATATAAAACTCTATGGAGAGGGAAGGGGGAGTGTCAGGATCTTAGATATATACAGTATATATATAAAATGGTTGTGCTTTTGAGTGGTGTTCATCTGGGGATTTGAGCCGGTGTCCTGTGGTTCTAAGGTCGATTTTCTTGGCCACTGTTGGGATAGTGGTGGGTTCTCAGCCTCAGTGTCTACTTGAGCTCGCTTTGTGTCTTGGTGGTTGCGAGCTCAGGTGTGTGTAATTGTCGTCACCCTATCAGGTTTTTCCGGGGTCTGTAAGGGCTGACTGCTGGCTTCAGTCCTCGCCGGTTTTTGTGGTTACCAGCCAAGTCTAGAAGGAGAGTTTAGTTGGAGTTGTTCAGTTTCTGGAGCTGAATTGGAAGTGGTGTGAATTGTGTTTTGTGTGAGAGTCCATTTTCCCTCAAACTTTCCTTTTCCACCCCTGTCCTGCATTTCTGGCTCTCTGTCACTGTTTGGAATTTGTGAGTTTCTGTTTTGGGTTTCAGGTTTGTTTTGCCCCTGTCCTGTGATACCCTTTCCTCACTACTCCACTCTTCCTCTCCTAAATTCTTGTTGTGTATTTAGTGGTTGTGTAACATCTCTGCCTGTTCGGGCCATTGCACCACCCTCTGCTCGCGTGCTGCGGTGCAGGAGGCGTGTGCAGTTTGATTCTTGGCTTAAAGTTTTTGGTCGCACTGTGTGAACTCGGCTCTAGTTCTGTGATTGTATTTGCACCACACCCGCCTTCTGCCCTTGTTGCCTCTGTCCATTAAGTGGTTAATTTTGTCTTGCCTGTGATTGACAGTCGCCTTCCTGTCAATTCCAGGGGCGGGTTCTTCCTCCCTATTTAGTCTTGGCTCTCATTCACACCAGTGCTTGCTATTGCCTTGTGCGTACCTGCTCCTTACTGTCCCTATTTTTGCTTGCATTGTTATCCTTGATCTTTGGCTTTCCTCACTGACTATTCTTTGGACTTCGATTTGGCACTGCATCGCTCTACTGTTACTGACCCTTGGCTAGCTGACCTCTCTTTGTTGTTGTCCGTCTTGTCTGCGTTTTGTGTCTTACATATCCAGGAAGGGACTGTCTTCGTGGTTGCTGCCTATTACGTAGGATTGGGCCTGGCAATAGGAAAGGTCAGTTAGGGGCTTCAGCTTAGAGCTCACTGTCTTTAGTGTCCCATCCCAGGGTCCAACAGCTACCGGGGAATTGCTGTCCTAGAAATTCCCTAACAGGTTGTGCTTCACCTGTTAGTTCTCCAGAATGTTCCATCCTAGTTGTTACTGTTTGCAGCTGCTCTTATCCTTTCGTTAGGGGTGACCGCCTCTAGTTTCCCAGTCCCTAGCCTCTTTCATCTGTCATCCTACCTGTCTGTTAGGTCTTCATGTTTAGAGAGCCAGTAGTTGTCGGGCCGAGCTTGGCTCAGGTACAGCTGACCAACACCCTCAGGGAGGACCTAGTTAGCCATTGTAGCGCTAGGGTCAGCTCACCGACCCTGTTTCCCTACTAGCGCAAGCACCATTCAGTCCCACGGTATTTGGGCGTCTATGACCGTGACAGGGAGAAGGTAACTTCTGGAAAAGACACACAAATAACCAAAGTTGCTGTACTGTGAGTGAGAGAGATGCTATCTATCAAGATAAGGGTTTACTACTACACACAATGAGGCAATAAATCAATTACAGCCTCCTCCTCCCCCTCCCCTCTCCAGGAGGCTGAAGCGAGTAAGGAGACAGGTTCTATACAGATCAACACTGAAGATAAAGAAGAAGAGAGCAGCTCAATGAGGGGAGAAGGAAACAGATTTCTTTCATAAGATATATTAGGAAGTTTCTTATTTTGACCTGTACTGTTCACTGGCTGTTTAATCGGAGGTACACTTTAATATTCACTTGCAGTATTGTTTTTCCATGGACTGTAGCCTGTGGTATTTAATTCCTTCAATTAGGAGACTTCTATGAGACGTCTCATCAGCACGGTACGCCACGCTTTCCCAAGTCTCGGAGGCGCAGATGATAAATATTTACTTGCGGCCAGGGGTTTAGAAATCTTTTAATGAACTAAACCATTTAATTAGGAATCCGCCACAATCATGAGATCAATCTGCGGGAGTAATAGAGCAAATTGAAGACATTTATGGCACTGACACTCAGGGAAAACTTGATGTGGCCCATAGCACAACCAGCAGATGCTTGCCTTCAATTTTTAATCCTAAATACAAAAAGTGCAGAACATGAGTGACAAGCGGCGGTAATCTGCAATATTCACAATGTCATACCGGTAGGGCTATAGGGCAGTGCAGTGAAATCATTTAATGGAGTGTGAGGGGGACCCAAAAGGCCCCTCTGCCCCATATGAAGATAGTGCTTGTGAGATCCTGTTACAGAGTAGGAGCTTGACGTTACGCCTCGCTGCTCGCCATTTTTTATTCGTTTTTTTTTTTGTTATTTTGTTCTAATTTATTTTGTAACTTTTACTGATTAGAATTTTTCCCAATTAGATGTGAAGCCACAGAGGGTTCCTAGAAGACAACAACCAAAGACGTTAACCAGTCCGGATGAGTCTACGTACTACAGTCTCCTACATGTAAGTCCATAGGGATCGTTTCATGCTAATAATTGAATAGAATGATAAATTGTAAGACGTAATAAACTAAAACCCAACCATCTGCTCCAGGAATTTATTACAGGCTTTACGACGCTTTTATGGTGTGAAGAATTGCGAATTATGGTTCATAGTTGCGCTATAAATTGTGATTTTTCACACCTTCATCACTTTTTGCCACTTGTGTCTTGTTTAGCGTCAGGGATGGAGCCAACACCAAATGACAGGTTTACCATTCCTTATGCCAGAATTTCACACAGGGCGCGGATGGCGGATTTTGGTCCTGACTCTGATGCGGTAAGCCATGTCAGAATATGACCAAAAACCTCCTGCCGCGACTTCCAACAGTTGCGGCACTCCGATCCGTTGTAGGCCCAAATTAATGGAACTAGCATGGAGTGTGCTGCCGCGAGGCGGAGGCCACGGCTGAATCAGCCGCGTATTCCAGCTAGAGGTCTGTATAGAGTGGGAGCATTATGACATGGATTCTGCGCCAAAATCCGCCCCCTCTTGCTCTGTGTGAACGGGGCCTTATAAATTATTAATAAATCTAGACCATTACAGTATACTCTGATTAGTTTTTCTGTAACCACTTCGGTACCGGACCAGTCTCTCTGGTCCAGAACCAGACACATTTTTGGGTTTTTCCTTACATGTGCTTTTGAGGGCTGTAACATTTTTAGCTTTTTCGGTCATTCAACCAATTTCTGTGTCTTTTTTTCAGTGACACATGGGGCTTTATTTTTTTTGTTTTTGTTTTTGCGTGTTTTTTAGGGTTTTTTTTATCCTTGCTCCTTTTTAATCTGGGAGAGATATTTATGCTTAAACGGGTTTTATTAAAGATTTTTCAATAAAATACAGAACGAACAGAAGAAATACAGTCGAGCAACAATGCAGGAGCATACAAATCAGCGGGCAGGGAAGCCAAAAGGGCCCCCCTCCACACAAACCAAATACAGCCCAACAAGAGAAGGAAAAGGGAAACAAGAGAGGGACACAGAACAAACAAACAAGCACGAGACAAATACAGAGAAACAACAAGTAAGACAAGAAAAGCAAGGAAAAAAGGGAGAAAGAAAATAGATGGCCAAGTGACACTCAAGCGAAGGCAGAAGAGAAGGCAGATGATTCCTGAAACATAACCCAGGGACGCCATCGAAGTTCAAACTGGGGATAAGCGGGAGAGTCTTCCGCCACCAAAGTCTCCATCCGCTGAATAAGAAGGAACTCCTGGAGGAAGTCAAGCATGGAGGGGGGAGTAGGGCTGCGCCAGCGTCTAGGAATGACAGCCCTGGCGGCCGTGAGGAAGTGCCCCAGAAGGTCCTTCTTAATCTCCGACAGACGGCCAGGGATGACCGACAGAAGTGCCAGCTGAGGAGAAACAGCCACCGAGCGCCCACTGACCCTGGAATACAAAGAAAACACCGCATCCCAGAAGGGGCGCAGAACATCACAATCCCACCAAATGTGCAGCATAGTACCCCTAGCGGAACCACAGCGCCAACATGAGTCCGAAACAGCAGGAAAGATCCTATGAAGAAGCACTGGACACCTATACCACTGGGACAGAATCTTATAATTCCTTTCCTGAGCGCTACACGGGAGGGCCATCTTGTGAGAGAGCAGGAAGGACCTGTCCCAATCCGCAGACGACAGACTCACAGGAAGATCGGCATTCCAGGCGGCGACATAGGGGGGGAGTTCCGCAGTGACATCCGAGAGGAGCACGTCGTACAACAGTGAAAGGGCTCGAGGAGGGGAGGACCGTCGCCCGACATAGGATTCCAAAGCCAAGGCAGGAGAAGAGAGGCGAGAAGTGAGCGAGAACCGCTGCAGAAAGGATTGAAGCTGGGCATACTCCAACCATGAGAGGCGCAAGTCGGGGTGAGAACTACATAGCTGGGCAAAAGGAAGGAGCGGGGAATCGCCCGCCACCTCCTGAAGACAAGTACAATCCAATCTGTCCCAACAAAGGAACCGATCAACCGAACAGCCAGGGGGGAACATAGGATTGTCAAAGAGGGGAGTCAGCGGGCCCGGAACACGGGCCAAACGGCCAGAGGAACAAACCGAATCCCACACTTTCAGGAAGTGCGAAGGGAGGATGTAAAGGCCAGGGGATTTGGGACGAAAGTGCGGTGGAATCCAGGGCCAAGAGGACAACGAGGACGAAATCAGGTCAAATTCGATGGAGACCCACTGCTTATCAAGGCGACGGAACTGCCAATCAAACAAACGAAGCAAGACCGAGGCCCGATAGTAAAGGCGCACATCCGGGAGGCCAACGCCTCCCCTGTACTTGCGCCGGACAAGGGTACTAAACCCAAGTCTGCTCCGGGAGGAACCCCACACAAACTTCCCAAACAGAGACTGTACCCGAGCTAAGAAAGCACGTGGGAGAGGGATGGGAAGGGCCTGGAATAAGTACAGGAACCGAGGGAGGACATCCATCTTAAGGGCATGAATTCGGCTAAACCAGGAGGGGAGGCGGGCGCCATAAGAACGTAGATCAGCAGCAATGGAGTCCAGAAGCGGGATATAGTTAAGCTGGAATAGGGAAGAAGGATCAGGGGAAATGTGAATCCCCAAGTATGTGAAGGAGGTAGGTTGCCACCGAAAAGGGAAAGACTGCGCCAGGAATTCAGCCTCGGGAGAGGGAAGCGAAACATTAAGGGCCTCACTCTTGGACAAGTTGACCTTAAAGTTACTAAGGGCACCGAATCGGGAAAATTCACGCAAGACCGCCGGAAACGATACCCGCGGTTCCGAGACGTACAGTAAAAGGTCATCCGCATATAGAGCCGCCTTGACCATACGGGATCCTAATTGAATACAGAGCAGAGCAACCGCCAGATGTTCCATCACCAAAGCAAAAAGCAACGGCGAGAGGGGGCAACCTTGGCGGGTACCGTTCCGGACCGGAAAAGGATCTGAAATTATGCCATTCACCCGAACACGCGCCGACGCAGCCCCATAGAGAGCCAAGATCTTGCCCAAAAATCCCGAGTCAACCCCGATCTGTGCGAGAGTCTCCCTAAGAAATCCCCAGTGAATGCGATCGAACGCCTTTTCGGCGTCAAGCGAAAGCAAACAAAGAGGAACCCCAGAGGAGCGGGCAACCGAGACGGCCAAAACAGTTTTGCAAACATTATCTCGCGCCTCCCGACCCGGGATAAAGCCAACCTGATCACTGTGAACCAAAGCGGGCATGAAAGGAGAAAGACGGTTAGCCAACAATTTCGCATACAATTTCACATCAATGTTGATTAAGGAGATAGGCCGGTAACTCCCAGGACATACAGGATCTTTACCAGGCTTAGGAATCACAGTGATCAGAGCAGACAGGGATTGCGCGGAGAACGGAGACGAGTCCCCCACACTATTAAACACCCGCGCCAAATCCGGGGAAAGGAGAGAACTGAAACATTTAAAAAAACGAGCAGTGAACCCGTCGGGACCCGGCGCCTTACCCGCAGGCGTGGACTGAATTACCGCGGCAACTTCCTCTAACGAGAACGGCGTCTCAAGAGCTTTCGCGTCCTCACAAGAGAGGGAAGGGAGAGCAGTGTCAGAGACATACTGACGGATCTTACCTCTAAGCACGGACGGATCCAAATCCGCGTATTGACCGTGAATATTGTACAAGTCTGAGTAGAATGAGCGGAACCCCGCGGCAATGTCAGAGGGATTGTGAACGAGACCACCCGAATCCGTATGCAGACGCGGAACGTACGCAGGGGAATCACGCGGATGAAGACGACGAGCCAACGACCGACCACATTTATCAGCAAACTCATAATAATGTTTTTTAACGCGGTCCCGGAAGCGCAAATATTTCCCATCTAAGAGGGCGCGAAGTTCCTCCCTAGCATTAAGAAGCTCCGTATAGGTTGAGCGGGAGCCGGACTGTTTATGAGATAACTCCAGATCATGGATCTGGGTCAAAAGGGTGGCAACCCCAACGGCTCGCTCTCTCTTGAGACGAGCGCCATGCTGGATAAGGACCCCCCTTACCACGCACTTCAAAGCCTCCCATTGCATAGGGAGGGAAGTAGGATCAGAAGCGTGATCCAGCCAAAAATTCCGGATGGTCTCCCCGACAGCCTCCTTACAGGGGATATCTTTCAACAGGCCCTCGTTCAAGCGCCAGTTGAAAGGGCGCCGCAGTAAACCAGGGATGTCCAATGTTAAATGGACAGGGGCATGGTCCGACCAAAGAGCCGAGTCAATACGGACTGCCGGGGACCAAGACAGGGCGTGATGGCTGGTCAAAAAAAAGTCGATGCGACTATGCGAATTATGAGCCGGGGAAAAGTAAGTATAATCCCTACCCTGAGGATGTTGGATACGCCAAACATCAACCAGTTGGGAATTGTGAAGGGCCGACAATAAACGGCGCAATTGTGAGGGAGCATGGGAGGGGCGCGGGGGGGAGGAGTCAACCTGAGGGTCCAGGACGAAGTTAAAATCACCACCCAAAACCACAACCCCTTCGCTGAAGTCTGCCAATCTGCGGAGAAGGGATCTACAGAACGCCAGCTGACCCTGATTCGGGAGATAACAACCGGCCACGGTGAGAACCGTACCGCCCGTATGCAATTTCAAGAAGAGGAACCTACCCTCAGGGTCGATACAGGTGTCCAGGACCTCGTGCTGTAAGGAACGGTGGATAGAAATCGAGACTCCCTTGGACTTAGCAACTGGATTGACGCTGTGGAACCACTTAGGGAAGTGACGGCTGCGAATATCTGGGACGTGATCCTTCTTAAAATGGGTCTCCTGCAAAATAAGGACATGTGAGCGCTGTTTATGCAACTGATACAAAATTTGGTTACGCTTCTGGGGGACATTTAGGCCCCTAGCATTGAGGGTGCAAAAGTTGACTGAGGACATGGCCAAGAAAAAAGAGAAGAAAGAAGAGAGAGACGAGACAACCAGAAGATAAACAAAAAACAGTCAGGGGGTACAAACAAGAGAGGAAAAGGGGGAGAACAAACAAACCGAAGGGAGACACAAAAGGAAGAAAAGCACGGAAGACAAAACCAACTAAGTGGGGTGGAGGGAAGAACTCCACACAAGAAGGTGGGGAGACGGCAAAGAAAGAGTTGCCAAAGACCACGCAAACAGAAAGCGTGGAGACCCCGGTGGGAAACGGGCTTTTCCAAATAAAGAAGCCGGCACCCCATCCCGGGCCCCCAGGCGAAAACGCCAAAACCATGAATACTCTAACACAAAATAAAATGCTGACCAACCAGAACATCACAACAGAGGTCCGCACAACGCCCCCTAGGGCATTCTAACAAAAAAATAAAGAGAATGATGCAGGCGGACCAAACAAAACCACCTAGGCTTTAGAGAGGGTGGGAACCCACAAGCAAAATATGTCCCAAAACCCTCCCACAAATGTCCCAAAAAAAGAAGAGAGTCCACTTCGGGCAAACAGGAATAACAGCGGGCATTTCAGCCATCCGCCCCCTCCGGGGAGAGGGTCTTACGATGCCTCCTAGAGCGCCTCTGAGGATGAGCAGGAGGAGCCGACAGAAGATCACCAGGGAACGGGGGCCAGGAGAGGGCGGGAACTGACGGGAGACCCAAGGTAGAAGCAAAATCGTAAAGTTCATCCGGATGAGACATGGAGACGACACGACCACCATGACGGATCTGTAGGCGGAAAGGGAAGCCCCATGTATACAGAACTTGGTGCTGGTTGAGAACTTCCAGGAGGGGTTTCAGTGCCCTCCGTTTAGCAAGGGTGAGGCGAGACAAATCTGGAAGCAGTTGCAACTCAGAGTCCTGAAACAGAACCTTCGGGGCTTCCCGGACTTTGCGCATAATCGCCTCCTTCAGCTGATAACGGTGAACCCTGCAAATGACATCACGAGGCCTATTGTCACCAGGAGGGCGCACACCCAGAGAGCGGTGCGCGCGGTCAAGTTCAATAGACGAATCCAAGGGGGCCCCCAGGATGGAATTGAAGATGGTGCGCAAAGTAGCATCCAAATTTTGCGGTTCAACGGATTCAGGAAGACCCCGCACTCTAATGTTATTACGCCGGTTGCGATTCTCCAGGTCATCCAATATATCGGACAGAAATCGCAGTTGTTGGGTGTGGGAAGCAATGGTAGCTTCATGGGAGGAGAGCTGAGACTCGTGGGAGGCAGAGGCCACCTCAAGGGAATCCACTTTGGTTTCTAATTGTTGTACAGAGGAACGAACAGCGGAGTGTTCCGATTTGTAAGACTGCTCAAGTCGCACCACATAATCTTCCATATCAGTCTTGGTGGGAACTGCCGCCAGGTAGGCGCTAAGGCGGCGCAATTCCACAAGAGTATCAGC
This sequence comes from Leptodactylus fuscus, assembly GCF_031893055.1. Classification (NCBI taxonomy): domain Eukaryota; kingdom Metazoa; phylum Chordata; class Amphibia; order Anura; family Leptodactylidae; genus Leptodactylus; species Leptodactylus fuscus. Next base: position 203,165,108 of record NC_134268.1, on the reverse strand, counting down.
AATGGAGGTGGGGGAAGCACCAGAACCAGCACCAGAATCAGAGTCATTAGCAATACAAAAACTAGGCCCACAATCCATAGGAGCTGAAGGCAATCCAGGAGGGACCGGCAGGGAAGCAGACACAGTCGGACGGCCCTGGAGAGGCCTGGAGGGAGCAACAGGGAGGGGGCCAGAACCCCTGGGAGCAGCAGACAAGGGGGATAGGCCACAGTCTACAGGCTGGTCACAGTCCAGGGCCAAGGAATGCAGAGGAGCCTGCATAGGGTCCAGGGACATACAGGCAGAACCTGGAAGGGTAGCAGGGGCCGACTGCGAGGGAGAGGACATGTTAGGGAGCCAGGTAGATCTGTCCTTACCCCAGACAAGGTCCATGGGGGCAGCAGGCATAGGTTCCAGGGAAGGGGACGACAGAGGGGCTGCAGGAGAGGGCGGCAGAGACGGCCAGGAGCTGTCCGGACCACATGCAGGCAGGAGGGAGGGCACAGGGGAATCACGGCCTACCTGTCCGGCATCACCCACTCCAGGAGATAAGAGAGCGGGGCTGCAGAGGAGACGTGCTGGAGGACAGGGATCCCCAGGCGGCGAGGTATCCGGGCCATCGCTGGGGACGGGAGAGCGGCTTCCTGCAGCATCAGAGACAGCCGGAGAGCGAGTCGGCGATGCGGCGGGCCGGCCGCGTGGAGAAGCTGCAGCGGCGGGCGCCATCTTGGATCCGGCCTGGGAAGGAGCCTCTTCACAGCGCGGCAGACGGAGGAAGCGGGCAATGGAGGAGGATCCAGACGGTCCCGGAGGGGTTGAAGAGGAGCGCTGGGAAGCCTTGCGGTTCTTCCCCATCTCTAGGTAGGTATGGAGCCGGGTCGGTCAGCAGAATAAGGCGCTTCACCTGGGGCCAGAGACGGAGCAGAGGCAACACACGTCCTCACTCCTCCATGGCCAAGCCACGCCCCCCCTGGGAGAGATATTTAGATGAGCAAATTTGTGTTTATCCATACTATTATGGTCAGCAAGGTTTATTTAAAAAAAAAAATAATAAACAAAAACCCTGCGGAGCCCTACTGGACTCTGAACTGCTAAAACACTCTAGTCTGGCAATTAGTGTCAATGCCAGATCACTATGCTAAATCGCAGAGCAACCCAGAGCAGCTCAGAACAGAGACCAACTAAACACTGTGTGCTACAGTTCCACCCAACCCACAAGGCAGATTACTGCCAAACTATCAGTGTGAATACTGACTTAGGGGTAAAACTAGCTAAGGCCAACTGAGATTATTCACACACAACACACAAGGCAGCATGCTGCCCAACTAACAATGGCATTACTATCTCAGGGCATTTACTAGCTAGGGCCAACTAAGATTATACAGGCTGGAAACCATGCGCATGCGCGCGCGCACACACACACACACACGCACACACACACACATCATTTAGGTTTTGAGATTTGATCTTAGAGCGCCGGGCGTCCAGAAATAAATAGGGAAGGGGCAGTCCCAAGCAAACAGCCCAGCTGCCCATGCCGAGCGTACATCGTCAGACAGTTGACCATGCCTGGCTGCTGCAAGGAAGGTTAACCCTTGCCACGCTGGACTGTGCAGTTGAGCAGGCTGCGACTTTCATATTATGGCCGCACCTGCTGCACAGTCCTAACACATACCCACTGTATAGTACGTCCTACACGTTGTGGCATATAACAACAGCCTTTGAAGCAAAATATACAAATGTATGCAATTTGTCGTCTGAATTTTGGATTTACCATTTGTAACAGAAAATGCAATAAATGTAACATATTATTACTTTTTTAGTTGCCATACAAAGATGAAAAACGGAAACCAAGAAAGGAAGAGTGAGTATAATAATGGATACATTTTCTCTACGATGTGTCAATACAATACAATGGCTTCATCTTTATAGAATGACATCCCATTTTGGGTTTGATTCATTTGATATGCTTGAGATAAGGATAACTATAGAGTTATCTTCCGAAATAATATCCAGATGTTTGAGCATTGTCAATAATTGCATATGATGAATTGGTTTTATTTAGAACCACTTGTAATGGCTAAATATAGGTACGATTCCTCCAAATTGGTTCCACCTGCTCTTAATGGAATCGTTTTTAACCTTTCCCATACTGATATACATGATCTAATTCCACCACAAATCTTCCCATATCACTCTGACAGCACCCCATGTTCTATGTACATTACCATAAGGGATCATTCATATACGGTATCTTTATTGCCTGAACCTGTTCCCTTTTGAGCCCCCATTAGAATTATTGTTAGTATCCTGGACTACTTGATCACTGAGCCAGGATGTAATGTCATTTGATTGACACATGCAGAGAGGAAGATCTCACATCTAACAGAAGGGGACGTAGCTCAGAAATATGGTAGCAATCATAATAAATGGTGTGTTGTATTTGTCCCATGTCTCATGTTGTTTTATCTGTGAATTATGCCATTCCAGCATACTTCCAATTATAAAACCACTTTCATAAATGAATAGTACATGTGAATAGAAGAAACTTTGTAATATATCTTATTAAAGAAATATGTTTCCTTTTCCATTTATCAGGCTGTGTTACTTATAACATAGAAGTCTATGGAGAGGGGAGGGGGAGGCGGTTACTGTAAAAGTCAAAAAAAACTCGATAAACGGAAAGGGAAATTTCTTTAGTAAAAGTCACCTTCACTAGTCATGGAAAATCTGTTTTATAACTGTAGGTAAGCTTTAACTTTATACCGCTTGTGTACAATCTATAACCGTTCTATGTTACACCTTAAACGCAATGTCACTGTCACTCACTGACTAGAACTGCCCACTGGACTCCTAAACCCTATTCAATACTAGTCGTACAAAGAAAAGTAAGCCCAACCCCCTTCTAAAGGAGTTTAATGTGGATTTTGTAACTCTAAAATCTGTTCTCTTCTTATATACCGCACAACATTTTGGTTGCACTATTGTAACGCCAAACAATGGACCACTGAATATTCTAAATCACAAAGGTTAATAGTTGGCAGCAGATTACAGACTGCTATGTATTGGACAACAATGTTCACAGGCTGGATTTGTAAGATCTGATTTACAGGTCATTATTCTCCAGATGGCAACTGACAAGAGAAATGATAGCGCCCAGTTCTTAATTTATTCTTTTCCATGAGAAATAATAGAGAATTATAACATTTTACTACAACAGACATGTCAGGAGAATAGATGGTGCGTAACATAGAGGTAGAGATGCTGAGCTTGGAAATGTACTATATAGTTTTCTATGACTTAATGCCTTCATTTGATGTAAAACTTCTTTAAATTATGCAAGGACTCACAGAGAAAACCCGAAAATCTTGTTTCGCCTGACCACTTATATGTAAAGCCTGTGAGTCCTGCTTCCCCCCTACTCATAGAGAAAGCCTGTGAGTCCTGCTTCTCCCACCTACTCATAGAGAAAGCCTGTGAGTCCTGCCCCCCCCACCTACTCATAGAGAAAGCCTGTGAGTCCTGCTTCTCCCACCTACTCATAGAGAAAGCCTGTGAGTCCTGCCCCCCCACCTACTCATATAGAAAGCCTGTGAGTCCTGCTTCTCCCACCACTCATAGAGAAAGCCTGTGCATCCTGCTTCTCCCACCTACTCATAGAGAAAGCCTGTGAGTCCTGCTTCTCCCACCTACTAATAGAGAAAGCCTGTGAGTCCTGCTTCTCCCACCTACTCATAGAGAAAACCTGTGAGTCCTGCTCCCCCACCTACTCATAGAGAAAACCTGTGAGTCCTGCTTCCCCCATCTACTCATAGAGAGAGCCTGTGACTCCTGCGTCATCCACCACTCATAGAGAAAGCCTGTGAGTCCTGCTTCTCCCACCACTCATAGAGAAAGCCTGTGAGTCCTGCTTCTCCCACCTACTCATACAGAAAGCCTGTAAGTCCTGCTTCTCCCACCACTCATAGAGAAAGCCTGTGAGTCCTGCTTCTCCCACCTACTCATAGAGAAAGCCTGTGAGTCCTGCTTCACCCCCTAGAGAAAGCCTGTGAGTCCTGCTTCTCCCACCACTCATACAGAAAGCCTGTGAGTCCTGCTTCTCCCACCTACTCATACAGAAAGCCTGTGAGTCCTGCTTCACCCCCTACTCATATAGAAAGCCTGTGAGTCCTGCTTCACCCACCTACTCATAGAGAAAGCCTGTGACTCCTGCTTCACCCCCTACTCATATAAAAATCCTGTGAGTCCTGCTTCCCCCACCTACTCATAGAGAAATCCTGTGAGTCCTGCTTCCCCCACCTACTCATAGAGAAATCCTGTGAGTCCTGCTTCCCCCACCTACTCATAGAGAAAGCCTGTGAGTCCTGCTTCATCCCCTACTCATACAGAAAGCCTGTGAGTCCTGCTTTCCCCACCTACTCATAGAGAAAGCCTGTGAGTCCTGCTTCATCCACCTACTCATAGAGAAAGCCTGTGAGTCCTGCTTTCCCCACCTACTCATAGAGAAAGCCTGTGAGTCCTGCTTTCCCCACCTACTCATAGAGAAAGCCTGTGAGTCCTGCTTCACCCGCCACTCATAGAGAAAGCCTGTGAGTCCTGCTTCCCCCCCCTACTCATATAGAAAGCCTGTGAGTCCTGCTTCCCCCACCTACTCATAGAGAAAGCCTGTGAGTCCTGCTTCCCCCACCACTCATAGAGAAAGCCTGTGAGTCCTGCTTCACCCCCTACTCATATAGAAAGCCTGTGAGTCCTGCTTCCCCCCTACTCAGAGAAAGCCTGTGAGTTCTGCTTCCCCCCCTACTCATAGAGAAAGCCTGTGAGTCCTGCTTCCCCCCTCTACTCATAGAGAAAGCTTGTGAGTCCTGCTTCACCCCCTACTCATATAGAAAGCCTGTGAGTCCTGCTTCCCCCACCTACTCATAGAGAAAGCCTGTGAGTCCTGCTTCTCCCACCTACTCATATAGAAAGCCTGTGAGTCCTGCTTTCCCCACCTACTCATAGAGAAAGCCTGTGAGTCCTGCTTCTCCCACCTACTCATAGAGAAAGCCTGTGAGTCCTGCTTCACCCACCTACTCATAGAGAAAGCCTGTGAGTCCTGCTTCCCCCACCACTCATAGAGAAAGCTGTGAGTCCTGCTTCCCCCACCTATTCATAGAGAAAGCTGTGAGTCCTGCTTCTACCACCTACTCATAGAGAAAGCTTGTGAGTCCTGCTTCACCCGCCACTCATAGAGAAAGCCTGTGAGTCCTGCCCCCCCCTCTCAGAGAAAGCCTGTGAGTTCTGCTCCCCCCCTACTCATAGAGAAAGCCTGTGAGTCCTGCTTCCCCCCTCTACTCATAGAGAAAGCCTGTGAGTCCTGCTTCACCCCCTACTCATATAGAAAGCCTGTGAGTCCTGCTTCCCCCACCTACTCATAGAGAAAGCCTGTGAGTCCTGCTTCTCCCACCTACTCATATAGAAAGCCTGTGAGTCCTGCTTTCCCCACCTACTCATAGAGAAAGCCTGTGAGTCCTGCTTCTCCCACCTACTCATAGAGAAAGCCTGTGAGTCCTGCTTCTACCACCTACTCATAGAGAAAGCCTGTGAGTCCTGCTTCACCCGCCACTCATAGAGAAAGCCTGTGAGTCCTGCTTCCCCCACCTACTCATAGAGAAAGCTGTGAGTCCTGCTTCCCCCACCACTCATAGAGAAAGCCTGTGAGTCCTGCTTCCTCCTCCTACTCATAGAGAAAGCCTGTGAGTCCTGCTTCACCCCCTACTCATAGAGAAAGCCTGTGAGTCCTTCTTCTCCCACCTACTCATACAGAAAGCCTGTGAGTCCTGCTTCCCCCACCACTAATACAGAAAGCCTGTGAGTTCTGCTTCTTTTGCCTACACAAAGTGACTCTAGATTTTTTTTTGTTGGATTTACACGAGAGACTGCCAATCCCTGAGTGGCGCCAGAAGAATCTCAGACTTTCATTGTAATTTATTATGACCTGGTATCATATAAACAGCTTTTTACACGGGACAGAAATGCTTCATTCTTAAAAATTTGCAACGTTTTACTGTAAGGGTAAAGTGGTTGGAATTCTAGTGAATCCCATCCCCACACCAGAATCTCCAAGCACGATTTTGGAAATCGCAGCATGTCAATTATACCTACAGAAACCCCAGCAGTTTTCCCCATAGGTATAATTGTAACAGAAAGTCCACAGAGGAAAACTCCACAAACTTTCTATCAGTATGTCTTTGTAGAATGGGAAGAAAACCACGCAAACACGGGGAGAACATACAAACTCCTTGCAGATGTTGTTCCTGGCGGGATTTGAACCCAGGACTCCAGCGCTGCAAGGCCGCAATGCTAACCACTGAGTCACTGTGTTGCCCCTTAAAATTTCCACAAACTTTCTGTCTAACGTACTGCGGGAAGCATTGCCACCGTTGTTTTTCTCACAGTGCATTTTTGCTACGGGATGTCCCGTGGGGTCTCAGCCTAATACACCATTAGCACAAAAGTTTCCTTTACTTTCCATCTACCGTACTGTCCTCAGCCATTTTGGATATATCCCATAAAACTTAACATAACATAACACCAAATCTTCATGTTCACCTCTTCTCAAGTGTTTTACTGTAACATTTGACTACTTGGACCGGTCAATAAAATGGACAAAAGAAATTTTCTTTCTTTCACAGTCCAGGCAAAGTGCTGGAATCAGAAGATTATTATAGAGAGATTTATTCCACTTATTCAGTACCAATAAAAAATCCAAAAACACACGATGGTTTTTCTGCCGTGGAATTTTCTCTCCTAAACCCAAGTGAGAGGTAACAAAGGCTTTTTCTTGTTAAAGCGCACTCAGGTGCTCCTGCGGGCGAGCTCTGCTTCTCAGACATCCTAACCATGTATAAGAGATTGGAGATGGACACGACTGGTTAGAATGGATGAGTCTTCTTAGCGCTGACTTCGGAATTTGCTGTGTTATTGGCAAGGGCGCTTTCTAGGTATGAAATCCTATAACTCCCATACAATGGGGAATGCAGATGCAATGTATATTAGATGCACTCTATAATAAAACGGTTTTCAATTACCATAAAATCCCTGTTCTGGATCCATCTGCAATGCAGTTGATATTATAGAAATTATAATACATGCAAATTATTGGGCAGGTATATTATATTGCACTATGCTCTGATCTCATTGGTAATGGACTATACAGATACTCTGGTTGCCTAGAAATTGCCCATTTGCTAGTTTTAAAGCCGTGGTAAAAAGCAGAGCCGGGTTTACAACTTAGGTTCCCTTTGACAAAGCCAAAGATCATGGTAATACAAAGTATGGGCACTGATACATTGTTGCTAAACCTTTTTCTGTTGAACATACAATATATATATACATATATATATATATATATATATATATATATATATATATATACACACACTGTCTATCAATAAGTATTTGGACCCCTGTGGTAGAATAGAAAAACACCATTTCTTCCTGGTTGGTAGACCCCAGCAGATGCTTCTTTACGGATGGGATTGAGCGACACAATACTCCCGGATGCCTGGTGACACTCCTGGTGTATGTGAGCCATCGGTTGGGTGCGGTTTCTCTGGCCAGTACTCGTCGCTCTCTATCTCCCAGTTTCGGGGGTCTGCCGACTCGGGGCACATTTCGACAATCACCTTCCACTTTGTAATCACATAGGCCACTGTAAATTTTGGGTAATTCAGTTCGCTTGCTATGTCCGTTAAGGATCGACCACTTCTGTGGTACCCCACAATTACCCCTTTCTCAAAATCGGACACCTCTGCACTTCGTGGCATCTTGTATGCGACTAATGCTAATGCCAATGCTGTTCCCTATTAAACGGCAGAAGGCGTGACGTACATCTTGACAATATCTTAATTTGTATGGGTGTCCAAATACTTATTGGTAGACAGTGTATATATATTTGTATGTATACGCTATAAATGCAGTGTAAATGTAAGTATATGGTAAGTAAATTTAAGTACAAGAAAAACAAATAATTAAATGGTAGTAGACTTTCTCAATGTAAAAATTCAGCTCTGCTTAACTAAGAGTCATAATATATTAGAGAAATAGTAAAATAAAGCTTTGTATACACTGATCTGTATGTGAAAAACTGCTTTATACATCAAAATTAAGATGGCTGAATTGATGCAAGATAGATAGATAGATAGATAGATAGATAGATAGATAGATAGATGATAGATGCTGAAAATAGATTTCTTTTCATGTCATTAAACCCCGATGCAAATTTTTACCAATTTCAAAATGAAAATGGACGGCCTTACAGGTAAGTTTGAGAGAAGCTCTCATGTTGTCAGCCTTGCTCCACTGCTTGCTCGCTGCACCAGAAATATTTTTCTAATGTCATATATTAAACATATATTGGATTTTATTGGATTGCGATAGTTATTCAATATTTAAATATTATTTATCATAAGTTATGAAGGATCGGAAAGTTCCATAGACATAGTTAAAGGTAATAGCCACCGAATTCTGGGTCACAAGTGCTTATTGTTGCATTATAGAAGGGAGGAACATTGTGGCCCATCCATGTAAGCAGTTTTTCCCTTCTAGTTGTGATGTCTATGGTAGAAAGAAACCAAAGACGTGAATAAACAGATGGGGCATCCACCATTGGTCTGTACAGTATATGATATACAAGTGGTATTGCCATAGTCAGATGTAAGTTCAAAAATGTGACATCCTCATGGCTTTGTATTTAATGCCCAATTAAACAAGATCTGGATTAAGAAATAATCATTTATTACACTTTACAATTCAGATGCTGCTTATTTCTTAACTCCAAAAGGTATGGATCACGATTTCTCAAACTATGGGTTGTGACAACCTGGTGCTGCAACCCTGCTGTTTGGCCTCTTATACATAGGACAGCTACATGATCCTTCATCAGCAGCCAGATAGACATATAAATTGTTAGGAAAAATAGATAGGTAGGTAGATAGGCTGTCTGTATTTGAAGTATTTAGCAGAATGCAATGGAATAAGAGATAAAATAAGAGGCAGAATACAGAGGAATAAGAGGCAGAATATAGAGGAATAAGAGGCAGAATATAGGGGAATAAGAGGCAGAATACAGGGGAATAAGAGGCAGAATATAGAGGAATAAGAGGCAGAACATAGGGGAATAAGAGGCAGAATACAGGGAATAACAGGCAGAATATAGAGGAATAAGAGGCAGAATACAGGAGAATAAGAGGCAGAATACAGAAGGATAAGAGGCAGAATACAGAAGGATAAGAGGCAGAATACAGAGGAATAAGAGGCAGAATACAGGGGAATAAGAGGCAGAATACAGAAGGATAAGAGGCAGAATACAGAAGGATAAGAGGAAGAATACAGGGGAATAAGGGGCAGAATACAGAGGAATAAGAGGCAGAATACAGAGGAATAAGATGCAGAATACAGAGGAATAAGAGGTAGAATACAGGGGAATAAGAGGCTGAATACAGGGGAATAAGAGGCAGAATACAGTGAGATAAGATGCAGAATACAGGGGAATAAGAGGCAGAATACAGGGGAATAAGAGGTAGAATACAGGGGAATAAGAGGCAGAATACAGAGGAATAAGAGGCAGAATACAGAGGAATAAGAGGCAGAATACAGAGGAATAAGAGGCAGAATATAGAGGAATAAGAGGCAGAATATAGGGGAAGAAAGCAGAATACAGGGGAATAAGAGGCAGAATATAGGGGAATAAGAGGCAGAATACAGGGGAATAAGAGGCAGAATACAGGGGAATAAGATGCAGAATACAGAGGAATAAGAGGCAGAATACAGGGGAATAAGAGGCAGAATACAGGGGAATAAGATGCAGAATACAGAGGAATAAGAGGCAGAATACAGGGGAATAAGAGGCAGAATACAGGGGAATAAGAGGCAGAATACAGGGGAATAAGAGGCAGAATACAGGGGAATAAGAGGCAGAATACAGGGGAATAAGAGGCAGAATACAGGGGAATAAGATGCAGAATACAGGGGAATAAGAGGCAGAATACAGAGGAATAAGGCAGAATACAGGGGAATAAGAGGCTGAATACAGGAGAATAAGAGGCAGAATACAGGGGAATAAGAGGCAGAATACAGGGGAATAAGAGGCTGAATACAGGGGAATAAGAGGCTGAATACAGGGGAATAAGAGGCAGAATACAGTGAGATAAGATGCAGAATACAGGGGAATAAGAGGCAGAATACAGCGGAATAAGAGGTAGAATACAGGGGAATAAGAGGCAGAATACAGGGGAGTAAGATGCAGAATACAGGGGAATAAGAGGCAGAATACAGGGGAATAAGAGGCAGAATACAGGGGAATAAGAGGCAGAATACAGAGGAATAAGAGGTAGAATACAGAGGAATAAGAGGCAGAATACAGGGGAATAAGATGCAGAATACAGAGGAATAAGATGCAGAATACAGGGGAATAAGATGCAGAATACAGAGGAATAAGATGCAGAATACAGGGGAATAAGAGGTAGAATACAGGGGAATAAGAGGCAGAATACAGGGGAATAAGAAGCAGAATACAGAGGAATAAGAGGCAGAATATAGAGGAATAAGAGGCAGAATACAGGGGAATAAGAGGCAGAATACAGGGGAATAAGAGGCAGAATACAGGGGAATAAGAGGCAGAATACAGGGGAATAAGAGGCAGAATACAGGGGAATAAGAGGCAGAATACAGGGGAATAAGAGGCAGAATACAGGGGAATAAGAGGCAGAATATAGAGGAATAAGAGGCAGAATACAGGGGAATAAGAGGCAGAATACAGGGGAATAAGATGCAGAATACAGAGGAATAAGAGGCAGAATATAGAGGAATAAGAGGCAGAATACAGGGGAATAAGAGGCAGAATACAGGGGAATAAGAGGCAGAATACAGGGGAATAAGAGGCAGAATACAGGGGAATAAGAGGCAGAATACAGGGGAATAAGAGGCAGAATACAGGGGAATAAGAGGCAGAATACAGGGGAATAAGAGGCAGAATATAGAGGAATAAGAGGCAGAATACAGGGGAATAAGAGGCAGAATATAGAGGAATAAGAGGCAGAATACAGGGGAATAAGATGCAGAATATAGGGGAATAAGAGGCAGAATATAGAGGAATAAGAGGCAGAATATAGAGGAATAAGAGGCAGAATACAGGGGAATAAGAGGCAGAATATAGAGGAATAAGAGGCAGAATACAGGGGAATAAGAGGCAGAATACAGGGGAATAAGATGCAGAATACAGAGGAATAAGATGCAGAATACAGGGAAATAAGAGGCAGAATACAGGGGAATAAGAGGTAGGTCACAATCCCAGCACTTTGCAGAGCCGATTCTACAATCTCCAAACATGTCTCTGTTATTAAACCTTGCAAATAAGGGGAAAGTGCTTTGGGTGTGTCTTAGCTTACCCAGGCTCCAATCTCTAGATTCCCCTTATTTACATATGAATATAATTGATTTATATGAACATGGGGCTACAAAGTGGAATAACAGAGACATATTTGGAAACTACAGAATCATCTCTACAATGTACTGGGCCAATGTACTGCTGACAGACTCCATTTAATACACCTGCGTCTGACGGATACTGTATTACTGTAGCTGCTCTATTGTAGTGTATAGCATTTAATGGCATAGCTTTAAGGACTTGGAGGTAGCATCTGGGCCTTGGTGCCCCATGGGGCCCATTGAAATCTCAGCCATATAGGAAGATGGAAATTGTATAAATGCCTCATGGTTTGGTTAACAGCCTATTACAGATAGAGCGTTGGCACCCAGGAGCTTAAAGAAAGGCCTTTGGTTGTATATTAGGCTCAGTGCCTCTTTACTCTCATCTTCATTGCAATAATCTATGACGAATGACCATTTATAGGTGGTGTTTGCTTTGTACAAGCCCCCAAATATAAGTCCATGACAGACTGTCCTACCATGTGGTCCTCTATAGCTGTAGTCCGTCAGAGCACCTGGCTGCAAATTTTAATTTCCCTACAGTGCCCCTACTGGGAAAATGGAGAATTACATGATGACCATTAAAATCAATTGACAAAAGACCTTTCCTCACTAAGTTAACATTTCCTTAAGGTTTAGATCGAAGCCTTCTATGTAAGACAACAACTGTAATAATCTCTATGTGAGAGTGTAGACTCACCATCTGATAGACAGGCTTGCTTTAGTGCCTCGGCATTAGATATGGGGTTAATGGATATTGCACTTTATGGAATACACCCAGAGCAGCTTTCCTGAGATATTTTTATCTTACTGATCCTAAAGTGGAAGAGAAAACAAGGCAGCGCCCGGCCTACCTGTCTAACCATAGACCTGAACCTTCTCTCTACAGATCTATGGCGGATGGGCTGGAGCAAGAAAACGCAACAGAAAATAACCCGTATGACTACAGGAAGCTGCTCAGAAAAACATCTCAGCGGGATCGCCTTTTACATCATTTTTAATACATTTTATACATTTATTACTATTTGTATAGATAGATAGTCTTTTCTTTCATTGTTCTTAGCTCGTCTTACGAAAACTATGCAACTTTTTGTTTATACGCAGCTTTACTGGTGTCCAAGGTTCTCGAACAGATTTTTTTCCAGTTGTATTTTTTGTGTTGGTGCTCTTTCCCCTCATGCCATAGATTTTGCATTTCAGATTTTTGCAAATTTTTAAAGTAGGAAGTTGCCCCATTGACTCAATTACTTAAAGAGGACCTTTCACCACCTGGGGCACATGCGGCTTTATATACCGCTAGAAAGCCAACAGTGCGCTGAATTTAGCACACTGTTGGCTTTCACGTTCTGTGCCCCAGGTGAAGAGCTATCGGTGTCGGTATCATAGCCCTTCATTGTCAGATGGGCATTTCTGACAGTCAGTGAGGAACGCCCTTCCTCACAGTAGCGGCGTCTATAGCACTGTACTATAATAGGGGGCATTGATTACTGCCCAGCGATGTACTGGCATCGATACGGGAAAGCCAATAGGGTGCTGAATTCAGAGCAGCATAGAAAAACCGCATATGTCCCATGAGGTGAAAGGTCCTCCTTAATGTGTAAGACCTGAAAGACTTAAAGGGGTTGTCCAGAATTTTTTTTTATAGTCTATCGTTAGGAAAGGCCTTAAATATCTGACAGTAAGACCCTGCACAGATCAGATGTTTTGTGGTAGTGTCAGGTCTCTGCAGTATACAATGCACAGAGCCAGAGGCGGGTAGCTATATGCCCTGTATAGTGGGCCCTCTTGACGTCAAATGGAAGCTGAGCTGCAGTATCGCCAATGGATCACTTCACAGAACGTCTTTGCGCTGTACAGTACAGGACCCAGATGTACCCCCAACCAGCTAATGTGGCTGCCAAACCATCATCGATCAGCTATTCATGGCCTATCCTAAGGATGGACCATAACAAAAGAAATCCTGGATAACCCCTTTAATTCAGTAGCTACAGTATATGACATACATGCTGTATATGATAGCAAGGATAAAATGAAGGACCCTTTCAGCAGCTGAGGTGTTCCCTTCTCAATTTCAAGAAAACTTAACGAAATTTAGCCCACTGTTACTGTTACAGCTGGCGTTTGGTTACCCCTCGTTCCTTCCGGGGGAGTCCAAATGGGGACCCCCCGAACGGAATACCAAGCGCAACTGCAAGCGCTGTGCAGTAAAAGAACACGGACCCATATAGACTATATTGGGGTCCATGTGCTTGCCCTCACGAATCATGCAGACAGGAAAGTACATGGTGAACTACTTTCCTGTCCGCATGTTCTGTGCGGAAATCTGGCAGCAACCACACGGACCCCATTATAGTCTATGTGCTTTTGCTGCACAGCACTTGCAGTTGCGTTTGGTTTTCCATTTGGGGGGAGGTCCCCATGCGGACTTTCCTGGGCGGAATACCAAACGCAGATGTGAACCAACCCTTACAATGGTTGGGATTGGACAAAAGTCCAGCCCCAGCTGTTTAACACCTTAGATGCCGCAGTCAATATTGACCACGGAATGTAAGAGGTTATTCCGAGAAGCTAGATGATCGCAGGGTGCAAAGGGTTGTTATGGCAGGGCCTAATAGGATGCCTGTCTTCATTACTCTTACAGAAATAATACAGCACTGCAGTGTATTACATGACTGATCAGAATATATCTAGGTCAGGTCACCTAGTGAGGCTGAAAAAACTGAAAAATATGTTTTATTATATAAAAAAGGTTTAATATCTGTAATAAACTAAAGTATAACTTTTTATGTAACCCTCACTGTGAATTGCTATCTTTTTTTCATCCCGCCACACAAAAAATTGAATAAAAAGCAATCAAAATGGTACCAATGAAAAAAGAAACTCATTTCACAAAAAAGAAAGCTCGGACAACAGAAAAAAAAAAATATTAAAAAAATTCTGGCATCCAGACTATTGAACGATAACACAAAACAAATCATTTTTTTGAAATGTTCTTCTATTGTAAAAATGTAGTAATACAAAAAAAATGTATATTTATTGCAGTAAACATACAAACATGAACATGTCATTTATATCACATGCCATAAATGAGACCCAAAAAACAACCCCCCCCAAAATCATATAATTGTTCTTTTCATTCCCCCTCCAAAAATATTAATAAAGATTATTCGGGACATTATACATGCTCCAAAAAGGTATAAAACCTATAGCTATCCCACAAAAAAACAAGTCTTCCTATGGCTACATCAATGGGAAAAAAAATCAGTTATGGGTCTCAAAATGTAGAGATAAAAAATTTAGACACTTACTATATCCTGAAGGCCAAAATAGGCCACATCCTTAAAGGGCCCGAGGCCATCAGTATCTAATTTGTTGGGGTCTGATACTCAGACCCTGCACTGATCAGCTGTTCCAGCAGCCTATGGACACCAGAAGCTACTGTATGGACTACTAATACTCCTTCAAGTAATAGAAACGGAGCTACGGTTCCCCAGTATACCATTATACAGTGGATGGCCCTGCAGCTCTGTTCTTATTACAGCTTTCATGCCCCATACACCACTGTGGCTACCATCAATCAGAGGTTACTCAGCAGCTGGTCTGTGCAGGGTCTGGGTGTCAATCCTTTACAGATCAGATACTAATGACCTTTCCCATCGATACTGCAGGTCATTAGTATGGAAAAAATGCAACCAGTATGGAATTAATGACACCAACATAGAATAGAATAGAATAGAATAGAATAGAATAGAATGGAATAGAATGGAATGGAATAGAATAGAATGGAATAGAATAGAATGGAATGGAATAAAATAGAATGGAATGGAATGGAATGGAATAGAATAGAATGGAATGGAATGGAATGGAATGGAATGGAATGTTGGCTTTCTCTAGGGTACATACATCCTTGTTACCAGTTCACTTTTTCCTAGACGTCTTCAGGCTGCTGCTTCCTTTTGCTAAGTGTTCCTACAGCAGTTTGACCACTAGAGGAGGTGGTCACTCACACAGTCTCATACCCGATACCGAACCATTGACTATGGTAATATCATACAACCAGTAGTCCGCGGTCTTATATTATTTTCTCTGGATTACGATGGTCATAGATGGAATTCTCTATTTGGTTCTACAGAATGAATGGCCTGGGTATTGCACTTGTGGTTCCAGCCTTTCATTGATTTGATGACATATTACCTCCCCCAAGTAAAGACAAAGGCCGAAAAAAGTTACTGTTTTTATTTCTTGCGTAAATCTGTTTTTCACAAAAACATTCAACCTTTTTTTTTTTAATTTCTGCACTACTTCTCCAAAAAGGAGGGTGGGCAGGAAGTGGGGGCATCGTCCCCGCCATATTTATCATCATCTACGCCATTTATAAGGAGGCTTGTGTGCTCTGCGGATTTGAAGACTGCCCCATTATAAATGACATGCACCCCCCACCCAGATACTGGAAAGGAAAGGTATTACGGCTGGTGGACATTACCCACATCGATAAATCTGGTGAGGCCAATGGTCCCACCTCTGACACCCTCACCATGGACCTTCTTTGGGGAAGGGGTGAAGGTGGCGCAGAAGTAAAAAAGTCAAAAGCAGATTTGCACAAAAAATTGCCACTCCTTATGACTTGTGCGCCAAAAAACTAGTGTATGAAGCATAATAAATCTGCCCTGTTTTTTCCATCCGTGCCTTTTTAAGCCATTCGGAATAATAATTCGGCATCTGTACTGCATTGTATATTGTCTGGCAATAGATTGAGATGGTGTGGTGTCTTCTTAAACCTAAAGAAATGCCAAATATAACTTGAAAACTTCTGTAGCCTGAGATACCAAATAAAAATAAAAACAAGATCACTTCTCGATGATTACGTCTGTTTTTTACATGCCGTCGGTTGTAAGTTGTAATGGCTGGGAGTTGTAGTGTTTAAAGAGCTGGAGACAGAACAGCAAGGACCTGCAACTAAATACATCACATTAATCCTCAAGAGATTATGTAATTAAGGACACAAGGAATTTCAGGATTTTCACCGCCCTCTAGCTGCAACAGGATGAATGGGCCTAATTACGAAGGAGTCTCGAGTCGCAGACCCCCAGATGAATCAGCCACGGAATCCACGGAAAGATTGAGCAGGACACTTCTTTTTTCTACCTCCTGCCGTTCTTAAAGGGTTTTGTGGGAAAAAAGGCACATGGGGCAAAGAGGTCTCCAAGGTGGAAGAAGCAGCCTTGATGGGATTCAGACAGACTGCCAAGCCTTCAACAAAGTCATGCCTGCAGCTGCACAATTCTCCTATATTATCATCATTTGGGTTTTTCTCAGCTATTTGTTTGCTATTTTACAGTTACTCCTGGCAGAGGTACATGTAAAGCAACCAGTAGTAGTAATGAATGGGGAGGAGGGGACAGACTTTCCTGTACTGTACACACCACCAGCCTTGGGAAAATGCAAAATGTGCTGCAGCCATAATGAAGCTATTAGAAATAGAGCTGGGGAACTCTCATTTTGTTATGTTTCGGTGTCTTTGGTGATGTCATAACGCTTGGTTTGCCACATTGGTGACCCTAGACACATGACGTCATCAGGAGACTACCGGTCACCACAAGGAGGCACCAGAGAGTTGAGGGAAGGTGAGTATCATTTTTTTTTTACCTCCTTTTAGCCTCCACTTATTATGCTGGGTTCATGCAGGGATTTTTGGACCGGATTTTGACATGGTATCCGCCTCAGAATCCAGTCCAAAAAAACGCCTCCCATTGACTTCAATGGGAGACGTTCACTTCTTTTGTGCTGTTCGCGGAAAAAAGCAGCAAACTGCCCTTTCTTGGCACGGACTCCGTAGCAGAATCCGCCGAAGCGTCCACGGTGCAAAACCTCCCTCCTGACTAGGCCCATTCATTTGGACCTAATCCGGAGTGGGATGTTGGTGCACTGTACCGGTATCCAATTGCAGCTAGCCGTTTTTTGGACCAGATTCTGAGGCAGCCTACACGTCAAAATCCGGTCCAAAAATCCCTGTGTGAACCCAGCCTTATACTCTGGGGTCTGAAGAGATCCCATAGTATAATAATTCACTACGATGCATTTCATGGCTGCCATGTTTCCAAGACAAATCCCCAATTGTTCTGTTAAAAAACAAACAATTTGGAATATTCGGATAAAACTCGGCTTGGAACAAACTAGTTCACCCAGGAGCAGAAAAACTGATGGGACATTCCATATGAAGGTGTATACAGTATACAGAACAGACTGCTCAGCGAGAACCTGCACATAATTCAGCTTCTGATGGAATCTCGGGTGCCCTTATGGAATACACGACTTGACTCGTGAGATGATCTGACACAAATCTTGTGTATTTCATAAATAGCGTATTGGACACTCGAATCATTAACATTTATGTAAGTCACATTCTAGATTCCTTCTTATTGAACCTTCCAGAAAAATCGATTGCTGCGAAACCCTTCTAGTATCAGCTGAAAATTGCTTTTCACTTATAGATGGCTGGATGAACTATTACAACATGTATTTAAGTCTAAAAACTGCATCGCATTGACAACTGATTGAAATATCATCCAGATACTCTCAGAGATAAATTGTTAGTTGTCAAATATAATGAAGCTGCCAGTCACGCAGTCAGATGGAAAAAGAAGGGGAATAAAAAAGGTTAAAAAAACGTAGCAGATGAAAACCCCTTATAAAAACTAATTATTATGTAACCCTAACAAGGATATTTCTTAAAGGGATACTCTTGTTTCAAGGCTTATCCAATGTGTAATGAAAATCTGTCTAGGTTAAAACAATAGAAGAGCATTATAGGAAGGGAATCATAGGTTTGATACTGCAATGTCTTAGTAAAGACGACCTGAAGCCCAATGACTCCAACATCTGATTGGCGCCGTCATCCTAAGCATTTTGGTGTTTTGTTTATCCAAATCCGTTCAGCTATTCCAAAGATATAAGCTTTGTTAATGTTGATGCAATTTACTAGTCAAGTGGGTGGTAACACAATATGACATACAGCATACAGATTACAATATACAGGTACAATAATCCCACCCACTTGACTAGTATACTTTTATTTGCATCAACACTAAAAGGCTTATAACTCTGGAATAACTTAACAGATTTGGATAAACAAAACACCCCAATAGTCAGGGCGACAGCACCAATCAGATGATATGTGTTATTGGGCTTTTCAGACCTGGTGATGGGTGGGCAGAAGAATTATTTTTAACATACGGCAAGGGAGGGGAAAAAAATAAAAATAAATTATACTTCCCTGTCCCCGGTGCTCTGGGTGTCCTCTCAGAGTGATTTTGCTGCTCAAAGGGAAAACTGCTCACTGGCTGTGACGTCCCGGATCCCTTCCGCTGTAGTCGATGATTGGCCTCAGTGGTCACATGATTGTTGAAGCCAATCAGCGGCCTCAGGAGGAGACCCTGGGATGTCACAGGTAGTGACGTCACCTGCCCTTTGATGAGGCCACTGATTGGCCTTAACCTGTCCTTTGCTGAGGCCACTGATTGGCCTTAACCTGCCCTTTGCTGAGGCCACTGATTGGCTTTAACCTGCCCTTTGCTGAGGCCACTGATTGGCTTTAACCTGCCCTTTGCTGAGGCCACTGATTGGCCTTAACCTGCCCTTTGCTGAGGCCACTGATTGGCCTTAACCTGCCCTTTGCTGAGGCCACTGATTGGCTTTAACCTGCCCTTTGCTGAGGCCACTGATTGGCTTTAACCTGCCCTTTGCTGAGGCCACTGATTGGCTTTAACCTGCCCTTTGCTGAGGCCACTGATTGGCTTTAACCTGCCCTTTGCTGAGGCCACTGATTGGCCTTAACCTGCCCTTTGCTGAGGCCACTGATTGGCCTTAACCTGCCCATTGCTGAGGCCACTGATTGTCCTTAGCCTGCCCTTTGCTGAGGCCACTGATTGGCCTTAACCTGCCCTTTGCTGAGGCCACTGATTGGCCTTAACCTGCCCTTTGCTGAGGCCGCTGATTGGCCTTAACGGTCATGTTCATCAGGTACAACAACGTACCAGGAGGACCGTACAACACTGGGAAGGATAACAGAGCACCAGGGAAAGGTGAATGTAATTTTAAAAAATAAACCGATTTAAAAAAAAAAAATTTTGGCCATTTTTGCCTGGACAACCCCGAAACAACCAAAACAGAATGGCGTACAAGCAGAACGGCAGCGATAATGGCGGGCCGAGTACAGGAACAGAGTGTTGGATGCAGGTAAATATAAATGCATTTGCACTTTCTATCCCTCCCCCGCTGCATGCATATAACTTTATGACTCTGAACAACCCCTTTAGGAAGTAATGTACCCTTTCATCTGTTCGCCCTGGTCTGCATCACTCAGGAGTATTCTCGGCATGGCATAAGTAAAAAACTATATTTGTCACCCTAATATAGAGACGTCTAGAACTCCAGTGATCTGGATTCGCTACACATCCGTACTCAGTCGCTCGCTTTTTTACATATTGCAGGTAAATGCGCTCCATTTAATATAAAAGCACTTACCATGACCGGCATAAGAGCGCCTATTTGCTGCATTAACTAGGGCTGAGATTGATGGGGGAAAAGCAGAGCATTAACTCTTTGAGGGCAGCTCATAATTTAGTTACTTAAAGAGACAGTCCCCACAATGTCATACCCATAACTACGTCGTCCAGTATTTACCACGGACCTATTCTACCCCATATACAAAGGGGATCTATATGCGATCGGCCGCAGCGATGGGGATGCCAGAATAGAAAGGAGGAGACACTGGGTTAAATAAAATACATTAGCATTCTGAGTAAGTGTTGGGTTTGGCTAGAAAATAATGGAGTGATATCTGCTGAACGGTTTGACACAGCCGCACTCAGAGCTCCTTACCATCTGCAGAGAATCCATTATGAATTAATTCCTATAATTACCTCCTTGGGGCTGCTTTGTTGCTCAGCTCCCTGCCTGCTCGAGACGGAACTGTCGAAAAATCAACACTTTCATTAGAATGTATTGGAGGGAGGGGGAAGGACTGTACCGCACAGCTCCAGATTCTGGAGAAACCGAAAAATCTCCCGGGTTCTGCCTTTAGTACATTGCTTTGTACTTCACTTTGTACTGTATATCCTGACAAACTCCGCTCTGCTTCATCGATAAAGTCAGCTCTGCTACATCAATGCCCTGGACCGAAAAAGAAATGGAGGCGTTCTTTCAAAGTTGTACATAAAATGAAGAAAATGTCATAAAAGACTCAGCAGCCAGATCAGAGAGATTATAGTCTATGTAACAGCTTTTTACGCAGATTAGGTTTCCGTCTTTCAGATCTCCAAGCGGACCTGAAGAATGGAAACCCAAACGCTAATGTGAACCTAGAGTAAGGCTAAGGCCCCACGGGGCGACCTGCAGAAAAAAAATGCTGTGGGAAAAACATTGCAACTAGGGTTGAGCAATCGGGATCGGAAAAGATCAGATCTCGATTGGCGATCGAGCAAACTTCACGATCAGGATCGGCTGGAAAATGATCAGAAAACGGATTTTGAAATCTCAAGATCGGCTCAACCCTAAAAGTGACTTCCCATAGAGAAGCATTGACTAGGGTTGAGCGATCAGGATCGGGGAAGATCGGATCCCGATCAGCAATCGAGCAAATTTCACGATTGGGATCGGCTGAAAAATGATCGGAAATCGGATTTTAAAATCGATCCTGAAATCTCAAGATTCGGGTCAAGCCTAAATGCAATGCAGTGATTTAAACAGAAAGTTTATAGAATTTTCCTCCGCGGACTTTATGTTACTATTATATCTATGGGGAAACCACCGACGTTTCCGTAAATATAACTGACATGCTGCGATTTCCAAAACCACGCCGATTTTGGAAATCGCAGCATGTACGCACAGTTTTTTTTACTGCAAAGTGGGAATGGGATTCGCGAGTATCCCCTCTACTTTGCCCATACTGTAAATCACTGCGTTTATGTCCCCCATACAGTCAAACAGTCAAACAGCAGGAGACATTTGCTAGAGTGAATTGACGGAACAGGATCTGCAATGTCCAGTTGTAAAATAATAAGTTGTAAAAATTATTTTGGGAAAGAGGGAAAGGGGGGAGGCGAGTGGGAAGGGGGAGAAGGTGGGATTAGAAGAAGAGGCAGAAGGTGGGAGGAGACACAAACAGAAGGGGAGTAGAGGGGAGACATGTCTGTGTAGGTTTATGGGGTATATCCATAAACGTCATTACGTGCATAATACATTGAAAGCCATAGGGAAAAAGCCTCCCATTGATCTCAATGGGGAGCGCATGTATGCCGGCTCCCATTCAAGTCAATGGGAGCTGCTTTTTACACGCTCATTCTGAACGTGTTTTTACATTCAGAATGAGCGCAGCGTAACTTCGTGTGAAGGCTCCTGTAAAATGTACGGAATACACCGGGCGCATACAGAATACACGGGCGTAAACTCTGTGTGAAAGGGCCCTAAAACCGGGTGAAAAACTGCTGGATCCCATTATAGTCCGCAGGTTTCTGCGAGTAACTTCTTTTTAAGCTGACAGGGTCACCTTTGAGTCCCCAATGACGGAGACCCAAATGCTAGTGTGAACCTATTGTAGGGTCATTTTTGGACAGTCTATAGGTCTGGTCAGGAAGGACCAATGCAATCTTCGAAAGAGACAGCTGACGTCATGTTGGGGTGATTTCCTGGATCTTAGATTAAACTGACTTCCAGTAGGGGGTTAAAACTGGGCATGACCACCACAGGTGGGAGAGACAGCCAACATGATGACTGCAATGCCAACAGAGATTAGAAGAGGTTATGTGATAGGCGTGCCGTAACTTGGGCGTCTTCTACCATCTAGTTAGGAGTTTAGAAGGATTTTCCTTACTGGGATCCTGATAAACTTGGCATGCTCATCTGTCAAGGATACGCCAAGTTCCTTTTCCCAGGAGAAATACTGGATTCAAGAGCGCCCATTTCTCTATATAAATATGTGACACCTTTCTGAGTTTCGGTAGAGGGCCTAGTACCAATTTCTCGAAAGCTGCGGATTTGGATCTCATCATGTGTTTGGATTTGAATTGAGAAAGAGTGGGTGAGGTTGATGGGGTGTAGTAGGTTTTTCAGACCCTTAAGTTCATGAACCCAAGTCTTGATCAGGGGTGGCTAAACTTAAACAGAGAGTGAATAGACCACCTCCAACTTGACCCAGAGGTTCTCTGGGGCTCCAACTGAAGTGTAAAGAACATGGGAAAGTAGTTTCAGTTTTAGTTTTGCACAGGGTCAATGTTTATCTGTTATTAGACAACGAAGAAGGTGAGGAATTAGGCCAAGAGTTGTGGAAAGGGGACAGACAGAAGAATAAACAGCAGGCCCTTCAATGCAGTGGGGCAAAACCAAGCACCATAATGAGGGGCTGAGTCTTAGGCCTTATTCACGTGAATGTCAAAAAAAGTCATATCAGTGAAATAACCACTTCAACTCCAGTCTTTATATCCCCTGCGCCACAGGAGGGTGCATCTTATAGGTGTATGCCATAAAGGTGGTGCATCCTCCACATGTCCGGGCACCATGAGTGAACTCCACCCTAGCTCATAACTGGCCTACATTTCCATCATTGTGTACGCCCGTTTTCATGTGTACATAATAAAAAAAATCTGGCTGATGGTCCTGCACACACTGACTATGGGAAAATGGCGTGGGCAATGCAAAACTGCCATTAGTGATAATATATGTCAAGTCTACGTAGAATCCTTGGAAATGAATGCCCCACGTAACCAAATCAGCCATGAAAAAAGCAGATCATTTGCCATTCTTTCAGTGCCGTGTATAGCCTTATCCCGGTTATTGCGTCCCATATTGCTGTGTTATGCATGGCGGACCTGCTACAATACAGTATAGATTTATTTTATAGATTGTATCTAACCACATAGAGCCATATTCCTCCCAAGACATGCAACTGTCAATCCAGTCCCCTTTAAGAAAAATTGCTGTAGTTATCTTTTTTCTGCTTAGTACAGAATTTTATTTTGTTGCTTCCCAGCTCTCTGTACCCTATAAATATTTTTGGAAAATCCTCCCCCCTCCCCCCCCCCCCCATTATCTTGAGCCCAGAAGCCGAAATGCCACACTTGAGCTTAGTCATCATTAGGATTGTCACATAGTGATCCTTTGTGAAAATTCTTGCTAGGTGACCAATGAAGCGTGGGATTCAAGGCTAAAACAGATTTATACCCTCACGTCTAGAAGGGACCCTGCAGGCAGCGCTGCCATTTCCTTGCCCCAATGGCTTCACACAACTGAACTGATAGGAGATGGAGACAGAAGCTGGTAAAGCTTCATACGGAGAAGGAAAAAATACTAAATAAAAAAAAAGCAAAGTTTGGTATAAAACATTATGTGTAACTGAAGGGCAGAGATATCCAGCAACCAATACTTACATATAGGGTCAATATGTTACTGGGGATACTAAGAATACATCTCTTCTATTGTCTGGAGCCACAATGAAAACTCGGTCACCCCTTACCCAGACTGCTCAGACCTCTACTGATGAGAATGAGGGACTTTCACCCCCATGCCACTGCTCCATTCAGAATAGGGAATGAAAGTCTCTCTGTCTTCTGATCAGGGGAGAATCAGAGCAGTCTGACCCCCACCAATCTGCATGTTATTCCCCATCCTATACTTTGTTGGAATTCCTCCTTAACAAATATTTAATAAATACCTCTTTAACAAATATTGATGGTCTAGCCTAAGGATACGTCACACTAATTCAAAGAAAAAAAAACTTTAAAAAAATCACCGCTGCCTGAGGCGGTTGCCTCACCTTGCTTCATTAGAAGTGCGGCGTTGCTTGGAGTAGTCTATAGCATCAGGGTAAGCAAAAGCTTTTTTATTTGTAGTGCAGACACATATGAATGATTTGGAAGACTCAACCCAGGTCCATAAAGACCTGTAAGTGGTTCAATGTCCCAAATAGCCCCAAGAGGTTCCCTTATAGCCCCCAATATAACGTACCCAAATAGTGTCCTTTGTAGGATCTCCTATGGCATGAAAATCTAGTATGGTCATTTCTTGCAATCAGCTGTATGTCTTGAAAACACAGATCAGTCCGGCATCCATCTGGCATTGATTTATGGTTCCCAACAAGTTAGCGTGCCAAACTAGAGGACGTAATACCGTACAACAGACAGTCATGATGAATGATATAGTAGTAATAAAAAGAAGTATCACAGCTAGAGAACTACGAAGAGTAAAAATGTAAAAAAAAATCTATGTTGCTTTGTTTAACACCTTAAAAGTATTAACAGCACTATATAGAGGATAGGACAGGACTGTGCAAAAGTTTTAGGCACATGTGGAGGAATTAAGTGAATTAAAAAATTAGTTCAAGCTCCCTAATAAGTTTCTCCAAAAACTGTCTAGGAGAAGAACTGATGGAAGGCAAAGAGCAAGGGTCGCACCAAATATTGATGGGATTTGCATTTCTCTTTTTATCCTTTACTTATTTTTTTTTTGAATTGACAAATATTAGATATTAACCCTTCTATTTCTGAATATGGTGGGTCATTGTGGGTAAACTTTGCAGCATTTTTCAAAAAACTTTTCAACAGTACTGTACTTCTCAAGCTGAAAAGTGACAATAAGGGCATGCTCACAAGGTCAGGATTTGGTCTGTAATTTGCATCAGTATTGATGAGCCTTGCAAAAATTTGCAAAGTGAATCTCACAAGGTTCACCCATCTGCACCCATATAACAACCACTGGGTGGTCACACATAAGGAGTCAACGTTTATACATCTTTATACATCTTGTGAGATCATGAGATAATATTTTTTTGAAAAGCTGGTAATTAGGGTTGAGACGATCTTGAGATTTCAAGATCGATTTTAAAATCCATTTTCCGATCACTTTCCAGGGGATCTCGATCCCGATCTCGATCGTGAAATTTGCTCGATCGCCGATCGGAATCTGATCTTTTCCGATCCCAATCCTCAACCCTAGTCAATGCTTTTCTATGGGAAAAGTCACTTTTGGGGTTGAGCCGATCTTGAGATAACCTCCGATCTCGATCCTGCTGGAAAAGATTAGGTCGGAATTCCAATCGCGATCGTGAAATTTACTTGATCGCCGATCGGAATCCGATCTTTTCCGATCCCGATCGCTCAACCCTACTGGTAATCTTACAAGTCCAGAAAGATCTCGAAGAGATGAGGAAGGTCACCTCTCCAGTCATTGTGAAACCACAACCCCCAGCATATCTTTATGGTTATGGGATGTCAAGACATGATGGAAACTGTTGCTATAAATTGGAAGACTGCAAGAAAATAATGTCTATTCCACTGACGTACTGTACATAATACCATCCGCAGGGCAGAATACCACCATCCACGTACAGTACAGTCATCTCAAAATTGTCATGAAGTGACTGTATGTGGACTGTCTGCTGTGATGTCTGCAGGGGTCAATGCCCTCTCTCGTATATAGAAAGAAAAATGGGCGTCCAAACCTATCATACTGTTCATCAAAGGGATCAAGGTGCAGCCACTGTAATTTTCTCTCTGTATAAGAGGCATCGGCCTTAACAATGGCCTGGCTCAGTTCCATTTATCTTCATAAAATGGCATCATTAAAGACATTATAGTCTTAGGAAGTGTTTTCATTTTATGCTTTTGATTTTAGGACTTCTCGGCTGATGACACTGAAAAACTGGAGAACAACAACCATGGAAAACACACACTTACAAATAATCGCCTTGTTTTTCAGCTTTCCTATAACACTGAAACATGCTATAGACTATAAGTAAGACCAAGTCCACACAAGCACTGGGTGAAAATTGCCACCAATTGGCAAAATGATGCAGTACATGCAGTCTTACTTTTTGCCAAAACTGGGATTCCTCTGTTATTATTTGGACAATGTGGGCTGGCAGAATTGATCGTTGTAATAATAAAACCAGCCCCAGAGTAAGGGTTAAAACAGAGAAAGGGAGGAGGAGAAGCAACTCAGGTGCTGGCCGGGTGCTGGATCTTGTTATGTTACCCTGATTGGAAACCAGATGAACCTACAGAAAAAGAACCCAACAGTAAGTGAGTTTTAAGTCTCCAGATGATCCCTTTAAATGGGTTATCCCAGAAATAATAAAGCTTACTAGTTTATTTCTTGCACATCCCATTCACCCAGAGCCCCATTTATTACCTCTGGGGAGGGTCACTGTGGAGACTGGGACTCTCATTTCTCTGTTTCTCCTTCAGCTGCTCCAACTCACTGACTCTTCTTTACTGTGTGGTAGGTCCATTGAGTAGAGTAGACATATGTGAACATCGGAATATCAACAAGGGAGGAAGAAAAACAAGAATTCTGGCAACCCCAGCTACCCTCTGCAAAGGTAATAATCTGGGTTCTGGGGGACCAGGGTGTATCCACATGTATCCAGTGCAGGGAATGTACTGGTAAGCTTTATTATTCCCAGGATAACGCATTTAATGGGTTCGGGTGGCTGGCGTCCAAGATTTGTTTTGAGTTGAACAAGTTCGGTACAAAGCATACCTTAAAATATAGTGTACAACACTGGCAAGGCTCTTAAGGATCTTTATATAAAATACAATTTCAGGGCTCCTAGGAACCTATCTATAAAATATAATGTGTAACACTGTCAGGGCTCCTAGGAACCCATCTATAAAACATAGTGTAGAACACTGTCAGGGCTCCTAGGAACCTATCTATAAAACATAGTGTATAACACTGTCAGGGCTCCTAGGAACCTATCTATAAAACATAGTGTAGAACACTGTCAGGGCTCCTAGGAACCTATCTATAAAACATAGTGTATAGCACTGCCAGGACTCCTAGGAACCTATCTATAAAACATAGTGTATAACACTGTCAGGGCTCCTAGGAACCTATCTATAAAACATAGTGTAGAACACTGTCAGAGCTCCTAGGAACCTATCTATAAAACATAGTGTATAACACTGTCAGGACTCCTAGGAACCTATCTATAAAACATAGTGTATAACACTGTCAGGGCTCCTAGGAACCTATCTATAATACATAGTGTATGACACTGTCAGGACTCCTAGGAACCTATCTATAAAACATAGTGTATGACACTGTCAGGGCTCCTAGGAACCTATCTATAAACATAGTGTATAACACTGTCAGGGCTCCTAGGAACCTATCTATAATACATAGTGTATGACACTGTCAGGACTCCTAGGAACCTATCTATAAAACATAGTGTATGACACTGTCAGGGCTCCTAGGAACCTATCTATAAACATAGTGTATAACACTGTCAGGGCTCCTAGGAACCTATCTATAAAACATAGTGTATGACACTGTCAGGGCTCCTAGGAACCTATCTATAAAACATAGTGTAGAACACTGTCAGGGCTCCTAGGAACCTATCTATAATACATAGTGTATAATACTGTCAGGGCTCCTAGGATCCTATCTATAAAACATAATGTAGAACACTGTCAGGGCTCCTAGGAACCTATCTATAAAACATAGTGTATAACACTGTCAGGGCTCCTAAGAACCTATCTATAAAACATAGTGTAGAACACTGTCAGAGCTCCTAGGAACCTATCTATAAAACATAGTGTATAACACTGTCAGGACTCCTAGGAACCTATCTATAAAACATAGTGTATAACACTGTCAGGGCTCCTAGGAACCTATCTATAATACATAGTGTATAATACTGTCAGGGCTCCTAGGATCCTATCTATAAAACATAATGTAGAACACTGTCAGGGCTCCTAGGAACCTATCTATAAAACATAGTGTATAACACTGTCAGGGCTCCTAAGAACCTATCTATAATACATAGTGTAGAACACTGTCAGGGCTCCTAGGAACCTATCTATAAAACATAGTGTATAACACTGTCAGGGCTCCTAGGAACCTATCTATAAAACATAGTGTAGAACACTGTCAGGGCTCCTAGGAACCTATCTATAAAACATAGTGTATAGCACTGCCAGGACTCCTAGGAACCTATCTATAAAACATAGTGTATAACACTGTCAGGGCTCCTAGGAACCTATCTATAAAACATAGTGTAGAACACTGTCAGAGCTCCTAGGAACCTATCTATAAAACATAGTGTATAACACTGTCAGGACTCCTAGGAACCTATCTATAAAACATAGTGTATAACACTGTCAGGGCTCCTAGGAACCTATCTATAATACATAGTGTATGACACTGTCAGGACTCCTAGGAACCTATCTATAAAACATAGTGTATGACACTGTCAGGGCTCCTAGGAACCTATCTATAAACATAGTGTATAACACTGTCAGGGCTCCTAGGAATCTATCTATAAAACATAGTGTATGACACTGTCAGGGCTCCTAGGAACCTATCTATAAAACATAGTGTAGAACACTGTCAGGGCTCCTAGGAACCTATCTATAATACATAGTGTATAACACTGTCAGGGCTCCTAGGAACCTATCTATAATACATAGTGTATAATACTGTCAGGGCTCCTAGGATCCTATCTATAAAACATAATGTAGAACACTGTCAGGGCTCCTAGGAACCTATCTATAAAACATAGTGTATAACACTGTCAGGGCTCCTAAGAACCTATCTATAAAACATAGTGTAGAACACTGTCAGGGCTCCTAGGAACCTATCTATAAAACATAGTGTAGAACACTGTCAGGGCTCCTAGGAACCAAGCTATAAAACATAGTGTAGTACACTGTTACAATTACAGGCCTCAGTGGTGACCCTAGGCACAGGATATCCCAGGAGTTGCCAGACACTGCAAGGAGGCCCAAACAAGGTAACAAAAAGTGAGTAGTGAGCCTCCACCCAAAATAGACCCCAGAGCATTTTAGTTCACCCATGAAGAATCTCCATTTTTTCATTTTCCTAAAAAGAAAATCTGAACAACTCAGAACATTTGGGTTGAACCCCGTTCAGTATAAGTCAGTTCACTCATCGTTACGTAAATAATGCTAATAGACTGATGTAATTTAGAATATACCAATGTTTTATTAATTTAGATCACCCCATATGATCTATGTCTTCCTCCAGCACTGTGGACAGGCTGTGCATGGCACGTGTAGCCCCTCTCCTATAGACTCAGTACTGTGATGTGTCAGTAGTTCTCAGCAGCACAGTATAGACACAAGGGTACATGTGCAGAGACATTGACATTTCCCATGAGAGCAATCTGGGGGTAAGAGGCAAATCTACACCTGTATGTCCACCTTACCTGATAGCTGCCATTGGAGGCTACCAATGATAGACAGATGGCTAAGCAAAGTGAGAACAGAGGGCAAGTGGCTGAATTATAAACAGTATAATATAAAAAATAAAAGCATGTATCTGTATTTACACAGGTAGATTTTCTACCTGCAGATATTGCACTCTGTTGTACGGTAGCAGTAGGGTGGATGAAATTTAAAGGGGATGTCTAGTATACGGAAAAATCTCAGGAGCATCATGGGTGGGTGCAAAACAAAAAAAGCACATACTCACCTATCCTCATCGCTGTGTTATCAAGTCCTGGTCCCCATGCTTCTCTCTCCACATTGTTTGGCAGATAGATAGAAAGATTGATTGATTGATTGATTGATTGATACATAGATAATATAAGAGGATAGATGATTGATTGATAGAATAGATAGATGCATAAACATTGTATATTGCAATAGTCCATACAGTATATGTATAGTGTATATGCATATAGACAGGGTAAATGTTTGGTATATACGTGTGTGTGCGCACGTGCGTGTAATATTGCGCGCAAAAGGCATGAACGTAGAGAATTTTTTCGTGTGGTGATGTCGGTGTGACGTCTTGCCCTGTCATTTTATAGCTGTTCAGCTTTTCCATGTCACTCATCCCACCGGCATGCTATCAGGACAGACATTGCTGCTCCCCCATAGGTAGATGAGAGTGCTCGGGGAGGGGGGATGTGTTCTGCTCCTCACAGGGGGCTGAGGCTTCTAGTTCAGAGATTTTAGCCACTTGGTGAAGTGCAGGTTCAGAACCAGGGAGAGCTGACAGGCAGTGCAGGCAGGATCAGCACCATGGACAGCTCCATACCAGCAGCTGCTGCTCAGTGACAGCCTGCAGCACCGCGGACAGCTCCCATACACTGACCATACAGACCTGAGGCTCCATTAAAGCTACAGCTTTCTTCTGGGCACCTATAGCATTGCATACTGGTACTTGTATCCTCCTACAAGACGTCGGGCTCCACTTGTCAGCGACTTTCTATGCTCCTGTCCAAGCTCTTCAGTAGACATTCCCATCAGCTGGCCGACCACATTTATTGGAGATTTCAGTAGTCGGGATGGCGTCTCCCGGATCTGGTTTTTGGTCTTTTGGGGCAGAAGAGGGGAACAGTGAATCTGACAACTCAGCCACAGGTAAGTGTATATGTGATAGCTCAGGGACATACTAAACCTGTGGCTGCCCATAAGGGAGTGTGAGCTCAGAATTATTAGAAGACTTGGATTATTGGGAGGAAAAGGAGACATGTGACATATATTTATGGTGAAAATTCTGAGAAATATTGCAGTGGAGGAAAGATGGAAGAACGAAAGAGAAGAGGTGGAAGGTGGAAAGATGGGGAAGGAGAAGAAGGAAGTGCAAGTGGGGGAAAAAGGAATAAGGGAAGGGAGGAATAAAGTAAGAAAGATAAAGAACAGGGAAGACAGAAAGACGAAAGAACTGAGGAAAAAGAATTTAGGGAAGGAAGAAAGAGAGAAGGAAAGAAAGAAAGAAAGAAAGAAAGAAAGAAAGAAAGAAAGAAAGAAAGAGAAAGAAAGAAAGAAAG
The DNA here is from genome assembly GCF_031893055.1 of Leptodactylus fuscus. NCBI lineage: Eukaryota > Metazoa > Chordata > Amphibia > Anura > Leptodactylidae > Leptodactylus > Leptodactylus fuscus. The sequence continues at coordinate 203,133,868 of NC_134268.1, read as the reverse complement.
AAAGAAAGAAAGAAAGAAAGAAAGAAAGAAAGAAAGAAAGAAAGAAAGAAAGAAAGAGAAAGAAAGAAAAAAAAGGAGGGGAGTATTGAGAAAGAAAGAATGAAAAGGGAGGAAAAAAAGAAGAAGGGGAAGGAAGGACAAAAGGAGGGGAGAATTGAGGAAGGAAGAAGGAAAGGGAAGGAAAAAGGAAGAAGGGGAAGGAAGATCAAGTGTAAGAAAGAAAAGGAAGGAAGGAAGGAAAGAAGGAAGGAAGAAAGGAAGGAAGGAAGGAAGGAAGGAAGGAAGGAAGGAAGGAAGGAAGGAAAGAAGGAAGAGAAAGAAATAAAGACAAAGGAGAGGAATTATAGAGGAAGTGATGGAAGAGCAAAGGAAAGAGAAAAAAGAGATAGAAGGAATAGAATAAAGAAGAAAGAAAGAATGAAAGAAAGAAAGAAAGAAAGAAAGAAAGAAAGAAAGAGAAAGAAAGAAAGAAAGAAAGAAAGAAAGAAAGAAAGAAAGAAAGAAAGAAGGAAAAGGGAGGAAAAAAAGAAGAAGGGGAAGGAAGGACAAGTGCAGGAAAGAATAGAATGAAAGGAAAGAAAGAAGGAATATTTAGAAAGAATTAAGGACAAAAGGAGGAAATGATGTAAGGTCAAAAGAAAGAGAAAAAATAGAGAGAAGAAATAGAATTGAGGGAAGGAAAAACGAAAGAAAGAAAGTAAAAAAGAAAGAAAGAAAGAAAGAAAGAAAGAAAGAAAGAAAGAAAGAAAGAAAGAAAAAGAAAGAAAGAAAGACATTTCCAATTACAAATACATATTTTTTTTATTTCTTATTATTTAGCAAAAGCCTGGTGCCAAGTTGCTCAAAAATTTACTGGAGGAATCAGCTCAAAATTATGTGGTAGGTATAAGATCTATTGTATATACTGTACATTGTTATCTCGCCAGAGAATTCCTAATATTAGTGGATTTCCTTCATCTCAATTTGCTTCTTCTTGTCCAGCTTTACTTTATGGAGAAGGAGAAAAATCAGCAGATCTGGGGAACAAAGATGAGATGTGTCCTGGCGACAAAGGGAACGCGTCCAACTATGACAAGAATTCCTACAGCTGTGAGAAGGGAGAAATCAACTTCTCCTTATTGTACTCAACAGGTACGTCTTGTGGATTGTATATTATAGATGTATTATCTTTGTCCTTATATAGGCTCTAATGGGCTTTATGGCTATAGATTCGGAATCTATTTACGAAATCTATTTTATAGAAATAGTATTCCATTATATAAAGAAGCTAGAGAGATAGATGGAAGTAGATACATAAAATAACACATCATATTAATATTTGTATCCATTTTTAAGCTTTATTAGTTCTATTATTTTATTATACTTTTACTGTGTAAAAAATGTTACATACAAATGAATATAAAGATATAGAAATATTACAAAAATTGGTATCAAAATTTGGAATGGGGAGGAAACAGAAATGTTACAATTTCATTTTTCCTACAAATTTATTCTACTATAGAAATTGGATTTTTACTGAATATTTTTTGCTCCTCATTTTCAGATCTTTTACCTGCAAAAAATGGAGAAGCAGAAACCCTGCGCTTCCTGCAAGAAGTTATAGACTTATTATTGCAATACGTAGTCAACACCTTTGACCGGTCCACGAAAGTGATCGATTTTCACTATCCAAATGAGCTTCTTCAGGAATATGACTGGGAGCTGTCAGACCAACCGCAGAATTTGGAAGGGGTCCTATTTAACTGCAAGACTGCCTTAAAATATGCGATTAAGACAGGTAAGGGCTTTGTTTCTTGGTATCAAAATTTTACAAACTTTTATTCTATTTTTGCAAAAAACCTGAACCAAATTATATTTATTTATTACAATTTGAATGGCAAAAAAAATTGAATGGTTTACGATTCCTGCAATAGAAATTCTGCTACTGAAATGGTTAAATTTTTGTTGCTGGATTTTGTTCTGTGAAGTGAAATTTGAGCCTATACAATATGATTTGTGAGATTGCAGATTATTTTCACCAAAGGGCTCTTCTTCTCAAGTACACAGCATTGAACAGATCAAAAAGACAGCAATGTTTCAGTCTGGTGAACCCATTATCTGCACTCATTTAGGTTTACTGTGTATTGGCAAATGACCATCGCTATTCTATCCAGGAGGAAAGTGACGTTTGGAAGATATTTAGAAAATGGAAGAATCAATGCTAATATATTTTTTTTTAATACATAAATTCATATGGTCTGAAATTTAGGTAAAAAGAAAATCGTTTTTCATATTATTATTATTATTATTATTATTATTTTAAAAGCATTCTATAGGAGACATTAAATATACTTACATAAAATATTGTTTCTTCTCAATAAATACTCAATAAATATCCCAATTTTTTTTTTCATTATTAGATATTCTCCAGCATGTTCATAATTTTGCTACACATCGTGTTTTATACTTTATAAAATACAAATATACAAGATATAAATAAATATATATATATATATATATATATATATATATATATGTGTGTGTGTGTGTGTGTGTGTGTGTGTGTGTGTGTGTGTGTATGTATTTTATTTATTCATATATACCCTCAAATATGAATTTATAGTTGTAGTAGTTATGAAATTTTAGCAATTGTTTTAAAAATTTTCTTAATATACTCAGAATATTTATATATGTTTTATAATTATATATATATATATTTTTTTGTTTTATTCCACACTCTAAAAACAAAATATTTATCTATCTATCTATCTATCTATCTATCTATCTATCTATCTATTATTTATCATTCTATCTATCTATCTATCTATTTATTTATCTGTCTCCTATCTATCTATCTATCTATCTATCTATCTATCTATCTATCTATCTATCTCCTATCTATCTATCTATCTATCTATCTATCTCCTATCTATCTATCTATCTATCTATCTATCTATCTATCTCCTATCTATCTATCTATCTATCTATCTATCTATCTATCTATCTATTATCTATCTATCTATCTATCTATCTATCTATCTATCTCCTATCTATCTATCTATCTATCTATCTATCTATCTCCTATCTATCTATCTCCTATCTATCTATCTATCTATCTATCTATCTATCTATCTATTATCTATCTATCTATCTATCTATCTATCTATCTATCTATCTATCTCCTATCTATCTATCTCATATCTATCTATCTATCTATCTATCTATCTATCTATCTATCTCCTATCTATCTATCTATCTATCTCCTATCTATCTATCTCATATCTATCTATCTATCTATCTAGTTTTCTTTCTTTCTTTCTTTCTTTCTTTTATTATGTGTACATATATATTTACATTATTTTTTTATTTATAATTTATTTTTTTATTCCTTTTTTTTATTTTTGTAAATATCTTTTATTCCCTAATCTTATACTTATACCTATATACCTATTTGCTTCATCTGAATACTGCTGTAGTATCAGTGTGATACTTGCTGATCATATTTTAGCCTGTTTTATTTATTTTTTATTCTATTTTTTTTTGGTTTGTTACAATGTTCCCGAATCTGTCCAGCTATGTGGCTATCTCTTGCTCGGAATCTTTCTCTTATGAGTTCTATATAATAAGAGTATATTTGGTTGCAGTATTTGGGTCTGTCAGGCTGGATTGCAGGACTGTTCCCATTGTTGATGTTTTTCCTTAGATTGGAGCTGTCGTGTGCGACCTATTTACTCACCCGTGTGTAACCGCCGGGGCTTTTCACCAGTTTTTATTATAGTACATTCCTCCATTTCAACCAATATGTGATATCCATTTATTGTAATCACAACCACATTACGGAGATAGTCCTCATGGACGCGGTGCAGGTTTCACGAAGGAACCTTTGGATACGCAGCCATTTTCTGTCTCTCATTTGATGTAATGTTGAAACATATAATATCTCTGTATCAAGGGATATAAGAGGGAAAACAAAATGGCTTCCAACCAAGAACATGCAGGTACAATGTACAATGGCTAATGATGTAGTAATTATAGGTATATCATTATAGGCAGATGTCGAGGGCGATGCAATCTCTATAATTATCATATGTACCATAGATCGGAATTTAACTATTACATATAATGGATGGATTCTAAATATTTTGTGACAGTTTGTTTTTTTTACGCCACTTACAGATATGTCATTCCTTACCTTTCCTCTTGGCTGGACATGTCTATATATGTATGTCATTAGGTGACCAACATTTCAAGACAATATTGTTTTGCGATATTGTAGCACAAGAGGATATGCTATGTGTGTCTATCTATGAGTGGCCAACTAGTGGTTGTCTTGTGAATTACACCCTTTCAAGAATTTTATCATGTTGCACTGCTGTATTATTAATTAATTCATTTAATTATTTATTTATTTATTTTTAGAGCCCAATGAATTCCATGGTGCTGTACATTATTGTATTAATCCCATGGTGCTGTACATTATTATATTAATTTCATGATGCTGTACGGTATTATATTAATTCCATTGTGCTGTACAGTATTGTATTAATCCTGTGGTGCTTTACATTATTATATTAATTCCATAGTGCTGTACATTATTATATTAATCCCATGGTGTTGGAAATTATTATATTAATCCCATGGTGCTGTACATTATTGTATTAGTAGCCTCTGCCCACGACTTCATCTTCGTGTTGTTGGCATTGATGATCTGCCTATATTCAGCAAATTGCTGCTGTTGATGATCCGCCTGCTTCAGCATTTCGGCAGCTCTCAAGCTGGCCTGCCGCTGAACTTGTTCCTCACACTGTGCCTGTGATTGTTGTAGCATCTCAGCAGCTCGCTGGGCCACCATATAATGAGCATGTTGTTGGCGTTGATGATCCGTCTGCTCCGGTGTTTCAGTAGCTCTCAAGCTGGCCTAATGCTGAATTTGTTCCTTGTTTGGTGCCTGTGATTGTTCTGGCATCTCAGCAGCTTGCTGGTACGCCATATATTGAACATATTGTTGGTTTCGATGATCCGTCTCTCCAGCGTTTCAGCTGCTCTAAGAGACCCTTGACACCTAGCTTGCTGAATCCTCCTCAGCTCCACTTGAGCAGAAGTCTGTTGACTTCTGGCTACCTTCATAGCTCTGTTTTTTTTTAGAAATTTGCAAACAAATTCAATTTTTGTTTCCTCAGCATGTTTAAAATTGGGAAACTGCTAATTTGTATTAAAGGTGTTTTCCCAAGTCAGTGTCCGAACACGCTACCTCCAGAGTCTGTTTCTGACTTTCTGTATTTGTGTCTCCCCGCCTCCCTCTGACTTACTTATGCAGAGTCTTCTGTTTGCTTGTACACAATGGACCCATTGTTATCTGTGTGTTTACATAGAGAGTTGACAGACCAGGCTTTATCAGCAGGCTGCAGATTAGCTGATTCTCCTGGCAGGAAGAGCAGTTGAATATAGTATATGAACATAAATTCTTAATAGCCATGAAGTCATGTCATTTATTGGGATAAAAAGAAGCCTATGTAGCCTAGGTTACAATCTATCTATGTGCCAAATTTCATTTAAATCCATTCAGCTGTTTTTGCGTGAAAGAGTAACAAACATCCAAACTTTCACATGTATAATATCAGTAGGATTCCATAGTGCTGTACATTAGTATATTAATCCTATTGTTTTGTTGTCTTGTTTGTACAGAATTACTATAATGTTCTGTTTGGATACAATAGCATTACCATTTATCTAGAATACTTTCCATACAGTGTATAGATCAAAATGTAATTTTATGTTTTTGTGTATTGGGATACATTCGGAGATATTATAATGGATAACACATGTTGAAAATGATATGTATATAAAAAAAAATCTTATCTATTACAAGATACTAATGAATATTTTTGCTATAGAATAAAATCTATTAAACAGTATAGTAGTAGTTTAGTATAGTATAGTACAGTACAGTGGTGATATAGTATGGCAGCATTATAGTATTGTATAATATAGCATAGTATAGTAGTAGTACAGTATAGTATAGCATTGGTATAGTGTAGTAGAGTAGTAATAGTATATAATAGTAGTGTAGTGTAGTAGTTGTATAGTGTAGTATAGTGTAGTAGTAGTAGTAGTAGTAGTACAGTATAGTATAGTAGTGGTATAGTATAGTGTAGTATAGTATTGTAGTACTATAGTATAGTATAGTATATTAGTAGTACAGTGTAGTTTAGTATAGTGAAGTATAGTAGTAGTATAGTGTAGTATGGTATAGTAGTAGTATAATGTAGTATAGTATAGTAGTATAGTATATTAGCAGTATAGTATAGTATAGTGTAGTAGAGTAGTAGTATAGTATAGTAGTAGTATAGTGTAATATAGTGTAGTAGAGTAGTAGCAGTATAGTAGTAATATAGTGTAGTATAGTAGTAGTATAGTGCAGTATAGTATAGTAATATTATATTGTAGTAGAGTAGTAGTATAGTGTCGTATAGTATAGTAGTAGCATATTGTAATATAGTATAGTAGTACTATAGTGCAGTATAGTATAGTAGTAGTATAGTGTAGTAGTGTAGTATAGTATCATAGTACTATAGTGTAGTAGAGTATTAGTAGTATAGTGTAGTATAGTATAATAGTAGTATAGTGTAGTATAGTACAGTATAGTAGCATTATAGTGTAGTAGAGTAGTATAGTGTAGTATAGTATAGTAGTACTATCGTGTAGTAGAGTAGTAGTAGTAGTATAGTGTAGAATAGTATAGTATAGTATAGTAGAACTATAGTCTATGTGTGTCAGTGTCTGTGTGTGTGACCTATACACATATTGTGAAGGATTTCCCTGCAATACATTATGTAAGTAAATTTTTGCCTCCTGCTGAAGTTCAATTGAAATGTTAATTTCCAGATTTGTGATCACAGTGCGCAAACAGCAAACCTAAGAAAATCAATGCAGCAGAAGTTGATTGCACTTTATCAAACTCCAATTTAAGTATATATGCTTCTGTTTAGTGAAGCCGCACGGTGGACCTTAAAGGGAAAGTGGCATCAAAAAATTACCAATTTCTTTAACCAGGTTAAACATATTGTTAAGAATTTTTTTTTTTTCATTTTCTGTGTCACTATCTATATTTACAAAGAGTTCTATATCTTGCAACGACCTAATAATTGACTGACACATGCCAGTTCTGCAGGGATTTTGTTTCCAGGGATCACCTCATTCACATGATAGAAAAGACACACAGGATAACAATGGAAGATAACACCCATAGTGACCCATTATCCATTACAGCTTTTCACGAACTCTCCCATACACCTCAATGAGTCAGCTCCAGACTATTGCTGCTGCCTAGGGCCATGACTGTGCTGTAAAGCAGATCATGAATTGCTGTTAACAGAGAGGCTCAGGCAAGATGGCCGCCTCCATAACCATGCATAGAAAATAGAATTAAAAAAATCTACAATCAGAAAACAAAAACAGATTAGAAAAAAATTATCAATTTCACTGTTTGATCTTGTTAAATACATTTTACAAAATTGGCGGAATGTTCTTTTTAAATCCACATCCTTTTAAGGATTGGTTCACAGGTACTAGATTCGGTGTGAAAAATTTCTGTAGCAAAAATAGAAAAAACATAGGAAAATCTAGAGTGGGAAACTCCTACTAAATTCCATTGCAGAATTTCTTGTGGATTTGATGCATGTATAAAGAATCCATATACCTTCCCCATCTTCGGCCACTCCTGTTGTTATGATTGCCTGGCCCCCACTGGTCTCTATATCCAGGTCTACGGTAATGATGCTTACGGGTCCTAAGGAGTTTAATCCACCTTAGTGTGGTTCGGGTAATCTGTGGTTCTCCTTGGCTTATGGGCCAGATGGAAGCTGTAATCTCAATACAGATGCCAGTGCTTGGCCTTAAGGCTCCTAGGCACCAGTGTGACTGCGCCCCCTCAAGTTACGTCCCTGCTTCTGTGACCTCTTTTGGCCATTCTTGTGGTTTCCGGTGATCTGTCTACTCCTCTGTAATGTCTGGTGCTCTCCTTTGACATCATTTACCCGGGGTCACCACTGAGTCCTATGATTGGGACCTGCCAAGAGACCACAGAGTATAAAATGTCTAACAAAATATAATATTCGTGTCGAACCCGGCTTAGTCGGTCGGTTTGCCAATCTCTAGTAAGCAGCTGTGCCAAAAGGGTCCTAAAGACCAGTCAATATCTCAGAGATCAAAAATATTCATACACAGCCTTGATCCTTATATAGTCTTTGCTCAGTGTTTCAAGATACCTCTTTATGGACGTACAAGTCTAAAGAGTAAGGCTCCGTTCTCACGGAGAAACGCGCCGCTCATTTAGACATGTATACACGTGCCAGAGTGCGGCGCTTCAAAACAGATCCCATTGACTTCAATGGGTGCCGGCTTATGCACTCTACAGATTGAAATCAATGGGAGGCTTTGTAACCCATTGATTTCAATGTGTAGCGCATGTAAGCCGGCACCCATTGAAGTCAATGGGATCTGTTTTCAAGCGCCGCGCTCTGGCATGTGTTTACGTGTCTAAATGAGCGGCGAATTACTACATGAGAATGGAGTCTAACATTGGCAATTCTGTGGGTCCCACTATAATAGTTCAGGGTTAGAGATGAGTGAGTAGTGTTTGATCGAATACCTTTCCGCCATAGGAATGCATGTAAGCGGCCAAACACCAAGGGGTTAAACGCATTGAATATTCACTGCGCTTAACCCCTTGGTGTTCGGCCGCTTACACGCATTCCTATGGTGGCGAGTAGAGATGAGCGAACACTGTTCGGATCAGCCGTTCCGAACAGCACGCTCCCATAGAAATGAATGGAAGCACCTGGCACGTACACTTTGCCGGCAGCCGGTCGCCGTGTCAGGTGCTTCCATTCATTTCTATGGGAGCGTGCTGTTCGGAACGGCTGATCCAAACAGTGTTCGCTCATCTTTAGTGGCGAGGTATCAGGGTAGATCATTTTCCCTAATTTCCCATAGTATGCTGCAGCCAGGAAATCAATTTGGTTGAAGGCCAGAGTTCTGATATCCTTCTTGTTAGGCCGCTACAAGTGGCTACTATTTTACTTGATTGGGCTTTATGTTGTTATTGTATAGGCGGCTGCCAAAATTCGTTTGCAGGTCTAGAGAGTAGAAAACAAAATTGGGAATAAAAAAACCCCATCTGTTAAAGGGTAATATAGTTCAGCACTACAAACGTGGATATGACACAGTGGTAGCAACATTCATTTAACCCTTTCAGACATAAATTAACGAACATGTGTTTGAAGTCTGGGCTCTTAAATGTTGGTGTACAATATTTTTTGTGCTCTCCTGTCTGTTGACACTCTCTCCAAATAATATCCCATAGTCAATGAGCATCTCTGTAGATAAAATAAGAAATAAAAAACAAAAGCCAAACAGTAGTTCAGTAGCCATTTGAGAGCTAAACTACTTACTGCCAGGTCAACCCAACAAGAGTCAGACTAGTGACCCATGTAAGGGCCCGTTCACATGGAGTAAACGCGCATGTATTTTGGCAAAATGCACATGTAAAGGGGCAACATGGTGGCTCAGTGGTTAGCATTGCAGCGCTGGAGTCCTGTGTTCGCATCCCCCGACAGGAACAACATCTGCAAGGAGTTTGTATGTTCTCCCCGTGTTTGCGTGGATTTCCTCCCATTCTACAAAGACATACTGACAGTAAGAAAAAAAATGTACATTGTGATCCCTATATGGGGCTCACAATCTACATTTTAAAAAAATGTATATATACATGTAAAGATAAGACTCCCATTAACTTCAATGACATTTTTTTACACGTGTAAAAAACACACATCAAAATACACGTGTAAAATGGGACTGAACTGCTTACAGGCCACAGGATGAGTGAAAGTGGCAGCTCTTGCTATCACTGCCGCTTTGAGTAGCTATCTGTGGGACTCCTGGACCCCACTGATCATATATTGATGTTCGTAAGGATTATTATCGTTATTGTGTAACGCCTAGAAACTTGCATTTCTGTCATGTTTTTTTCTGCATTTTGTAAAGTGGAGCTTTAGCCTTAAAAACTTTCTTAATAGACTTCATTGTTGTAGAGTCTGTGCATGTCCTGTACATAGTTAGCTGTGCTGTTGCTTCCTTTTTTTTAATGTAGTTTGTGAACTCCATATAGGGATCATAATGTACATTTTTTCCTATCAGTATGTCCTTGTAGAATAGGAGGAAATCCACACAAACACGGGGAGAACAAACAAACTCCTTGCAGATGTTCCTGGCAGGAATCAAATCCAGGACTCCAGAACTGCAAGGCTGCAGTGCTAACCACTAGGCCACCGTGTTGCCACTGTGCTGTTGCTTCTAACATAGATCTGACAGTAGCCTGGCTGTGTCTGATATCTCTATGTTAGAGATACTAGCAGGGAGTTTCCATTCTATGGCATCAGTGAATTATTTGCCGCCAGGCTTAGATTTCTATACAGTAGTGCAGGAGACTTCGATCACCAACTACCATGCCTGCAGCCGCTTCTGTGTGGACACATATACATGACTCACAGAGCTAAGAGGACCTTAGTTTAAAGCAAGGCCCAGTCATCAGATTACTGTGGCAGAAACAAGGTGTCTGAAACAAGGCCGGAAAAATATGTATCAGCTGAGTTTTAGGAATTTGTGAATAGATATCAGGTAATATTAGTAAATAGAGTAGGCCCTCAGAAGGAATCTTACCGGTTGTTCCTTGGCATTTCGGTTTGCATTCGACAAAGGGCTATCTGACCTGGACATTGACTCAAAAACTACATCAGATTGAACCATGTATGACTGATGTGTCATTGGAGCCTGATCATTGGAGTTTGTTCATGAAGTCACCAATTTATTTGTATCAAATGTTACATAAAATGAAGAGATTGGATCGCACCGTCTTGTGTGAAATGGTTATATTATAGGATGAAAATCAATTTCCACATAATCAGTGGTGAAAATACGCAGGACCAGAGAGTCATCTAACAGCAGATGCTCAGGATGTGAGAGAATGCTGCAATCTACATCCCATCAATATTTGGTATGACCTTTGCCCATTGGAGGAGGAGTCCTGGAAATGATGATATGGCCCCCACAGATATACCAACATCATCCAGTCTGTCTGGGATGACGTAGAGCCAGAAGGATTGGACAAGCCTACATCCACAGAAGATCAGATCTGGGCTTAGTTCTCCAAGATGGCGGGAACAACCTCCCTGCTGAGTCCTGCCAAAAACCGTCTGCAAGTACCGAGAAGAACTGATGGAAGGCAAAGGGAAAAGGTCACACCAAATATTGATGGGATTTTGATTTCCTTCTGTTCATGTTGGGGGATCTCTATATACTATATATGTTTATGTGTTGGCACCCATCAGTTCCTGCATTTTTGGTCATATCCATTGGATACCTATCAAGACTAAAGAGGTCACCACTAAGATGGTTAGAGGAAATCTATAAACTCTGCAAAATTTTTAATACCTTATATTTGCAAAAATTTGAATACAAATTAGAATATGGTTATATTCATGGGAAAACCCCTTTAAGGCCGGACACATGAGTCGGTGGGTGACTCAGAGTCTCATGGTATGCTGGATATTAGAGGAGGAAACCCCTTCCGTTATGTAAATATGCCATAATAGGGCTTATAGAATGGGGTTGTTGTTAAAGGGGTTTCCCCGGATCTACTAATAGGACTACCAATGCTGATGTAGTCAAAATTGTGTGAGAACATATATATTCATCGTATACTGCTTCTGTGCCACTGATGTCCCAACAGTTTACAATTTGGATGTACAGAAACAGAATTTATGGGAAGTCATATGGTTGTAAACCCACCATGATGACGCTCGGTCAATGATGACATCACATCACTACATTCAATTTGTAAACAAGGACTAGCAATAGAAATAGTTCATGTTCATGTGTTCTTTAAGGCTAAGTCCCCATATTGCAGAAACACAGAGTTTTTGGCCACTGCGGATATGTTCTTTTTATTGTTTGCCCTATAGATTTAATAAGGGAAGAGAAAAATGCAGCAAAAATTCAAAAAATGCATTTTATTCTGCAGTGTTTTTTTAGGGTCTTTGCCTAAAGGGGTTGTCTGAGGAGTTAAAATTTCCTTAATTCTTGTTCTAGTGGTTGATTCTAGCATATGGTTGTTCTCTTTTTTTGAAAATTTTTTATAAAAATCACAGTTGAAAATAAAAGAATTTAGGGGCCACACGGTGGCTCAGTGGTTAGTACTGGAACCTTGCAGTGCTGGAGTCCTGGTGTTCAAATCCTGCCATAGGCAAAAAGACCATCTGCAAGGAGTTTGTATGTTCTCCCCATGTTTGTGTGGATTTCCATCCAATATTCCAAAAAAAAAGACATACTGATAGGGAAAAAATGTACAGTGTGAGCTCTGTGTGGGATTCACAATCTACATTTAATTTAAAATTTCCTTAATTCATGTGGTGTAATTACGTATAAGATCAGGGAGGGGGTAGAGTGACCCAGGAACTGGTTGTGATCAGAACTAAGGTGAAACCCCTGGATGAATTACGGTATATTTACCCACCGCCCCCCCGGACAACCCCCATACACCGTTCCATCTCTCTCTCTGGATTCTAAAATACCTCGTCACTACAAAAGCAGATTTCTACAAAATTTTTCAGCTACGACTTGAAGAACTGGTTGTCGATGCCGCGCGTTCATATTCTACGATGCAAATGGCGTCCAAGTCCTCTTTGTCGTTACGACTGATACAGCAAATATTCCAAGGAAAAACATCATTTTGCATTTTCTCGGGAAAGGAGACGTAACCCTCCCTGGCTAATACTGTTAAATGATAGGGAAAATTGCATCTCCAGTGTCGGCTTAGCTCTCGCCACATGTGCAAGGACATGATAACAGAGCGGTGTCAGCCCCGCAATTGATAGACTGCATTGATGTTCATTCAGATTTCATCTCGCTTCCGAGTCTCATCTGCCTTGGACAAAACAGCTCCAGCTACAGACCACTGTTCAGGCTTAAAATAGGATTTTAGGAAATAAACAGATTTCTGTGTGTAACAACATAGCGGCCCCCGCCTGTTCCCGGTATTGAAGCCCGGGCGACTGATAAGATATCACTTTGGGACTGATTCGTAATGAGCCATTTATATTCATAGATTTAATTGCCTTCAGTTACTTCACTAACTGGAAGTCAAGTCGCAGAAAAGAAAGTCTTTCCGGATTAAATAGGGCTGGAAAATCTCCATCATCCATCATTTGCATGACATTAATGCTGATTATTAAGTGTGTTTATTTAAGACAATAATGGCCTATTTATAATGGTCTATTGTGTAGGAAATGGGGAGTTATTACCCTCCAAGTGACACTAGACATCCATGGTAGAAGTCTGTATATAAGGAGCGTGCTTGTCATGGCTGTCATTCATTAACACCATTGTTAGTACTTCGTATAGTAAAGAACATGCAAAGCAGACTATATGGAATATCCAGTGGCTTGACTAGGAATGGCAGGGCCCCGTGGCGAACTTTTGACATGCCCCCCACCGACACTGACGCCGAAGACTTCGACTGACCCCCTCCTCCGCATTCCTGCTCGCTCTATTATGTCCCTTAGTGGCCCCTGCACATAGTATTATGCCCCATAGTGGCCCCTGCACACAGTATTATGCCCCATAGTGGCCCCAGTACACAGTATTATATCCCTTAGTGGCCCCTGCACACAGTATTATGTCCCTTAGTGGCCCCTGCACACAGTATTATCCCTATAGTGGCCCCTGCACACAGTATTATGCCCTATAGTGGCCCCTGCACACAGTATTATGTCCCATAGTGGCCCCTGCACACAGTATTATCCCCCATAGTGGCCCCTGCACACAGTATTATGCCCCATAGTGGCCCCTGCACACAGTATTATGTCTCTCAGTGGCCCCTGCACACAGTATTATGCCCCATAGTGGCCCCTGCACACAGTATCATCCCCCATAGTGGCCCCTGAACACAGTATTATGTCTCTCAGTGGCCCCTGCACACAGTATTATGCCCCATAGTGGCCCCTGCACACAGTATTATGCCCCATAGTGGCCCCTGCACACAGTATTATCCCCCATAATGGTCCCTCCACACAGTATTATGCCCCATAGTGGCTCCTGCACACAGTATTATCCCCCATAATGGTCCCTCCACACAGTATTATCCCCCCATAGTGGCTCCTGCACACAGTATTATCCCCCATAGTGGCTCCTGAACACAGTATTATCCCCCATAGTGGCTCCTGCACACAGTATTATGTCCCACTGTGGACACCCATAAACAATTATTATACTCTGGGGTCTTTTCAGACCCCAGATTATAATAATCAGAGATCCGGGGGAATAAAAACATAAAAAAAACCACTGTTGCTTACCTGTCCCCCGGCTCCGATGCTGTCGGCCTCTTTCAATTATGTCGGACGTCACATGACCAGGGACGCAGGCCGGGTTCATGTGACGTCAGAGACATCAGACAACTAGGCCTGAGGCCTGCCCGGATCATGGAGAGGTAAGTAACAGTGTTTTTTATGTTTCTTACCTCTCCCGGGCCTCCGATCATTATACTCGGGGGTCTGAAAAGACCTCTGAGTATAATAATAGTCTTTGTGGGGCCTGCGGTGTCACTTACCAATCCCGGCCCAACCAGGATCGGTAAGTAAATAGGGCTCGTTACCAGCTGGAGTAACTTCAGCCAGTAACGGCCTATTAAAAAAAAAAACGCATCGGTAGCGGCTGTCACCGGGCACCCTAATGTCCCGGGCCCTGTGGCAGCTGCCTCTGCTGCTTCTGTAGTTACGCCCCTGAGAATACTCAATACAAAATATTCTATGGAGAATCCTTGCCCCGCTATAGAATGTATTAACAGTCCTAGCTGGAAGATACTTTTATTCAGGTCTAATAAGTATGATATTATAAAATGATGTCCCTTATACGTCCAGAGATATTACAAAGAAGACCTGATACATCCAGAGATATTACAAAGAAGACCTGATACGTCCAGAGATATTACATAGAAGACCTGATACATCCAGAGATATTACAAAGAAGACCTGATATGTCCAGAGATATTACAAAGAAGACCTGATACATCCAGATATATTACAAAGAAGACCTGATATGTCCAGAGATATTACATAGAAGACCTGATACGTCCAGAGATATTACATAGAAGACCTGATACGTCCAGAGATATTAACATTTTCTTAGAACTCTGTGTTGTTCCATTCCTAGATTATTCCTCCTAGAAATATAAATAAATTGACAACTGGGTGTTACCAGTTGGGGTTTGGCAGTCTGATATTTTCCACCTAGTTCTAACTAAATTGTGTAGGGACATAGCTCTTTGATAAGAGGAATGGGAATACACAATTGTCTATTAGAGGAACAGTATAAGACAGAGTTGTAAGAAATTACTATTTTATAGGAAATGCAAGATTTTACTTAGATACATCAGGAGAGGTGACAGATATTAAAGGAGTATTTCTTTTTGGGTCATTTATGGTATATCCACAAGATAAGCCATGCAGATCCTTGGAACATTTTACCATGTTAAGGTTAAAGGAGTCTTCTCAGAAACTACAAACCCTTGTTATTAATATACACCCCAATCCCCTGGAGCCCCATTTATTAACTGTTTGGAGGGCAGTTGGGGAGGCCATAACTCTCCTTTCCTCCCCTGCAGCCACTCCAATTGATATTACCAACTCACCTGTACTAGTTATGCAGGTGCATTGAGTAGAGTGGAGTTGGTCATGTGACCAAGAGTTGCAGTGTCAGCAGTGCATGCAGAGGAACAAAAGTTTCAGTCCCCCAGCTGCCCTCCTCACTGGTAATAAAGGGAACTCGAGGGCACTGGGTGTATAGTAGTAATAAATCTTAACCAGTGCAGGGAGAGCTTTATTATTCCCCAGATGACCCCTTTCACCATGTCCCTGAACCCATTTAAGAACTACAGTAAAGGGAGAGCATGCTGCACTTGTGTGGTTCTTCCCATTTAGTTCTATCGGTTGGTACCATGACAAATGCCCCATAAATGGCACAGGTGCCGCTCCACAGATCCTCAGCCATAAATGACCCTATATTGTGCCCCCTGTGATATTCCAGTGCCCCAGCTACCTCTGTATTACGAATCAGCCTCAGACGCCTTCATGCTAGGATTGTAAACTGGCCACAGATTCCTGGACAATCCAAAGAAATCGGGGACTTTTTTAGTCCCTGTGAAAAAAACAATTGGATATTTTTTTATTACAGAATTTTACACAGTATATTTGTATATTGTGACTTTATATTTTATCATGTTGTAGGTTGCTATAATTGCTGACATAAATTACTTATAATCTTTATGACTTATTATGGTTTCCAGTTTTCCTTCTATAGATGGTTTCTATCTGTGATTGTTGCATAAGTTGTCCAGAAAAAAAAAAAATCAGGCTGCCAACCCTGCTCCATGCAGCACACTGTAAGCTACTGTGGCTGTGTAGGGAGGAGGAGGAAGAGGAGGAGGAGAGAAGGGGAGAGGGAGAGAAGGGGAGGGGGAGAGAAGGGGAGGCGGCGAGGAAGATAATCATAATTACCCTGCAGCATACCGAGCAGTGAGAAAGCTGGATAGACACTACAGGGGTTTATCCTATAGACAAAATCACCCTCACCATTCATGAGACCTCATATGCACAAAAAATCATAAAATTCCGTAAAAAACAGAAATATTTTGATAAATGGTGATGGCACTGCACAATACATGTACAAAATGTAGGCTATCAACAAATGTCTTAAGGAGATACTTATACAGTAAGTTTCTGTAGTGGAACCGCCAAGTCATAGAAGGAAATGACTCAAAATTACATAATTTTTGTAAATTTGGTAATTTTTTAAATTCATTATATTCCCTCATTTTTTTCATACATTCCTTTCTCATAGAAAATAATTCCTGCCTGAAAACCACTCAATAATGGAATACTTATACCATAGACTAAGTAAGAGTATATGGGATAGAAATGCTTTATAACTTTTACAGAATATTAGATGAGCAGTTGGGGGATACCATTTTGGTGAAGCCCATCCAGCCATACAATATATATATATATATATATATTCCTCCTTATCTTTCCCCTTGGCTGGACATATCAAGATATGTATGTCAGGAGATGGGCAGCCTTTTGCAATAGGATGCCACAAAGTGATATGCTACCACAAAGTGATATGCTACAATATACTGCATGTGTTGTGTATTGTGATGTCACAATATTGTATCAACTTTAAAGTCCTCAACATAGAGCTAAGGGTGGACTGTCTGTCTGCTTGTAGTACTAACGTACTCCTATGCAATATACATTGATCGTAATGAATAACATCAATACCCATATCCGTATAGGTACCTGAATTTCCATATTTCGAGCACACATACTAGGAGCTATTTGATAGGAGGCCAACAAACCTATCGTTATGTTTTTGGTGACCCACATACACCACAGCATGGATCAACGAACTGTACCCAGTAAACCTACATTGGTTCAGATGTAACATAATATTATCCAACCTGTGAATTCACTAGTATGGCACAAGGTAGGACTTGAACCTTCCCAACCCTGTAGGAAACAAGGTCCGCCACCTACCATGTGCTATTTTTAATACTGGTGTCTTCTTATGTGGTTTGGACCCCATCTGGTCCATGGTGTCACTGATACCTTTGTATTTCCTACAGCTATATTGCTGCTGGAAAGAATATCAGATATTTATGTAGGAGATTCATTAATTTTTATGATCTTCATCTTTATAAGCATTTGCATATTGTGGATATTATTGCTTGAATAGGTTGAATGATTTTCATTACTTTATTTCACGCAGTTAGAATTTAATGGTGGTTGAGACCATAAACTATTACAGCAGGGGAACACAGGAGGTAAACACTACTATGGGACTTATAGTCGAAGCCTATGGGAACTGACCATTGGAATCAATTACAGGGGACTGCGTTGGTCCCAACATTGTACTGATCCCACATAGTAGGTCCTATAGGTCCTGCAGGTAGGACTACTGCCAATGAAATGATGATAAGACATGTATTATCAAGACCAAGAAATCTCACTTAATAGTCTCAGGTCCTTGTGAAATGTTCCTATTGTTTATTTATATAGCACTATTAATTCCATGGTGCTGTACATTATTATATTAATTCCATGGTGCTTTACATTTGGGGGTTACATACAATACACAAAATATACAGGTAGATATAATACTAACAGTGACCGACTGGCACAGTGGGGTAGAGGGCCCTGCCCGCGAGGGCTTACAATCTATTGAGGAAGGGGGTAGAGACAGAAGGAGAGGGGGAGACTGTACAGATGGCGGTGCGGTGATAGTGTTATTGGAGGTTGTAGGCCTTCCTGAATAGGTGAGTCTTCAGGGCCTTCTTGAAGCCTGTGATTGTGGGGATCAGTCTTATGTGTCTTGGTAAGGAGTTCCAGAGTATGGGGGATGCACAGGAGAAATCTTGCAGACGGTTGTATGAGGAGCGGATGAGAGAGGAGCGGAGTAGGAGGTCATTGGGGGATCTGAGGTTACGTGCGGGCAGGTAGTGGGAGATTAGTTCAGAGATATATGGAGGGGACAGGTTGTGGATGGCTTTGTATGTTAGCGTTAGTAGCTTGAACTCAATTCGCTGGGCTATAGGTAACCAGTGGAGGGACTGGCAGAGGGGAGCAGCCGATGAAGATCGGGGGGTGAGGTGGATTAAGCGAGCAGCACAGTTTAAGGTGGACTGGAGGGGGGCGAGGGTGTTTGCTTGGAGTCCATGGAGAAGGGTGTTGCAGTAAGTCACAAGAAGCCTATCTTGTGTGGGTCTAGATATCACCACCTAGTGCTAGGGATGTGAATTGCAGCCTATGAAGATTTTTGCTAGCCTGTTGCTAATATTTTTATAAGTACTTAGATTCTTTAAACAATCTAACTAAGGTAATGATGGAAACATATATACATACTGTAGGGGGTCATTAAACTCAGTAACTTCTTGACTTGTGTAGGTTTTTTGTGGTGAGCAGACTAGATAGCTCAAGGGATAAAAGTGTTGAATTTTGTGGATAGTTAAAGATAGTAGAGAACAAATACAACCACACCCCAACATGGTTATATCAAAAGTGCAATGTGTGATATTTTAGGAAAATAGACCCTGTTATTTTGAGATCTTTTAACTTCATATCGGATAATTGAAAGATAATTGTTATTTTCCGTTTCTTCTTAGGACATCCAAGATATTTCAATCAACTTTCCACTGGTCTGGACATGGTTGGATTGGCAGCCGACTGGTTGACTTCAACAGCAAACACCAATATGTAAGTTGTTATCTGCAAATGTAAACGTGGCTAAAGAGGTTGACCAAAATGTTGACTTTCTTCATAAAAAATTATCTCTATGTGTCAAGGCAGTCAATGAATCGAACCAAGACCTGAACCACAATTGTTCTGTAGGAACCTATAGTGTGTCTTTTTGTTTTATTTTGAACATATATCTTTCATGTCTTGAGCATACAATATATGTTTTGCTTTTGGAATATCCAAATAATAAAAAAAAAAGCCATGAAGCATAAAGAGTGTCATAAAGTGTTGCCAGAATGCAGACATGCCAATTCATTGGTCATTACTAATCCACTTGTATGGCCAAATCCTAATGCAAGCTAGAAAAAAAAAAAAATACTGTAGACTCACTGGGTGGCTGAGATGACATCACGGTGCAGAGTCAGACCAACCAGTATCCTTCCTCCCCGGGCGCCATCTTCTCAATCACAATGCAGGGGCCCCAATCACCAACCATTTTGCAGAGACTTACTGTTGCATACTGCCATATTCCTGAATCACAAAACCAAGAGGGTCATAGACACAAACCTTGTAAGCAGTGGATATATCTGTAAATTACTCTTTATTTGGAGAAATGTGTTTGCATATGTTTTTTAGGAACACATGGTGGTTGTATTTCAAAAAGCAATGGTTTTATAGAAAAATCAGTTTTGATGAATGGTAAACACTACGGTTCATTCTTATTGTTCAGGAGACAAGTTTGTGGCTGTGAGCTGAATTGAAAAGTGATGAAGAATTTTTATAGCCCCCCAAATTTTCCATTTATGGGAGCAGATGTGAAATTAAACTGCTTCAGGGTTTTTTTATGCCAACAATGTGCTATAGTGGAATGTAATCAGTGGCGTAACTACCACCATAGCAGCAGAGGCAGCTGCCACAGGGCCCAGGACATTAGGGGCCCAGTGACAGCCGCTACCGCTGCTATCATTATACTCGGGGTCTTTTCGGACCACCAAGTATAATGATCGGCGGCCCGGGAGAGGTAAGAAACATAAAAAACACTGTTACTTACCTCTCCACGATCTGGGCAGGCTTCGGCCTAGTCGTCTGACGTCTCATGACACCGGCGTGCATCCTGGGTTATGTGACGTTTGACGTCATTGAAGATGGACTTCTTCGGAGGCCGACAGCGTAGGAGCCGGGAGACAGGTGAGTAATAGAGTTTTTTTATGTTTTTCTCCCCCTGGGTCTCCAATAATTATACTCTGGGGTCTGAAAAGACTGTGTGGAGGGGCCACTATGGGGGATAATACTGTGTGCAGGGGCCACTATGGGGGATAATACTGTGTGCAGGGGCCACTATGGGGCATAATACTGTGTGGAGGGGCCACTATGGGGGATAATACTGTGTGGAGGGGCCACTATGGGGGATAATACTGTGTATAGGGGCCACTATGGGGTATAATACTGTGTGCAGGGACCAATATGGGGGGATAATACTGTGTGGAGGGGCCACTGAGGGACATAATAGTGTGTGCAGTGGCCACTATGGGGTATAATAGTGTGTCCAGGGGCCACTATGGGGCATAATAGAGTGCGCAGGAATGCGTAGGAGAGGGTTGGTCTTCTGTGTTGGTTGGGGGGGGCGTGTTAAAAGTTCGCCATGGGGCCCTGCCATTCCTAGTTACACCACTGAATGTAATGGACTATGCAGCAGAACATGTTTTGCTGAATGTTACATATATATATATATATATATATATATATATATATATATATACATATTCTTATATATGTATATTGAGGGATGCGTTGCCTCTAAGCTAAGCAGCAATATAGTAAATATTCACTCCAAGGACTCCATAGTGAAAGCTAGCCATGTAATCCACTGGAGGTCTCATAGCACATTCGTGTCTTATACTATTATTCCAGGTATCTCAGCGTTGAAGCAACAACAACCCTGAAAGTATAATTTGCTCTTTGCACTGAATTACATTGCTCGGTCCTCCATCCCCCATAAATTTCTTTCTGCAAAATTCTTCTGGTGTCACAGATAAAACTCCTCTCAGGGATTACTGGTTCTCCTTGTGGAGATGCATTTGGTGAAAGGAGTCCTGGGAAATAAGTATGCAAATTATATATTACAGGATAGGTGCCCATAGATGGCGCTAGAGAGAGCGTTTCCTTTTCCTTCTACAGGAAGGATAAAATTGCTGCTTTGCAATGTATATGGACGTCTCTGGAGGTTCTAGTAGTGTAATAATTATTAACTTATTAAGAATCCTTTAAAGTTGTCACAGATTTGCAATTAGCATCTTTTCCTCAATACTAAATCTGTCAAATGCATTAATGCCAACTTTTACATGTAATATATTGTCAAAAACATTCTTGACCCTACAATATTGTATGGTCAAAGATACAGGCTTCAGGCTGCTGAAAGTACTCAAAGTAGCTGTGTTGCTTCCACTTTATAGGCCAGTGATGGCGAACCTTTTAGAGACCGAGTGCCCAAACTGCAACCCAAAACCCACAAAATTTTCGCGGAGTGCCAACACGACAATATAGACTTAATACTATGCGGATCCACAATTGCGGACAGTTACTGACCAAAAATTACAGTCATGTGGGGCTTTACAGAGCTTTCAATAATACAAACAACGTTGTACTGAAATGTAAAGGTCTCGGCATTTGGTACTTTGAACAATTAATTTTCACTATTTACATCGCACAGGATCTGTTTTATAGTTACCGTGTAATATTCTTACATCCTGTACTAATATCACGTCTGCTATAAAACAGATACTGTGTGATATAAATAGTGAGGGGACCCCAGACAGTATTATATGCTCTGCAGTGGGCCCACCACACAATATTATATTCTCCACAGTACCACAGTAGCCCCCCAGTGTTATATGCTCCGCAGTAGGTGTCCCCCCCCCCCCACAGGATTATATGCTCCACAGTGGCATCCACACACAGTATTGTGTGCTTATAAATAGCCCCCCCCCAGTATTATATGCTCTTTAGTACACCCCCCAGTATTATAAGCCACCCCAGTATTATACACTCCCCCCAGTATTATAAGCCCCCTCAGTATTATACACTCCCCCCAGTATTATACACTCCCCCCAGTATTATACACCCCACCCAGTATTATAAGCCCCCCCAGTATTATACACTCCCCCCCAGTATCATACACCCCACCAAGTATTATACACCCCACCCAGTATTATACACTCCCCCCAGTATTATAAGCCCCCTCAGTATTATACACTCCCCCCAGTATTATACACTCCCCCCAGTATTATACACCCCACCCAGTATTATAAGCCCCCCCAGTATTATACACTCCCCCCCAGTATTATACACCCCACCCAGTATTATAAGCCCCCCCAGTATTATACACTCCCCCCCAGTATCATACACCCCACCAAGTATTATAAGCGCTCCCCCCAACATCATATACACAGTGAGCCACTCTCATACTCACCCCTGAAGAGCCGCCGGCATCCACCTTCTTGTCACTGGCGGCGCTGATGACGTCATCGCGCCCGCGTCGGGGCAGAGGTCAAACTCTGCAGCCAGTGTAGGCCGCGGTCGCGCGATCCGCGGCCTACCCTGACAGCTTTCAGCTGTATGTGCATTTGCACATACAACTGAAGGCAGTGATCGCTCATCAACGGGGAATCCTGTACCGGATTCCCTGTTGGTGAGCGATCCGGGCGACCGCACGCGTGCCAGCATGGAGGGCTCTGCGTGCCCTCTCTGGCACGCGTGCCATAGGTTCGCCATCACTGTTATAGGCTGTATGAGCTCACGTTCATTGGACACACCATGTCTATGCAACTCAATCCCATTTAAGTGAATGGTCTAAGCTGCAATACCAAGCACAGCCACTACACAAATCTATGGCACTGTGCTGGTTTAGTATTGAAGAGCCTCTTCGAACAGCTGATTGGCCGGGGCCCAGATGTCAAACCCCTGACAATCATTAAGTCCTAAAGTTGTCCTAAAGGTCATCAATTAATAAGTCCTGGAGGACCCCTTTAAATTACTGGGCCTCATATATCCCAGAAAGTAAATTATCAAATATATTTCCGAGAAAGCAAAAATACTGGGGATATCTGCTGTGAAGCCAGCAGAATTGTGAATTGTGAATTGGGAACGTCAAAACTGGAGACCGATTCAGAGGACTGGGGACTCGCCATTGGGATGGTGGGATGAAAAATTTGCAAATCACTGATTTTTGTATTTTAAATCCTTCCTTGCCCTTAGTCTGTTTTTTAGCGTCTTTAATTTCTAAATTCTACTATTTGCAGTTGTATTTGACAATGCGCTCCATGTTATGGATGAAAACTAGAACGTTGCATAAAAAGTCCACCCAAAAGAACAATATGTGGGGGAGAATTAAAATACCGCCCATTTAAACAAATGCTTGACGGCAACATATCATTTGGCGGCGAACGGGAGGGCAAGGATATGAAGCTGGGATTGCTGGGATCAACTCAGATTTTAATATGCTCCATGGCACTGAATGGCGGAGGACTTTGCAGTTTACTCTAAGACTTGCAATGATGCCAGGGTGCACTTACATAAAGGTGTTGCTTATATATGAGGGCTATGTCAAGCATCACCGGACATGACATAACACTCCTAATCGGCTGCTCAGTTTTGCAGTTCTCCAAGGATGAGTCTTCAAATGCTTTACGTTTGCTGCCAGATCTCTGGACATGATAGAGAGCAGTAAAGCAATATAGTCTCCCAGCCATGTCTACAGCTACCGGTGAAGCATGGAGGCGGACCTGCAAACCCCACTCAGGGGATGTATAACATCTGGAAATAAGGACCTGTTTTTGACCTGTAGCATCATGCATGTCTGCTGATATGTGTAATCAAAATTTAATATCATGTAAAACCTTTTGTATTCTACAGCGCGATAAAATCCACCAAGAACCTGCTGTGAAAATCGGGATATATATATATATACATTATTCACCAAATAAATCAGCTGCCGGTGTTTCATACCAGTAGACTGGCCATGTCATAGCCCAGACCATTAGAGATGAGCGAACAGTAAAATGTTCGAGATTCGATATTCGTTTCGAGTAGCCCCTCAATATTCAACTACTCGAATCGAATATCGAACCCTATTATAGTCTATGGGGGAAAATGCTCGTTTCAGGGGTAGGCAACGTTCAATCAAATTACACTTACCAAGTCCATGAGTGAGGGTCGGGCTGGATCCTCCGAGAAGTCTTCTTCGTGCAGCGTCACCGCGGCATCTTCCGGCTCTGAATTCACTCTGCCAAGCATCGGGCCTGGGCAGAGCCAACTACGCATGCCCGCACTACAAGTGGACATGCGCAGTCGTCTCTGCCCAGGCCCGATGCCTGGCAGAGTGAATGAAGAGCCGGAAGACGCCGCGGGGAAGCTGCATGGAGAAGACTTCTAAAGGAGAGAAGAACCAGCGTTGATTGGCTGACTGTATAGCATTCGGCCAATCAATGCTGGTTCTGCATCGAACTTTTACATTCGAACAGTGAGTGGTACTCGATCGAGTACGAGTATTTCGAATACCGTAGTATTCGATCGAATACCTACTCGATCGAATACTACTCGCTCATCTCTACTCAGCATCACTGAATGAGTTTAGAATGAATTAAAGGGGTTGTCCAAGGTTTGGATTAGAATTTACCAGGGCTGTGGAGTCGAAAGGCCGAAGCACTGATTCCTTAATTTTCAACAGCCCGAATCTGACTCTTTCATTGACAGCCATGGCCAAACAGAAACAGGAAAAATTCTCTAATTCACAAAATAACCCCAATTCCTATGTAAATAAATATGGAACAAACCAATTCATTATATAATGTTGCTAATTATAAAATACAATTTAAAGTAACAATTTTATTTTGTAACCAGAATCAAATTGATTCTTTTCTCTCCAACTTCAACCAAAGCTAGTCCCGACTCCACGACCCCGATCAACTCCACTTCTCCGAACTCTACCGTTTCCTAAATGTGCAATGCTGTAATACATTACTATTTTATCGATACACCTATTAATAAACATTGGAGGATTTTTAGACACATTGCAGGTAAAGTAACAACAGAATAGACAGATCCAAAGTCATAGAGAAGTTGAAACCTGTTTTATGTGAGTGGTGAAGAGTCAATAGCTGGCACCAGCGTATACAGGAGAACATCCTCAATCATCGTTTATTGGTAATTAGTGGCCTGGGATATAGTCATGGACTGAAGAAGATGAAGCTAAATAAAGGATAATGTGGAGCTAATTACAAACCAATTAGGTCAGGAAGTAACAAGAGATCAGGAAAGTGGAGCTAAAAATGACAACAGGAAGACATCTTAGAGCGTTCCATTATATTATTACGCTATATTTAGGTATGTGGTGTTGTTGAATCTTCACCATGTACAGCAGAATAGCCTACGGGTCTTTAGAGGGTTCCGTCCTCTTTCGATTCTGTACAACTGTAAGACCAAGATGGAGCCAATTTTCCATTATGTTCCTGAACATTTGGTTACATTATTTGGGCACTCTTATTCAGTGTTGGTCCTGAGCATGTCTCCCTCCTACTTGGTATGGATGGCATGAGATGACAAATTGGCAATCACACCTGGGGCTAGGAGCATTAGTTGGCCCATAAGGTGTCTCTTCCCAATATGAAGAGACCAGTACTATGAATGATACATTATAGCTGGGGACCCGGTACAGATTTGCAATTGGGGCCCAAGAGTTTGATGTTACGCCTTTGGTCGCCTGGTAGGAGATCCGCCAGATCCCTGATTTCAGCACATTTTAAAATAAATTGGAGAGCCCCTTTAAGGCTCGGGTTACACGGCGACTTTGACTAAGATATATAATTACTCCTCCCTTATCAGTGCCGACCGGCTGCCCTCTTTCACAGTACCCATACATACTCTTCATGCTCCTTGTTTCCTATTCAACCTGTCTTTTTACTGACACATACAACAAATGCCTTGTGTAAGTAAATGTAAGCAATTACGATTACGACATGAACAAAGAATGCAATTATATTAATGCAATTATGGTAGAGAACAGATGTAATTCAGTCCGTAAATCCCCCAATATAGAGAACAGGGCACAAGACACATAGAAGCACACAACACATGAAGCCTCCCCCTCCCCTGACAACATGTGAGAAAGACAAATGGCTCCGTGATGGGTCATTTATCAAGTCCGGCACTTCAGATATCAACACAAAATATTTTTCTTTTATTAATATCCATTGTCTTTTTTATCAAGGGCAAGTGTGTCCTGGTGGTAGAATATGTGAGGTGTCTGGGGCCCAATTTGACACCATCTGTTATTGTACTGGGTGGTTGTAGCACCATTAGACCACTGGCCTCTCCTCACCATTACCATTGGTGTTCCTGTTCTGTTGGCATGTGCCTCATCTGTGCACTGTTCCTGCATTCAAGCCTTTTAAAGGCCAAGCACATGCATCCAATAACCGATGAATCCTGCGTCCCTGGGTTATTTAAGGCCTCTATTCCCTCCAATGCCTGAGCAATAAGTGCCCAAGCAACTGTGTTTTCTAAATTAGTTTGTTCATTTTCTGACCTCTGTCTGTGTATCAATATCTGAACCATGACCTCAGCCTGTTAGCCCTCTCTGAACGTGTTCTACTTGCCTTGACCTTCCATTTATACTGTTATGTAAGAACTCCACCAGCCCTGACTTTGGCTTGTCCACTGACCATGTCCCTGCCTTTCCAGTGTCCCTTGACCCATCAGGATCAGATATCAAACTAAACTGAGACTGGTTCTGAGGCTGTGACTTGGTAGTACTATGCAGTGAAGACCAGATCAGCCACGGTGGCTCAGTGGTTAGCACTGCAGCACTCGAGTCCTGGTGTTCAAATCCCACCAAGGGCAAAAAAAAAAAAAAAAAACATCTGCAAGGAGTTTTTATGTTCTCCCCGTGTTTGCATGGATTTCCATCCTGTATTCCAAAGACATACTGATAGGGAAAAAAATGTACATTGTGAGCTCTATGTGGAGCTCACAATCTACATTAAAAAAAAAAAAAAAAAAAAGACCAGATCCCCTTATGGAGGTTAAAGGGTAAAAACATGAGGACTTCTTAGACAATGCTCTCAGGAGTAGCCGAAAGTCAAATCAATGTAGTGGCGCAGTGTATATACACCAGATACATTACAGAGATGAGGATATGTACAGGTGTCCCTCTTCAAAGGCATTGTATTTCTAGACACTGTCTCCTGTGCTGTGTGACACAATAATTTGGGGCTCAGTTTAAAATTTATGGTTATTTACAAATAAGATGGTATTGTAAAATCCTGAAATTGGTTTCAGTTATTGCTTCGATGCCTACATATGCTGCTTCGGTGCTGTATACAGAACCCATAACTGTAATGCAGCAAAGTCTAAATTTTAGAATTAAAAGAAAATTACCAACACTTTTCAAGAGATATTTAACCGATTGAAGTGCTGTATACAGAACACTTATTGTTATATATTTTATGTACCGTATGTAAACCCTCAAATGTAAAGCATCATAGGATTAATATAATAATGTACAGCACCATGGAATTAATATAGTAATGTACAGCACCATGGAATTAATAAGATAAGATAAGATAATCCTTTAATAGACCCACAGTGGGGAAATTTCAGCATGCTACAGCAGCATAGTAATACAGATACAGGATAATACACAGTAATATATTACAGACGTAGACACACATGTACTGAGAAGAGAAGATATACTAAGGTCCATAGCAGCTAAGGAAGAGAAGAAAGAAAGAAGGAAGACTTCATAATCATAATCATTAGTTCTCTGTGCGGAGTGATCTTCGCTTGGTCTGATGTAGATTATACAGTCTGGTCGCGGTTGGAAGGAAGGACCTGCGATAGCTCCTTCTCACACTTGGGGTGAAGCAGACGGTCACTTACAGTGCTGCCAAGTCCCATCAAGGTCCCATACATGGGGTGGGATTTGTTCTCCCGCATGGAGGTCACCACAGACAGTATCCTTCTGTCACCCACCACCTGTACTGGGTCCAGGGGGCTCCCCAGGACAGAGCTGGCCCTCCTGATCAGCCTGTCAAGTCTATTTCTGTCCCTGGTTGATATACTGCTCCCCCAGCAGGCCACACCGAAAAAGATGGCTGAGGAAACCACAGAGTTGAAAAAGGCCCTTAGAAGTGGCCCCTGGATTCCGAAGGCCCTCAGCCTCCTGAGCAGGTAAAGTCTGCTGTGGCCCTTTCTGTGCAGTGCACCCAGGTGATCAGCCCAGTCCAGCTTATTATTGAGGAGCACGCCCAGATACTTATAGGTTCTGACTATCTCTATACATGTCCATGCTCAGCATGTAATAATGTACAGCACCATGGGATTAATATAATAATGTACAGCACCATGCAATTAATATAATAATGTACAGCACCATGCAATTAATATAATAATGTACAGCACCATAGAATTAATATAATAATGTACAGTACCATAGAATTAATATAATAATGTACAGCACCATGCAATTAATATAATAATGTACAGCACCATAGAATTAATATAATAATGTACAGTACCATAGAATTAATATAATAATGTACAGCACCATGCAATTAATATAATAATGTACAGCACCATAGAATTAATATAATAATGTACAGCACCATAGAATTAATATAATAATGTACAGTACCATAGAATTAATATAATAATGTACAGCACCATGCAATTAATATAATAATGTACAGAACCATGGAATTAATATAATAATGTACAGCACCATAGAATTAATATAATGTACAGTACCATAGAATTAATATAATAATGTACAGGACCATGGAATTAATGGTGCTATATAAATAAACAATAATAATATATTGTATCATCTCGAGTGTATGTGGTGGCCATGGCTATGGTTTTGGATATGGAAGTGTTGACTGTTGCTTTATTTATATCACGTGTCTCCCATGAAGTTATAAAATACCTTTGAAGGGTATAGGACCATAAGAACTTCATTCACAAAAGAAAACAGCTCTGTGGTGACATTACTCCATGGCAGGGTCAGGGTCGAGAGTTGCTATGACCCAGTAGCTGTACCATGCAGAGGGGCTCTTGATCATGATCATGTGTTGCTCATGTCCAAGGCTTCGCCCCAGGGGCTTAGCTATAGCAGCAGCATTGCAGCATTAGTACTGGTTCAGAGAACAGGTTCAGTAGCTGCCATAGGGCTTGGTAGTCAAGGGGCCACCTCTATTCGGAGATGGAATTCTGTACAGTGAGCGCAGAGAGTGAGAAAATGAATGCAAATCACACTGAGACTAAGAGAAGTAGAAAGAAGCATAGGAGACAGATTGGAGACCTAAATATCCAAAAACTCTTCATATGTTCCCAGTTTTCCTCCAGTGGTTTTTCCCAATTGAAGACAGATGCTAAAAAGAGAATTTTTTTAGACTCAATATTGGGGAATGTAGTAAAATGACAGTACTGTGTAAAAGTTTTAGACGGGTATGAAAAAAATTGCTGCAAAGTAAGAATGCTTTCATAAATGTGTTAATAAGATAATAAGGGTTAATAGATAAAGTTTGTCAACTAACCAGATGTAGTGAATGCAGAAAAGAGAAATGTGAATTCCACCAATATTCTGTTTGCCCTTCGCCTTCCATCAGTTCTTCTCGGTATTTGCAGACATTTTGGCAGAACCCGGCAGGGAGGTTGTTCCCGCCATCTTGGAGAAAGAAGATTCCTGTGCTGTATCCTAGATATAGAGCTGTCACACAAGAGTAGAGGGGAGGGGTTGTTGACTGCAGACAGCCCCGGACACTTCACAGATAGGGACTGTTGCCTTGCAGTGCCGAGGTCCTAGGTTAGAATCCGACCAAGGACAACACCTGCAAGGAGTTTGTATGTTCTCCCTGTCTTTGGGTGAGTTTCCTCCGGGTACTCTGGTTTCCATCCATGCTCCAAAGACATACTGATAATGATTTAGATTGTGAGCCCTGATGATTGACAATGTCTGTAAAGCGCTGCGGAATCAGTTGGCAGTATACAAGTAAGATACATAAATACTTGGTCCTGCACTTACTGACCATTAGTCTCGGTATGTTTTACTGTTTTACACTTTATATAGAGCTCTTAGTACTTTAAAGGGGTCAAAACTGCCTTGAAGTGTCATAAATAGAGATTTAATATAATCTAATAGGATATGAATAAATCCACAGTATATACGTCATATAATTCGCTTTCTCACTCAGTGTCTCCTTCCGGCATGTGAAGACTGAATTAGCGTTCTGTAATTAAGCTGAATATTACAGAGATTATTATTACAGTAACATGCCTGACCGGGCTGTCTCTTATAGGGACACATTACTATAGCTCTCCCTGGCAATGGTTTATAGCTCAGTGCACATAGCTCTTGGTTTATTATATTGCCCTGTGTGACATCTTCATTGTGCTTGAATGTATTCTCATGAATATATTTTTAGATACTGTATAAAAGACATAAATCTGGTATCTGGTTTACAACATGACTTACATGGCTAGAGATGAGTGATGTGCTTTGAGTTGCACCTGATCCAACTCAAAATTTCCCAAAGTTTCATGTTCGGGAATGTAAAGCTTTGGGTGTTCATCACCTGCAAACTGGAAGTGAAATCATTACAACACAGCGAATGAAGAGGGGAAGGGTTGATTCTCTTTATATCCTTCACACACGCTTACAAACTGCTTTTTGTGTGCACTGGACTGAATATTCTTTTTTTTTTTTTTTTTTGTTAATGTAGATTGTGAGCCCCACACAGAGCTCACAATGTACATTTTTTCCCTATCATTATGTCTTTTTTGGAATATGGGATGGAAATCCATGCAAACACGGGGAGAACATACAAACTCCTTGCAGATGGTTTTATGCCCTTGGCGGGATTTGAACACCAGGACTCCAGTGCTGCAAGGCTGCAGTGCTAACCACTGAGCCACCGTGTGGCCCCTGGACTGAATATTCTGCGCAGTGGTGTAACTAGGAATGGCGGGGCCCCATGGCGAACTTTTGACATGGGTCCCCCCGCCCCATGGCGAACTTTTGACATGCCCCCCCCCCCCACCGACACCGACGCCGAAGACCTCAACCAACCCTTTCCTACGCATTCCTGCACGTTCTATTATCCCCCATAGTGGGCCCGGCACACAGTATTATCCCCCATAGTGGCCCCTGCACACAGTATTATGTCCCATAGTAGCCCCTGCACACAGTATTATCCCCCATAGTGGCCCCTGCACACAGTATTATCCCCCATAGTGGCCCCTGCACACAGTATTATGCCCCATAGTGGCTCCTGCACACAGTATTATCCCCATAGTGGCCCCTGCACACAGTATTATCCCCCCTAGTGGCCCCTGCGCACAGTATTATCCCACATAGTGGCCCCTTCACACAGTATTATCCCCTATAGTGACCCCTGCACACAGTATTATCCCCCATAGTGGCCCTTGCACACAGTATTATCCCCTATAGTGGCCCCTGCACACAGTATTATCCCCCCTAGTGGCCCCTGCGCACAGTATTATCCCACATAGTGGCCCCTTCACACAGTATTATCCCCTATAGTGACCCCTGCACACAGTATTATCCCCCATAGTGGCCCCTGCACACAGTATTATGCCCCATAGTGGCCCCTGCACATAGTATTATGTCCCATTGTGGACACCCATAAACAATTATTATACTCTGGGATCTTTTCAGATGCCAGCGTAAAATAATCGGAGACCCGGGGGAATAAGACCATAAAAAACTACTGTTTCTTACCTGTCCCCCGGCTCCTACGCTGTCGGCCTCTGCTGCCGTCCTTCTGCAATGACGTTGGACGTCACATGACCCGGGACGCAGGCAAGATTCATGTGACGTCAGAGACGTCAGACAACAAGGAAGGAGGCCTGGCAGGATCGTGGAGAGGTAAGTAACAGTGTTTTTTATGTTTCTTACCTCTCCCGGTCCACCAATCATTATACTCGGGGGTCTGCCACTGATTCTGCGTATCTCACAGCTTAAAATGTAAGAAAAATCTTCCATGTACGTTTGTGGATTCTTGCGTTATTACAATGAGATAATATTCACAGACAGCAAGTAGTTTTCCTGAATTGTTTTTTTTCCTGTGTTTTACCTGCTTACTTGTGTCTATTGCCCTATATTTGCCCTATATGTTCATGAATCTCCTATATTATGGTCACTTGGGCTTTTTTTCAGCTATTTGTTTGCTATTGTACAGTTACTCCTGGCAGTATGGCAGAACAGTATCAGTAATGGATAGGGGAGAGGCAGACTATTCCTTATTGTATATGCCACCCTGGCTGAGAGAGTAATGTAAACTGTGCTGCAGCCATAATGAGGATATTATTTGCTAAAAAACTGATAGGACACCCAGTATGAGGATTATACAGACATAGAACAGACTCCCAGCAAGACCCTGGAGATATATGCACACAGTGATGTCACAGTACATACATAATAGACACTATGAAGTGACACTTATATGGCACACAGCTATGTCATATTAAATGGGTGAGAAACTTTATGACATCATAGCTATATGGCACACAGTGATGTCACAGTATGGCAGTAGTATGCATATTGCTATCATAGAAGAGGGATTATAAACATACCGCTGTTACAGCTCAGTGATGTCACCGCACAGGGAAAATAAAGGCTGCATCGTAATACAAGGATAATGCACACACAATAACTGACTAATTTCCTGTGAAATGAGCTTGGCACAGGCAATGTTGTCACTGCGTTGTGCTGCCTCTGCCAGCCTTTAGACTTGGCATCTGATGGTCCATAGTATTCTATTATATCCGCATGTGCTTGTAGAAGAGGCTTACGTACTTGGGACAAAAACATAAAAATAAACCTGGAAATAAGAAGATGAATGACTGGTAATGCAGGATAGAAGACTAACAATCTACAGGATATCAAAGGAGGTATATGATATAAACAGTGTATCCACTATCCAGATATATAGATTATATCCAGACAAATAGTGTGTGTACCATCCACATAATCTGTGTTAGTTCTGCCTTCCCTTACCTATTCACTTAGGTGGACACGTCCAGCTATGTGTATCACATGTTAATGATGAGATTTCACCAGGTCCGAAAAAAAAACCATGACATAAATCACCTGATAGGTGCTTAGCATATTCATTTATCCAGATCTGTTCAGCTATTCCATAGATATAAGCCCTTTAAGTGTTGATCTACTAGCCAAGTTAGTGGGAACACTATGATGACTTTGGGGGGGAGTCTCGGTGTGCTGTAGGACATACAGTGTTACTACTCACTCGGCCAGTAGACCCCAATTTGTATCTCACTAAAAGGACTTATATCTTTGGAGCAGCTGAACAGATTTGGCTAAAATAAACACCAAAATGCTGAGGGTAATAGAGCCGATCATATAACATGCAACAAAAAGGTCAAAAAAGACATATTATGTAAATAAAACAAAAAAAATAATTAAGAATGTGATCACTTGGAAATTTCGTATAACTTTATCTTATGCACAAAAGAACATACTGTATATCGCTGGAGTTTTAGGAGAGGAATGTCGTACCGTTCTAGTCTGATGTAGGAATCTCAACAGTTACAGTCCTGGTTCTTTTATGTCGAATTTTTCATCTCATAATGCACCGAATATAGATCAGAACCCAGATTCTTCTTCTGCAAACCTGGTGTTTTAACCTTTTGGAAACCAATAGTTGACCCTCCATCTGTTTTTATAAGTAACAATTACTTTTCCAGACTTTTGTTCCACTGTCCCAACTTTCTTGAGATGTATTGTTTCCACTGATTTCTAAATGTTTATTTTTCACCTTCTGTGGAATTGGAGTTTTACGTCATTGGGCTTTCCGGAATCGGTGACAAGTCTTCTTTCAGGCAACTTTTCTAGATGCCATATGACTTTGAGATAAATGAGGGGAAAAGAAAATGCTAACTATTCTTTTCTATGTGGGGTTGAATTGCAGCCCTTCAAGGCTTTTACTATCATCTCGAGATATTGTATTGAATTGGTTAATGAGAAATTGAAGTCCTAAACCAAACTGGCAATTGGTTTACTATGGCCACATCTGTATCTGTGTTAAATCAATATGCAGATGTAAAAAGGGAATTAAATTGAATTACCTAAAAATGTTGTAGTCTTTAGTCATTGCAGCAGCTTTAAAAATTCTTCATATATTTCAAAAAATTAATTACAAAATTTTTTAATTCATTGGGATAAATTGCAAGACTCTTGCCTAGCTGACCTCCCTTTGTTGTTATTTGTGTTGTCTGCATTCTGTGTTGTCAATTATATATAGGAAGGGCTTGTTCACCAGTTGTCCTCTGCCGTCTAGGGCAGTGAGTCAAGCAGGTAGGGGCAACGGTGGGTTCAGCTTAGGGCTCACTGTTATGGTTGGGTGATCGGGTTCGGAAAAGATTGGATCCCAATCGGCGATCAAGCAAATTTCACGATTGCGATCGGGATTGGCTGGAAAATGATCGGAAATCGGATTTTGAAATCTCAAGATCGGCTCAACCCTGGAAAGTAACTTTTCCCATAGAGAAGCATTGACTAGTGTTGAGCCATCGGGATCGGGAAAGATCGGATCCCGATCAGCGATCGAGCAAATTTCACGATCGGCTGGAAAATAATCAGAAATCAGATTTTAAAATAGATCCTAAAATCTCAAGATTGGCTCAACCCCACTCACTGTCTTGTCATGCCCCTTCCCCGAGGGTTCACCAGTAGCTACTAGGGAATTGCTCCTATTGTAATTCCCTTACACAACCAGACCATATTTTCATTTTTCTATTATATTATTTGGTCATTATGATCAACTACCTTACTTTTTGTCTTCATCAGGTTTTATATTATAAACCACATCTATCTCTGTTTTGTAAAGTAGATATGTTGAGTAGAATTAATTATATAATCTACTATATTATCCTATTGTAAATATCTCAAAAATTCCCCGTGGCTTAATTTTTACTGCTCCAAAATGTTCTAAAAAAATAAATTGAAATTTATAAATTTAAATTTCTTTCAATTTTCTTCCAATGTAATTTTTTGTATTATCAATGATTTAGAGTTGACTCTAAGCTTATATAAATTTGTATTTCTCTTTTCTTTTCTAGGTTTACCTATGAAATTGCTCCTGTATTTGTACTGTTAGAATATGTAACCTTAAAGAAAATGAGAGAAATGATTGGGTGGCCCGGAGGAAGCGGCGATGGAATATTTTCTCCAGGTAAATTGTCATCATGTAAAAGCCTAAAATAATATCTCTGGTAATTTCTTGATTTTTCTGGTGCGGTTATCTAGAGCACCAAACGTAATGGAGTTCTATTTTGAACTCCTGACAGTCTATGAATTTAATTTAGAAAGATGTATATAGCCCTGAAAGGAAACTGCACATTACCATGAGCATAAATTGTGCTCTGTAGGAAAGATAATCAGATGAGACATTTGCCTTGCAGTTCTAAATGCTCCCAGTTCTAACACACAGAAAATAGAATTTGTGGAACTTTCAGATCAAAAGACTCAAGTTATAGGGTATTAAAGGGATAGTCAAAGGACATCGGTTGTGTAACTCCATTAGAACGACTAATAATTAGAAATAAATAGAAATTAGAACAATATTCACAAATTTTATATTTATTTTCGATAATTTCCTATCAAATCATTTATCTCTTTTTAAAGTCTTCCTTGTTCCCAGGTTCATTAGACAAAAAAATGAAGCAATTAAAAATTTTTTTTGAATGAGCTCTTCCTGTAAATTCAAGCTAAAAAAATTACTCTTGCTCGTTCCCGGGTTATGGATTGTGTTGGAAATATGACCTTGATAAAGGTTATATAATTCTTTATTGAATACAATATATTATTGTAATATAAAGCTGTTATAGGATCCTAAAGGATGCTGTTGGGTTACCATGGTGCTCCCCAAGTGGGTGCTGAGCTTTGGGGGTTGGTGGTCATCATGCAGGACCTCAACCAATAGAGTAGGGACCCAACATTTAGAGGTCGTTGGGAAGTAGATAGGGGCATTGTATACCATGATCAAAATATGTACTAAGAACCTCATGTGTAATTTTGTAAATTTGAGAAGCATAGATCAATTTACAGTACTAGGATGTTCAGTACATGCCTTCTCTTTCAAAGTCGAGGGCCTGATGCCTTAGGGCAGGGGTAGGGAACCTTCGGCTCTACAGCTGTTTTAAAAACTACAACTCCCAACATGCATATTTGCTCTGCCATTCTTGGAACTCCCATGAAAGGGAATGGAGCATGTTGGGAGTTGCAGTTTCACAGCAACTGGAGAGCCGAAGGTTCCCTACCCCTGCCTTAGGGGTATCAGATATGAGAATTATATACAGCACATGGATAGTGAGGCTCTTTGAATTGCCTAGGTAGTCATAGACAGATACTTCCATCAAGGTAGCTAGGAGTTCACATTTCTAGGTGGATATATGGGGTTGCTCAAATTACTTTTACTATGGGGTAAGATTTTGGGGGGTTTAGAAAACCCTTTTTTAAATCCACCATTAGGGCATTCTCGGTTAGTAGAGAAGAACACTGATTTACGACTTCTATCAATTAGCAGAATCATAGAATGGTTTCATACAATATCTCGTCTGACTCTTGAGGAGCTGGCATGGCCACACTTTAAAAATGGTTTTCCCAAGTGGAGGTGGGATATCATTTAGAAAAAGTGATACTCACCAACCACTAGACCTCCATTCTGACATAGGGTCCCCTATACCATTCCATGCCTACCTAGGTTGGACCAGAAATGAAGTGGCTTAGGTGACCACTGGGATCAATCTATGGCCTCTGTGATCAAATTTTGGGTCTTGGTCATGTCACCATTAATATATCCATGTATCTAACATGTAACAGTCGAGGCCAGTGATTTGCTCAGCTTCACTTCTGGTCCAAGTGTCGCGGGTACTGGGTTGAACTGGGGAACCAATGGGACAGAGATAAGTGAGAGTGACTTTTTTTGTACACCTCCTGACGCCTTGGTTTTTCAGTTTGTCTTTAATGGGCATCCGATTGATTGATGTAATGTTTGGTTTATCCTGTGTTGGCACAGCAGGAGAGTTCAACAATTTTAGGAGACCACCTAATGGAAAGGGGTTGTAAGGAGAAGACCACCCAATGAATACCAATGCTTCTTGATATATTGTACTTTTAGAGGAACTATTTCTCTGTGCACTATGTTTGGCCTTTCGGACTAGCTTAACATATACTTACTGAGTGCTTTGCATGAATTAATTTTGTAAAACCCTCATAGTCCTTTTTCCATTTCTAATTATTTGGCTGTGGGCATTTTCCATGCATGACACTCTAATACTTTGCTCTCCGATGTGGGCAGATGATATCCTGAGGATACCCCCTGTCATCTGCATTGCTCACTCATCTGTGTTGTAAAGAGTTCCTTAGAATATCAACTGTGCGGCAATTACAATAATTGTAATATGTCTGCCCCCGGGATACTCAATATGGCCAAGCAATCAAGCTCTATTTATCAGGGCTCGGCACTTCCATATCCCTACCAGCAACGTCTGGCTGAGTATTCAAATGAGCTGGGCTTATCCTGTTAGCCTGTCCAGCCTCCATAACTAGTCAGTACTGAATTGCTTTTCCCAGAGCTGCTTGAGTTTATTGTTACTGGAAGTGGTAAGACTAAGGAGGTCAATGGTGAAGTGGGAGAACCTGACACTATTTGTACAGATTGAATGCTATATACATTGGAATTCTTAACGTATGGAAATGTATCATCAGAAAAAGATATGCATCAGAATGTTTCAGCATTTACATGGCCCTTAGAGCAAACACATTAGGTTTTCTGTTTTCTCTATCTCATGTGTGAGCTTTACTGTATAGACTGGGACAGTCATCGTAAACATATTATAGAACATGAAGAGTTGAGCAGATCGAAATAAATATAGTTAGAGTAATGGGAAAATATTTGGTACTAATTGAAATTTAACTTGATTATCACTGTATATTACTCATACCGGGTGGGTGGGGGGCTGTAACTCATTGAGCGAGACGACTCACTAGACTCATAAGCATAACTTCTGTCATAATAGCACTGGAGATGTTGGGTCTTAAAACATAGCGCTGACTCATCAGCTGAGCGGGCGCCATAACTGCAGGGTCTCTACTGTTTATGGAGCACATTAGTAATTAAAGTTTGCTCTAATTATGGGCAGACGTCTTGGTCAAATGAGGAAGGTTTCTTGCATAGAACCTCGGAGAGCCATTTCCCAGAATGAGATCAGTAGGCAGTAGAGATGAGCGAACACTGTTCGGATCAGCCGTTCTGAACAGCACGCTCCCATAGAAATGAATGGAAGCAGCTGGCACGTACACTTTGCCGGTGGCCGGTCGCTTAACCCCCCGCGTGCTGGCTACGTCCATTCATTTCTATGGGAGCGTGCTGTTCGGAACGGCTGTTCCGAACAGTGTTCGCTCATCTCTAGTAGGCAGCAATCCATATCCATGACAGCCAGGAGCCCATTGAAGGCTACCATTGGACAGGTGATCATACCCCCTAGGGTTGAAGTCCTGGTCTAAAATTAAGAAAAAAGTTAAATTAAAGAAATATATATTTTAAAATACAAAAAATTTCTAATTACCCCCCCCCTTTAGATCACACATAAAAATTAACAAAAATAAACTTAAACATAGGAGTCTTCCCCGCATTTGAAAATGTCCAAACGATAGACATATAAAAATATTCAACACTGAAGACTGCAGCTAGAAAAAAAACAAAGTGGCTGAACTGCAATCCTAATTGTTGTTCCCGCCATCTTGGAGAACTAAGCACAGATCTTCTGTGGATGTAGGCTTGCTCCAATCCATCTGTCTCTTCATGTCATCCCAGACAGACTGGATGATGTTGAGATCAGGGCTATATCTGTGGGGGCCATATCATCACTTCCAGGATTCCTCCTCCAAAGGGCAAAGCTCACAACAAATATTGATGGGATTTACATTTCTCTTTCTTCATTCGCTTCATTTGGATATATAAATTATTAACCCTTTGATTTTGGAAAGGATTCTTACTTTACAGTATTTTTTTCACACCTCGCACTGTACGGTTTAAGGCCCCACGTTGTGGAGACACTGCTATTTTTGTTGCAGATTTTGCAGTGCTTTTTTGAGCCAAAGTCAAGAATGGCTACAAAAGGAATGGAAAATATAAAGGAAGTTCTTATACTTCTCCCTTCTGCTTAATCCACACCTGGGTTTGGCTCAAAAAAACGCAAGAAAATCTGCAACAAAAAAGCTGCGTTTCCGCAACGTGGGGCCTCAGCCCTTTGTTATAAATTTTGTACAAATTCTTGCATGTACCTAAGCATTGTTATGTTGACCAATGTATTGCTCATTCTATGGAGAAGTAACATTGTATTACTGTGGACTCCAGGTGGTGCCATATCTAACTTGTATGCTATGTTGATTGCACGTTTCAAGATGTTCCCGGAAGTTAAAGAGAAAGGAATGTCAGCAATCCCAAGACTGATTGCCTTCACATCCGAGCAAGTATGTCGCTTACCCTTGTATTACTTTTGCTAAGTCTTTTCTTCATATGAAATTCTGTATCATGGAATTGTTTCATTGACCTATAGATTGGTTATGTCACGTTTATTCTTTAATATGTGTTTCGGATATATTCTGATGGACTTTGCTAAGGCTCAGTTCACATCAGCGTTCGGCTTTCCATTCGAGGACCCTCTGAACGGAAACCTATACACATAGAATAGCGGTTACCTGGGAAAACAGGTGGACCCCATAGACTATAATGGGGTTCGTGCGGTTTCCATTCAGTTTCCGAACGAAACACGCCGAGAGAAAAGTGACTTTTCTCTTGGCATGTTTCATGCGGAAACCACATGGACCCCGTTATGGTCTATGGGGTCCATGAGTTTCCTTAGGTAACAGCCTTTCTATGTGTATAGGTTTCCATTCAAAAGGTCCCCAGACAGACTCCTCGAATGGAAACCCGAATGCAGATGAGTGATTTTAAGTTGACTACAACCTCGTTGAGAATTGGTGTTTTTCTTTGGACCAAAACAGCACAAGGGTGTAGTTAAGTGATGTACCATGTGGCGTTGTAGCCATACTCCAGGATGGATCCACTAGTGATTTGTCCCAACATACAACATTTTAAGACTTTTAAAGCCATAGAGGTAAAACCTGCTCTGAACATGTGACTTCACGCACCACCTGTGTGTCCTCTCTTCCAAGATCTGATCCCCAATAGCACCATTACAATTTCAACTTGCAATGACCAGAGCGGGCGGTCCTTAGTATGAAGGTTACTAGGGAAAACAAGGTGCACCTTGCTCTGTGCATGTCCTTCATGTGCTGCACATGTATTGCTATGTAGCTCAGATCCAATAGTATAAGGGAGTCTAAGACAAACTGAACATACTCATCCTGAATGAAGATGGACAGGTCCAGTTCTTAACTCAAACAGTGTTAAGGGAAAGGGGGGTTATATGGGACTTTAGACCCCCCCCCCTATCAATTAGCAAAATTTTTTTACTGAATTTGATTGTAGAATGTAGAACAGAAATTCACGTAAATCTTCAGAACAGTCCAAAACAATTACTTCAACTATCTAGAATTTATACAAAGCAACTTGCGACACTCCTGTTCTTAAGGTGATACTCCAACTCGCACACTCAAGCTCAGATTGGTGACACAGTAGGCGACTCCCCAACACAGACCGGAGACTAAAATCATGCAACTGGACTCCCAAATTCTGAATTTCTGAAAGCCACAAGATATTAGAAACTCCTTTAATACAACAAGTCTTCATCTGGCATAAGCTAGTGTGGGGTAATACCAGGGGGTATGCCCAAATAACTCCTCCGTGGTACAGGGACAAGGCATGGTAGGCTGAGCGGCCTCACCAAATTGTCATTAATGATCCCTGAAATCTGTGTCAACTACGTGGTGGTGATGGTGTAGATTTCACTGCAGGCACATGGTCCACTAGAGGATAAATCTAATGTATAAGGAGACATGTCTCTCCTCATAAATTTGGCACCTCCAGCTAGTGCAGGAGAAATGAAAATTGGCATTGAAAATTCCAGGCTTCATATATCTGCCCAGGTCGGCAGAGGAGAATCTGCTTCATGTGCTTTTTCTCACTTAGAAACAGTTCCAGATTCATGCAGGACATATATAGAGAAGTACTGACCTCAACTGATGAATATAAAGTACTTTGGTTATAATAGAAAAACCCTATTTAGCTCCAGCATCGCATTAAACCAATTTTTTCCCTTACCAATTCTCTCTCTCAGCTTACTCTTACCCCCCTCTTCTCCACAGACTTCTATAGAAGATATTTTGCTAAGATATATTACAGAGTTTCTTACTATGACTTACTATTGACTTGTGCAAAAGTATCAATGAAAAGTTAGTGACCATTAAAGTCCCACCTCCAGATCACACTGTGACCACTTCTAACTGGGTGGGAACACCCTCATATAGCTGGGATTTTTTTGCAAATTTTTTTTTTCCCAAAATGTAATACCGTCCCAATAAATTTGGGACGGTTGGAAACTATGTTACTATTAGACAATGTTGTTAAATGAGGCCCAATTTGTTGCTGATGGTCAACCCACAAATATATATGGTGTGAATTTACTAAATCATCTACCCAAGGCTTAGTTATGCATAGAGATATTGTGCCAAAGATGCGCCATATTGTAGGTTCTGTGTCCTGCCCACCTTATGAAAGTAGTAGGGACAGCAAGGAGACTAAGTAGGATCAAGGTTGCATTCAAGGCTTGAGAAAGCGCTTTTGTTAGCGCAAAACGGCTGTTGCCTCTATACGCCTGTTTATGCATATTCTCCCTTCCTGAAGAATGTTTTTTATGAGAATGTCGCAATAAAGAAAGAGGAGGAGACTAAGGAGGATTGGGGCACCAGTGGGGAAGCATGGAGGAGACTAAGGAGGGTTGGGGCACGAGTGGGGGAACATGGAGGAAACTAAGGAGGAGACTAAGGAGGGTTGGGGCACGAGTGGGGGAACATGGATGTGACTAAGGAGGGTTGGGGCACCAGTGGGGAAGCATGGAGGAGACTAAGGAGGGTTGGGGCATGAGTGGGGGAACATGGAGGAGACTAAGGAGGGTTGGGGCACGAGTGGGGGAACATGGATGTGACTAAGCAGGGTTGGGGCACCAGTGGGGAAGCATGAAGGAGACTAAGGTGGGTTGGGGCACAAGTGGGGGAACATGGAGAAGACTAAGGAGGGTTTGTGCACCAGTGGGGAAGTCGGGAGGAGACTAAGAAAGGTTGGGGCATGAGTGGGGGAACAAGGAGGAGACTAAGGAGGGTTTATGCAACAGTGGGGAAGCATGGAGGAGACTAAGGAGGGTTGGGGCACCATTGGGGGAGCATGGAGGAGACTAAGTAGGATCGAGGCACCAGTAGTGGAGCATGGAGGAGACTAAGGAGAGTGGGGCACCGGTGAGGGAATAGATTAAGACTGCTGTACGAAACACCAGTCTTGATAAAATCCCCCATAGTCTCCAACAGCTCTAGTAAATATGTAAATATACATAATCTTGGAAAACCCTTTATCTTTGTGTTATTGAAAATAAAATTTAGAAGAACTTTGGGATAGGGAAGCAGCGAATGCAATAAATTGGCAGTGAGAAGAGAAGGTGGGCTACACCGAGTCATTACCTCTCGTCTCGCTCGTATCTGGAATATCAATGTGACTGAACGATGTGATTTTCTCTATTATAGCTCCACCATTTACTGGAATACCAAAGGGAAAAACGTACTTATTAGACTTTCCCAGCTCTCCAGCCGTAATCAAACAGAGACAGGTTGACACTTAGAAGAGAACATTGAGCGACGAGAATGACTCAACAAGCTCTGTGAATAGTCCTCGTAATCAAAGTTCTTGTTATGTAAAATTACAGAGCTAAAGCCTTCTCGTACTTTGCTGACCTCAATTGCCACTGCTGTACTCCATTTACATAAGCCATTAAGCCTTGGCCATGGTGACACGTGCTGGTTTCTGGGGTTCAGCGTGAGCAGTGTCTTCATGTAAGCAATTATCTTGTCTTATCTATGTCTAATTATTATTATGTATAATCATTTGTGCCACTGAAGCGTTGGTAAAATGGCCAAAGGCCTCCAATTTTCATCATTGTAAAGCTTTGTACATCAATGAAGGAACCATTAAGATTATAAGGAGGCGGCAGGGTGAAGAAATACAAGGAGGTACAGTAGACCAATATTTTTGTTTCCTTCAAGATGGCTTCATTGGCCTATAAAGTCTATCCTAGTGCTTTTGCCTTATTGCTTGGCTTTGAACTCACTCACAAGTAGACTTTTCTGGACATTAAATATTGATGAGTAATCCTTAACCCCTTCCAAAATACTCCATCTGAACTCAGCCTTAGGGGGCATTCACATGGAGTAACGCCGGGCATGTATCACAGCCGTACACCCCGGCGTTACGGCAGACTGCCGAACACTTCCCATTTACTTCAATGGGAGTGCTCGTAAACGCCGCTGTTACGAGCGCTCCCATTGAAGTGAATGGGAAGTGTTCGGCAGTCTGCCGTAACGCCGGCGTGTACGACTGTGATACACGCCCGGCGTTACTCCGTGTGAATGTCCCCTAATTCTATATTTCAGCACAATTCCAAGGATACCAAATTTAGGATGGGGTATCCCATATTTGTTGGGAACTTACCCCTTACCACTTATTATTATTGTTATTATTGTTATTGTTTATTTATATAGCACCATTAATTCCATGGTGCTGGACATTATTATATTAATTCCATGGTGCTTTACATTTGGGGGTTACATACAGTACACAGAATATACAGATAGATATAATACTAACAGTGACCGACTGGCACGGTAGGGTAGAGGGCCCTGCCCGCGATGGCTTACAATCTATGAGGGAAGGGGGGTAGAGACAGAAGGAGAGGGGGAGACAGTTCACATGGTGATGTGGTGATAGTGTTATTGGAGGTTGTAGGCCTTCCTGAATAGGGGAGTCTTCA
Source organism: Leptodactylus fuscus (assembly GCF_031893055.1). Lineage (NCBI taxonomy): Eukaryota > Metazoa > Chordata > Amphibia > Anura > Leptodactylidae > Leptodactylus > Leptodactylus fuscus. The sequence continues at coordinate 203,089,469 of NC_134268.1, read as the reverse complement.
GGGCCTTCTTGAAGCCTGTGATTGTGGAGGTCAGTCTTGTGTCGTGGTAAGGAGTTCCAGAGTATGGGGGATGCACGAGAGAAATCTTGGAGGCGGTTGTGTGAGGAGCAGATGAGAGCAGGGACTTAGAGACTGTTCTATCTCATACACATTACTACTGTGAGTCACCGTGCTTGATCAATGGATTATTATTGTTACGGATCATCTGCAATAATGTTGCATAGCTCCGACTCATGACGGACATATTGTCAATGCAACGGTGCATTAAATGAGGAAATAACCGGTTTACTGGATATTAAGTCTGACAAGAGGGAGCTCTGTGCAAACATCTCCCGTCCGACAACAATTATATTTGGTCAGAGGGATTTCTTTTTATTGTCATAGGTTGACGTACACTACTATGTATATCAGTATGTCGGGAGATTTATACCTGTAATTGCCACTAGGGGTTTCCTGATAGTCTACAGCTATTTTAATATTTGTATTATCATATATTTTGGCAGATCTCCGCACATCCATTTTTCACCGTGTGTAATATTTTATTTGTATGGAACTACCCCTCAGTGACTTTGTAGATGATTGCGGTTACAACAGAATATTTATTGGACCCCATAGGAGTCTGAAATCCCAGGGGTCTGATTATTAATGCCAAAATTTCTATGACAGGTTGCATAAAGCAGCAAATTAATGCCAGATAAATGTGGGAGACTTCTATAGACACACGGCTGTGATGGAAACAGATCGCCAGCCCTGGATCCCTGGATCTTGTTCTGGGCACCAGCAATCCTCCCCAAAATGGCAACACTGGGAAAATGGCTGACCAAGGGGCTGAGGGAATAATGCCTGCGATCAGTGAGGGCACTGATCATGGGCACTGGTGCCGGGTCTTTGCTTTATAATGCAGCAAAGACCAAGCGTCTATGGTGGTCACTCAGTTCCTGAGCAGCCACCATATTTAAATACCCAACATCAACCGTTCTATTGCGGCAGATGTTGGGAAGGGGTTAAGATAGGCTATCAATATTCAGCATTGAATCTGTGGTGTAAATGGCACGTGAACTTAATACTATGGATCAGTATGATTATAGTGGCAGCAGATATGTGTGTTACAAGATAATTAGCCTATCAAGACAATAGTGTTTGGTGATATTGCGTCACGAAGTGGTATGCTATATACATATGTTGTGTTGTGATGGTAGCCTTTCAAGGGTTTTGATAGCGTGTTGCCATATCTTATTGAAGTATTTTCAGAATAAATTGGAAAGTAAACCAAATTTGAAATAAGGGTAAAATAATCTGTAGATTTTTCTTATGTTTTACCATGTTTGTACAGTAAAGCTGAGGCCCCACGTTTTTCATTGCAGATTTTGCTGCATTTTTTGGAGCCAAAGTCAGTCAAGAACTTTTTATATTTCCCATTCATTTTCAATCCACTCCTGAGTTTGGCTCAAAAATCTGCAACAAAAAACTCTGCATTTCCGCAACATGTGGCCTCAGCCTTAGTTTGAGGCCCCACATTGCGGAAACACAGCTTTTGCGGGGGGTTTTTGAGCCAAAGCCAAGCATGGCTACCAATGGAATGAGAATTATACAGGAAGTCCTTATACTTCTCCGTTCTCCTCAATCCACTCCTGGCTTTGGCTGACAAAAAGGCAACAAAATCTGCAACAAAAAATGACAAATTTCCACCACGTGGAGCCTCAGCCTAAAAGAGTTGTTTTTTTTAATGTTTCAGCATATTCTAGGAACCATAACTTTTTTATTGTTCCAATGATGGAGCCAAATGAGGGCAAGAAGGGTTCATTGGTACTTTGTTGGAGTACACATTACTAGAGATGAGCGAACACTAAAATGTTCGAGGTTCGAAATTCGAATCGAACAGCCGCTCACTGTTCGTGTGTTCGAACGGGTTTCGAACCCCATTATAGTCTATGGGGAACAGATACTCGTTAAGGGGGAAACCCAAATCCATGTCTGGAGGGTCACCAAGTCCACTATGACACCACAGGAAATGATGCCAACACCTCTGGAATGACACTGGGAAAGCAGGGGAAGCATGTCTGGGGGCATCTAACACACCAAAGACCCTCTATTACCCCAACATCACAGCCTAACAACTACACACTTTACACACTCAATACCACCTCTCTGACAGTAGGAAAACACCTTGAAACATGTGTATTTGGCACTTGCAGTGAGGAGAGCTTGTCACCAGCAGTGAATTTGGCCCTTGTAGTAAGTTGAGGTTGGCACCAACATTTGTTTTGAAAATCAGGGTGGATTGAGCCTCTAACCAGCAGAGTTTGGGCAAATTCATGGTGGAGGGAGCCTCTAAAAACCCCAGTTTGGACCAATTCATGCTGGAGGGAGCCTCTAAAAACCCCAGTTTGGACCAATTCATGGTGGAGGGAGCCTCTAAAAACCCCAGTTTGGACCAATTCATGGTGGAGGGAGCCTCTAAAAACCCCAGTTTGGACCAATTCATGGTGAAGGGAGCCTCTAAACAGCCCAGTTTGGACCAATTCATGGTGGAGGGAGCCTCTAAAAACCCCAGTTTGGACCAATTCATGGTGGAGGGAGCCTCTAAACAGCCCAGTTTGGACCAATTCATGGTGGAGGGAGCCTCTAAAAACCCCAGTTTGGACCAATTCATGGTGGAGGGAGCCTCTAAAAACCCCAGTTTGGACCAATTCATGATGGAGGGAGCCTCTAAACAGCCCAGTTTGGGCAAATTCATGGTGGAGGGAGCCTCTAAAAACCCCCAGTTTGGACCAATTCATGGTGGAGGGAGCCTCTAAAAACCCCAGTTTGGACCAATTCATGGTGGAGGGAGCCTCTAAACAGCTCAGTTTGGGCAAATTCATGGTGGAGGGAGCCTCTAAAAACCCCAGTTTGGACCAATTCATGGTGGAGGGAGCCTCTAAAAACCCCAGTTTGGACCAATTCATGGTGGAGGGAGCCTCTAAAAACCCCAGTTTGGACCAATTCATGATGGAGGGAGCCTCTAAACAGCCCAGTTTGGGCAAATTCATGGTGGAGGGAGCCTCTAAACAGCCCAGTTTGGACCAATTCATGGTGGAGGGAGCCTCTAAAAACCCCAGTTTGGACCAATTCATGGTGGAGGGAGCCTCTAAAAACCCCAGTTTGGACCAATTCATGGTGGAGGGAGCCTCTAAACAGCCCAGTTTGGACCAATTCATGGTGGAGGGAGCCTCTAAAAACCCCAGTTTGGACCAATTCATGGTGGAGGGAGCCTCTAAAAACCCCAGTTTGGACCAATTCATGGTGGAGGGAGCCTCTAAAAACCCCAGTTTGGACCAATTCATGATGGAGGGAGCCTCTAAACAGCCCAGTTTGGACCAATTCATGGTGGAGAGAGCCTCTAAAAACCCCAGTTTGGACCAATTCATGGTGGAGGGAGCCTCTAAACAGGCCAGTTTGGGCAAATTCATGGTGGAGGGAGCCTCTAAACAGCCCAGTTTGGGCAAATTCATGGTGGAGGGAGCCTCTAACCAGCCCAGTTTGGACCAATTCATGGTGGAGGGAGCCTCTAAAAACCCCAGTTTGGACCAATTCATGGTGGAGGGAGCCTCTAAACAGCCCAGTTTGGACCAATTCATGGTGGAGGGAGCCTCTAAAAACCCCAGTTTGGACCAATTCATGGTGGAGGGAGCCGCTAAACAGCCCAGTTTGGACCAATTCATGGTGGAGGGAGCCTCTAACCAGCAGAGTTGGTGGAAATCAGGGTGGAGGGAGCCTCTAACCAGCAGAGTTGTGGGAAAGCAGGGTGGAGGGAGCCTCTAACCAGCAGAGTTGGTGGAAATCAGGGTGGAGGGAGCCTCTAACCAGCAGAGTTGTGGGAAAGCAGGGTGGAGGGAGCCTCTAACCAGCAGAGTTGTGGGAAAGCAGGGTGGAGGGAGCCTCTAACCAGCAGAGTTGTGGGAAAGCAGGGTGGAGGGAGCCTCTAACCAGCAGAGTTGTGGGAAAGCAGGGTGGAGGGAGCCTCTAACCAGCAGAGTTGGTGGAAATCAGGGTGGAGGGAGCCTCTAACCAGCAGAGTTGGGGAAATCAGGGTGGAGGGAGCCTAGTATTAGCAGAATTGTGCAACGCTTATGGTGGATGAGTATGAGGATGTGGAGGAATTGGAGAGGTTGAGTACAGACATGGAGTTTCATGTTGGGGTGCTTTACACAGGTGGGCCCAAAAATGAAGGCTCTATCCAGTGGTGGTTCATTTTTATCAAAGTGAGCCGGTCGGCACTCTCAGCTGACAGACGGGTGCGCTTGTCAGTGATGATGCCACCGGCTGCACTGAACACCCTCTCAGATAGGACGCTGGCGGCAGGACAGGACAGCACCTCCAAGGCATATAGGGCAAGTTCAAGCCACAGGTCCAACTTCGACACCCAATACGTGTAGGGCGCAGAGGGGTCGGAGAGGACAGGGCTGTGGTCGGAAAGGTATTCCCGCAACATGCGCCTATACTTCTCACGCCTGGTGACACTAGGACCCTCCGTGGCGGCACTTTGGCGAGGGGGTGCCATCAAGGTGTCCCAGACCTTAGACAGTGTGCCCCTCGTTTGTGTGGACCGGTGAGAACTTGGTTGCCTACTGGAGGAACTGCCCTCCCTGCCACCAACGTCACATGCTGGAAACATCTCCATCATATTCTGCACCAATTGCCTGTGGCAAGCATTGATGCGATTGGCCCTCCCCTCTACCGGAATAAAAGACGAGATGTTGTTTTTATACCAGGGGTCAAGGATAGCAAAGATCCAGTACTGGTTGTCCTCCATGATTTTGACAATACGCTTGTCGGTTGTAAAGCACCCCAACATGAACTCAGCCATGTCTGCCACAGTGTTAGTTGGCATGACTCCTCTGGCCCCACCGGAAAGTTCAATCTCCATTTCCTCCTCATCCTCCATGTCTACCCATCCGCGCTGCAACAATGGGACGATTCGAAGTTGCCCGGAAGCCTCCTGTATCACCATCACATCATCGGACAACTCTTCTTCCTCCTCCTCCTCCTCCTCCTCCTCCATTAAACGCAGTGAAGCGGACAGATGTGTGGACCTACTCTCCAGCTGTGACGGATCGGATGCTATCCCTAACTCCTCTGTGTGATCTGAGTTATCCCTGATGTCAATCAGGGATTCTCTCAGAACACACAAGAGCGGGATTGTAAGGCTCACCATCGCATCCTCAGAGCTCACCCTCCTTGTGGACTCCTCAAAGACCCGTAGGATGTCACAAAGGTCTCTCATCCATGGCCACTCATGGATGTGAAACTGAGGCAGCTGACTTTGTGGCACCCTAGGGTTTTGTAGCTGGTATTCCATCAAAGGTCTCTGCTGCTCAACCACTCTATTCAACATCTGAAACGTTGAGTTCCAGCGTGTGGGGACGTCGCACAAAAGCCGGTGTTGTGGCACATGCAGGCGTTGCTGGAGAGATTTTAAGCTAGCAGCGGCTACTGTCGACTTGCGAAAGTGGGCGCACATGCGCCGCACTTTCACCAGTAGCTCTGGAACATTGGGGTAGCTCTTTAGGAAACGTTGCACCACTAGGTTGAAGACGTGGGCCAGGCATGGAACATGTTGGAGTCCGGCAAGCTCCAGAGCTGCTACCAGGTTCCGGCCGTTATCACAAACGACCATGCCTGGGCCCAGGTGCAGCGGCTCAAACCATATTGCCGTCTCATCGAGGAGGGCATCCCTCACCTCGGAGGCAGTGTGCTGTCTGTCCCCCAAGCTGATCAGCTTCAGCACAGCCTGCTGACGTCTACCAACGCCAGTGCTGCAACGTTTCCAACTCGTAGCTGGGGTCAATCTAACAGCGGAGGAGGAGGCGGTGGCGGAGGAGGAGGCGGTGGCGGAGGAGGAGGCGGTAGAGGAGGAGGAGGAGGGGGGTGTTCTTCTCGTGTCCCTGCCAGGAATGTTAGGCGGGGAGACGAGGTACACCGGGCCAGTTTGGGAAGCAGTCCCAGCCTCAACTACATTCACCCAGTGTGCCATCAGTGAAATGTAGCGTCCCTGTCCGCATGCACTTGTCCACGCGTCGGTGGTCAAGTGGACCTTTGTGCAAAGCGCGGAACTAAGGGCCCGCCTGATGTTGAGTGACACGTGCTGGTGCAAGGCGGGGACGGCACACCGGGAGAAGTAGTGACGGCTAGGGACGGCATAGCGAGGTGCCGCAGTTGCCATCAGGTCCAGGAAGGCGGGAGTTTCAACAAGCCGGAACGCCAACATCTCCTGGGCCAGCAGTTTAGCGATGTTGGCGTTCAAGGCTTGCGCGTGTGGGTGGTTAGCAGTGTATTTCTGCCGCCGCTCCAATGTCTGAGAGATGGTGGGTTGTTGTAAAGAAACGCCTGATGGTGCCTTTGATGGTGCAGGAGAAGGAGATAAGACAGGACCAGGGGAGGATGAGGTAGAAGTCAACAAAGTGGCGGAGGCAGATGAAGTGGTGTCCTGGCTCGTCCTCTGGAGTGCATCGCCAGCACAGTCAGCAGTGGCAGTGGCAGAGGCAGAGGCAGTGGCAGAGGCAGTGGCAGTGGCGTGAACGGCAGGCGGCCTTTGTCCTGCCGTTGCTGCCTGCCACTGATTCCAGTGCTTGGATTCCAAATGACGGCGCATTGAAGTGGTGGACAGGTTGCTCTTCTCAGAGCCCCTAATCAATTTCGAGAGGCAAATTGTGCAGACAACACTATATCTGTCCTCGGCGCATTCCTTGAAAAAACTCCACACCTTCGAGAAACGTGCCCTCGAGGTGGGAGTTTTTCGGGGCTGGGTACGAACTGGAACATCTTGGGAGATTCCGGGTGTGGCCTGGCTTCGCCTAAGCTGCTGACCTCTGCCTCTGCCTCTAGCTACCCTTTTTGGTGCTGCACCTGCCTCAACATCCACACTACTTTCCCCGCTTGACATCCCCCCTGTCCAGGTCGGGTCAGTGTCCTCATCATCCACCACTTCCTCTTCCAACTCCTGTCTCATCTCCTCCTCCCGCACAATGCGCCGGTCAACTGGATGCCCTGACGGCAACTGCGTCACATCATCGTCGATGAGGGTGGGTTGCTGGTCATCCACCACCAAATCGAACGGAGATGGAGGAGACTCTAGTGTTTGAGCATCTGGACACAGATGCTCCTCTGTTAGGTTCGTGGAATCGTGACGTGGAGAGGCAGGTTGAGGGACAATGAAAGGAGCGGAGAACAGCTCTGGGGAGCAGGGACAGTTTGGGTTATTGTTCTGTAAAGCTTCGGAATTTTGGGAGGAAGGAAGACAAGACTGTTGGGTAATAGGAGGAGAGGAGGCAGAGTCTGACTGGCTGCTGGACAATGTGCTGTAAGCGTTCTCTGACAGCCATTGCAAGACCTGTTCCTGGTTCTCGGGCCTACTAAGGTTTGTACCCTGCAGTTTAGTTAATGTGGCAAGCAACCCTGGCACTGTGGAGTGGCGCAATGCTTGCTGCCCCACAGGAGTAGGCACGGGACGCCCTGTGGCTTCACTGCTACCTTGCTCCCCAGAACCATTCCCCCGACCTCGCCCACGGCCTCGTCCACGTCCCTTTCCGGGAGCCTTGCGCATTTTGAATTCCTAGTTAGAAATTGGCACTGTATACCAGTAGTAAAAATTGTGGGTGCACGTAACCCCAATATATTCTTTGAATTACCAGTCAGAAACTGGCACTATATGGCAGTAGCAAGAAATGAGGGTATTTGTATTCCCAATATATTCTTTGAATTCCCAGTCAGACAATGGCACTGTATACCAGTAGTAAAAATTGTGGGTGCACGTAACCCCAATATATTCTTTGAATTCCCAGTCAGACACTGGCACTATATGGCAGTAGCAAGAAATGAGGGTATTTGTATTCCCAATATATTCTTTGAATTCCCAGTCAGACAATGGCACTGTATACCAGTAGTAAAAATTGTGGGTGCACGTAACCCCAATATATTCTTTGAATTCCCAGTCAGACAATGGCACTATAAACCAGTAGCAAGAAATGAGGGTATTTGTATTCCCAATATATTCTTTGAATTCCCAGTCAGACAATGGCACTGTATACCAGTAGTAAAAATTGTGGGTGCACGTAACCACAATATATTCTTTGAATTACCAGTCAGAAACTGGCACTATATGGCAGTAGCAAGAAATGAGGGTATTTGTATTCCCAATATATTCTTTGAATTCCCAGTCAGACAATGGCACTGTATACCAGTAGTAAAAATTGTGGGTGCACGTAACCCCAATATATTCTTTGAATTACCAGTCAGAAACTGGCACTATATGGCAGTAGCAAGAAATGAGGGTATTTATAACCCCAATATATTCTTTGAATTCCCAGTCAGACAATGGCACTGTATACCAGTAGTAAAAATTGTGGGTGCACGTAACCCCAATATATTCTTTGAATTCCCAGTCAGACACTGGCACTATATGGCAGTAGCAAGAAATGAGGGTATTTGTATTCCCAATATATTCTTTGAATTCCCAGTCAGACAATGGCACTGTATACCAGTAGTAAAAATTGTGGGTGCACGTAACCACAATATATTCTTTGAATTACCAGTCAGACACTGGCACTATATGGCAGTAGCAAGAAATGAGGGTATTTGTATTCCCAATATATTCTTTGAATTCCCAGTCAGACAATGGCACTGTATACCAGTAGTAAAAATTGTGGGTGTACGTAACCACAATATATTCTTTGAATTACCAGTCAGAAACTGGCACTATATGGCAGTAGCAAGAAATGAGGGTATTTATAACCCCAATATATTCTTTGAATTCCCAGTCAGACAATGGCACTGTATACCAGTAGTAAAAATTGTGGGTGCACGTAACCCCAATATATTCTTTGAATTCCCAGTCAGACAATGGCACTATATACCAGTAGCAAGAAATGAGGGTATTTGTATTCCCAATATATTCTTTGAATTCCCAGTCAGACAATGGCACTGTATACCAGTAGTAAAAATTGTGGGTGCACGTAACCCCAATATATTCTTTGAATTCCCAGTCAGACACTGGCACTATATGGCAGTAGCAAGAAATGAGGGTATTTGTATTCCCAATATATTCTTTGAATTCCCAGTCAGACAATGGCACTGTATACCAGTAGTAAAAATTGTGGGTGCACGTAACCCCAATATATTCTTTGAATTACCAGTCAGACAATGGCACTATATACCAGTAGCAAGAAATGAGGGTATTTGTATTCCCAATATATTCTTTGAATTCCCAGTCAGACAATGGCACTGTATACCAGTAGTAAAAATTGTGGGTGCACGTAACCACAATATATTCTTTGAATTACCAGTCAGAAACTGGCACTATATGGCAGTAGCAAGAAATGAGGGTATTTATAACCCCAATATATTCTTTGAATTCCCAGTCAGACAATGGCACTGTATACCAGTAGTAAAAATTGTGGGTGCACGTAACCCCAATATATTCTTTGAATTCCCAGTCAGACACTGGCACTATATGGCAGTAGCAAGAAATGAGGGTATTTGTATTCCCAATATATTCTTTGAATTCCCAGTCAGACAATGGCACTGTATACCAGTAGTAAAAATTGTGGGTGCACGTAACCCCAATATATTCTTTGAATTACCAGTCAGAAACTGGCACTATATGGCAGTAGCAAGAAATGAGGGTATTTGTATTCCCAATATATTCTTTGAATTCCCAGTCAAACAATGGCACTGTATACCAGTAGTAAAAATTGTGGGTGCACGTAACCACAATATATTCTTTGAATTCCCAGTCAGACACTGGCACTATATGGCAGTAGCAAGAAATGAGGGTATTTGTATTCCCAATATATTCTTTGAATTCCCAGTCAGACAATGGCACTGTATACCAGTAGTAAAAATTGTGGGTGTACGTAACCACAATATATTCTTTGAATTACCAGTCAGAAACTGGCACTATATGGCAGTAGCAAGAAATGAGGGTATTTATAACCCCAATATATTCTTTGAATTCCCAGTCAGACAATGGCACTGTATACCAGTAGTAAAAATTGTGGGTGCACGTAACCCCAATATATTCTTTGAATTCCCAGTCAGACAATGGCACTATATACCAGTAGCAAGAAATGAGGGTATTTGTATTCCCAATATATTCTTTGAATTCCCAGTCAGACAATGGCACTGTATACCAGTAGTAAAAATTGTGGGTGCACGTAACCACAATATATTCTTTGAATTACCAGTCAGAAACTGGCACTATATGGCAGTAGCAAGAAATGAGGGTATTTATAACCCCAATATATTCTTTGAATTCCCAGTCAGACAATGGCACTGTATACCAGTAGTAAAAATTGTGGGTGCACGTAACCACAATATATTCTTTGAATTACCAGTCAGAAACTGGCACTATATGGCAGTAGCAAGAAATGAGGGTATTTGTATTCCCAATATATTCTTTGAATTCCCAGTCAGACAATGGCACTGTATACCAGTAGTAAAAATTGTGGGTGCACGTAACCCCAATATATTCTTTGAATTACCAGTCAGAAACTGGCACTATATGGCAGTAGCAAGAAATGAGGGTATTTATAACCCCAATATATTCTTTGAATTCCCAGTCAGACAATGGCACTGTATACCAGTAGTAAAAATTGTGGGTGCACGTAACCCCAATATATTCTTTGAATTCCCAGTCAGACACTGGCACTATATGGCAGTAGCAAGAAATGAGGGTATTTGTATTCCCAATATATTCTTTGAATTCCCAGTCAGACAATGGCACTGTATACCAGTAGTAAAAATTGTGGGTGCACGTAACCACAATATATTCTTTGAATTACCAGTCAGAAACTGGCACTATATGGCAGTAGCAAGAAATGAGGGTATTTATAACCCCAATATATTCTTTGAATTCCCAGTCAGACAATGGCACTGTATACCAGTAGTAAAAATTGTGGGTGCACGTAACCCCAATATATTCTTTGAATTCCCAGTCAGACACTGGCACTATATGGCAGTAGCAAGAAATGAGGGTATTTGTATTCCCAATATATTCTTTGAATTCCCAGTCAGACAATGGCACTGTATACCAGTAGTAGAAATTGTGGGTGCACGTAACCACAATATATTCTTTGAATTACCAGTCAGAAACTGGCACTATATGGCAGTATCAAGAAATGAGGGTATTTGTATTCCCAATATATTCTTTGAATTCCCAGTCAGACAATGGCACTGTATACCAGTAGTAAAAATTGTGGGTGTACGTAACCACAATATATTCTTTGAATTACCAGTCAGAAACTGGCACTATATAGCAGTAGCAAGAAATGAGGGTATTTATAACCCCAATATATTCTTTGAATTCCCAGTCAGACAATGGCACTGTATACCAGTAGTAAAAATTGTGGGTGCACGTAACCCCAATATATTCTTTGAATTCCCAGTCAGACAATGGCACTATATACCAGTAGCAAGAAATGAGGGTATTTGTATTCCCAATATATTCTTTGAATTCCCAGTCAGACAATGGCACTGTATACCAGTAGTAAAAATTGTGGGTGCACGTAACCCCAATATATTCTTTGAATTACCAGTCAGACAATGGCACTATATACCAGTAGCAAGAAATGAGGGTATTTGTATTCCCAATATATTCTTTGAATTCCCAGTCAGACAATGGCACTGTATACCAGTAGTAAAAATTGTGGGTGCACGTAACCACAATATATTCTTTGAATTACCAGTCAGAAACTGGCACTATATGGCAGTAGCAAGAAATGAGGGTATTTATAACCCCAATATATTCTTTGAATTCCCAGTCAGACAATGGCACTGTATACCAGTAGTAAAAATTGTGGGTGCACGTAACCCCAATATATTCTTTGAATTCCCAGTCAGACACTGGCACTATATGGCAGTAGCAAGAAATGAGGGTATTTGTATTCCCAATATATTCTTTGAATTCCCAGTCAGACAATGGCACTGTATACCAGTAGTAAAAATTGTGGGTGCACGTAACCCCAATATATTCTTTGAATTACCAGTCAGAAACTGGCACTATATGGCAGTAGCAAGAAATGAGGGTATTTGTATTCCCAATATATTCTTTGAATTCCCAGTCAGACAATGGCACTGTATACCAGTAGTAAAAATTGTGGGTGCACGTAACCCCAATATATTCTTTGAATTCCCAGTCAGACAATGGCACTATATACCAGTAGCAAGAAATGAGGGTATTTGTATTCCCAATATATTCTTTGAATTCCCAGTCAGACAATGGCACTGTATACCAGTAGTAAAAATTGTGGGTGCACGTAACCACAATATATTCTTTGAATTACCAGTCAGAAACTGGCACTATATGGCAGTAGCAAGAAATGAGGGTATTTATAACCCCAATATATTCTTTGAATTCCCAGTCAGACAATGGCACTGTATACCAGTAGTAAAAATTGTGGGTGCACGTAACCACAATATATTCTTTGAATTACCAGTCAGAAACTGGCACTATATGGCAGTAGCAAGAAATGAGGGTATTTATAACCCCAATATATTCTTTGAATTCCCAGTCAGACAATGGCACTGTATACCAGTAGTAAAAATTGTGGGTGCACGTAACCACAATATATTCTTTGAATTACCAGTCAGAAACTGGCACTATATGGCAGTAGCAAGAAATGAGGGTATTTGTATTCCCAATATATTCTTTGAATTCCCAGTCAGACAATGGCACTGTATACCAGTAGTAAAAATTGTGGGTGCACGTAACCCCAATATATTCTTTGAATTCCCAGTCAGACAATGGCACTGTATACCAGTAGTAAAAATTGTGGGTGCACGTAACCACAATATATTCTTTGAATTACCAGTCAGAAACTGGCACTATATGGCAGTAGCAAAAATAGTGGGTGTATATAGCCCCAATTCTATTGCTAGGGGACTTGCAGGGTATTTCTGGGGTGAAGGTGGGGGGCACACCGTTGGAACGGGTATTGGGGGTATATATCGGGTATACGGGAATACACTGACAGTGTATTCCATTCAGGATCCTGGGAAAGCTGGGTTGCGGCGATTGAGCCCGTCAGTGCCACGTTACACTGACAAGCTTCTCCCTGGAATTTAGCTCTTATAAGAGCTGTTGGTTGTCTTCTCCTTCCTATCCTAGCCTGTCCCTGCCTACCCAGAATCTAAGCCCTAGCTAGCTGGACGGAAACCTCCGTCCTCGGTGAATTGCAAGCTCAGAATGACGCGAAGCTGGGCGGCGCTGTTCTTTTAAATTAGAGGTCACATGTTTTCGGCAGCCAATGGGTTTTGCCTACTTTTCTCAACGTCACCGGTGTCGTAGTTCCTGTCCCACCTACCCTGCGCTGTTATTGGAGCAAAAAAGGCGCCAGGGAAGGTGGGAGGGGAATCGAGTAATGGCGCACTTTACCACGCGGTGTTCGATTCGATTCGAACATGCCGAACAGCCTAATATCCGATCGAACATGAGTTCGATAGAACACTGTTCGCTCATCTCTACACATTACCTTTCGATCACTTTTTACTTAATTTTTTGAAAATTAAACAAAAACTAGTGAGGGCGGGTTCACATCTGCACCCCGGACTTCAATTTGTAGGTTTCCGTCTTCTGCCGACAGGAGACGGAAACCTGGCAGTCAGTGTCCGCCCGTGATCGCCCGTGAGTGTCTTCTCAACTCCGCGGCAAAACCATGTTTTTTTAACCAGACACAAAGTCCTGTATGTCTAACTTTGTGTCCAGTTAAAAAAAAACGCAAATGAATGGGTTTGAAAACTGACCGCCGATTTGCGTCTCCTGTCCAGTTTCTCGGGCAGAAGACAGAAACCTGAAAGCGGAGACCGGGCGCTGGTGTGAACCCACCCTGATCCTGGAATTTTTTATGCCAGTTTTTTTACATTACAGCATTCATCTTGCAGTATAAATAATAGATTCAACACGGGATGAATTTTTTTCAATAGTTTTTAATAGTTTTATTACTTAACCAGCATCTGCCCGCGACTTCGTCTGCGGGTTGGTGTTGGCGCTGAGCCACTTATATTCAGCCAGTTGCTGTTGTGGATGATCCGCCTGCTCCCGCATCTCGGCTCTGCTACGTCGCAGCATATGCGCAGCCTACTCAGTTGTATGTACATCTCTGCATATGGAGAGCGTACTCAGCTGTGCTACAGCGCCTCTTAAGCTCTGCTACATCTGGCCATTTGGATTCTAGGGGTGTTCTTATGTCAGTGTGTGAGCAGCTTCTGTGTTACAAAGGGCTGAATGGATGTTGCTGAAATGTGCCAAAGTTCGATCAGCCTGCTCCCGCTCCTCGGCTCTGCTACATCGCTGCATATGCGTAGGATACCCAGCTTTATGTACATCTTTGCATATGGAGAGCCTACAGAGGTGTGTTACAGCGCTGCGTAAGCTCTGCTACATCGGGCAATTGTGATTACAGGGGTTTTGTTATGTGACTGTCTGAGCAGCTTCTGTGTTAGAAAGGGCTGAACGGATGTTGCTGAAATGTTCCAAAGTTGCCCCTCCTCCCCCATCAGAGGCAAAACAACACATTCCCCGTCATACTCACTGAAACTCTACACCTGATATACTCCTCTTGCCCACACACAGACTGCATGTTCTGCAGTCTCCTGATCTTCCATGAGACTCCATTTTCTTTCAGCTTTCACACTGTCCAGCTTCATCCTATATAGCTCCACCCAAAAAATAGTGATGTAGCTCCGCCCACTGCCTAGCATGATCCTATCCTAGAATGGTTGAAGGACCTGTGATGATGTCATGACAGGTCCTTTAGTGTTGTGTGAACCTAAATTCCCTCACTGTGGTCATGTAGTGACGTGATTTACCGGGATAAAAAGTAGCCTATGTTTTAATAGGGGGTTCCTATCTATGTATGTGGCAAATTTCATGCAAATCCGTTCAGCCGTTTTTGCGTGATTGAGGAACAAACATCCAAATCCACAATTTATAATATTAGTAGGATAACACAGTTTGTGGGTTGAAAAGGAATGTGTTTGTTTTTCTTTTAATTTGTAACATTTTATAATAATTTTTTGACATTTCCATTTCTATAGTCTAGCGGGAGACTTAACCATGTGATCGTCCTTGATTGCTTCAATAAGAAGGAAATTTTTAATATCATTGAAATGTCAACGTAAAATATGGAAATAACAAATGACAATTACTCTACGAATTATGGTTTTGGCATTTTTATGAAACTTATGTGATTTTTATTAATAATTCATTTTGTTCCAATTTTTGCTTTTATTGTCGCCAACGCATTTCTTATATTTTGAATTCTGTTCCAATACTCAAGACGTTGTGGGATACGTTGGATTCATTCATTGTGAGGGTATTTGATGGAAGAAAGCTATTAAATGCTATAAATACACAGATTTGATCACAATTACCTTCTTTTCCAGAGTCACTTTTCAGTAAAGAAGGGAGCAGCAGCTTTGGGAATTGGCACGGACAGTGTGATCCTTATCAAGTGTGATGAAAGGTAGGCGAAGACCCACCAATGTAATCTAAAATGGGAGATTAGAACGTAAAAAAATTCACCGATTAAGGTCACCGAGATATAAGGCATCGAGAGAGGGAACAGACACTGAACGTATTTGCTTTATTGAAGTTTTCCACACACAAAAAAAATGGATGCACTCAATTCACCTTGAGTAGTGAAGTGTATGGGACTATGTAACCGAAAGGGAAATTCACTTACACAGCCAATCGGAGTTGAAAAACAGAAGTCCATTATTTCCAGTCCTTCAAAAATCCATTTTGTCCATGTGGAAGGAGTGAGATCATTTTCATTACTTACAAATCATTGAAAACAGGTCGTAGGAGGGCAGGTTAAAATACCATTTACCAGCAGGATACAGACAAGCCACAATGTTACTAGAGGAAGGTCACACAAGTAACAAAGTAGTGGGAACATACACTCGTGTATTGTAGCTATCACTCACTTACCAGGCCGTAGTCTGCTTAGTATTAGAATTAGCACAGAGATAATAAATCTGTACAACTATAAATTCCCTGGGTACAAATAGTACACCTTGTAGATAATAACCACTCTCAGGTACAAGTGCTACACCATGGCGTCTACAGATACAAATACAGTACATTATTCTAGTTAGTAACCAGTCTTATGTATAAGTAGCACACCATATTGGCTGGTAAATAGTCTTACATACAAGTAGTAAACCATGTTGTCTACTAATCAGCATTACTTAAAAGTAGTACATCATGATGGCTAGTAACTAGTCTTTGGTACAAGCAATACACCATGTTGGCTAGTAACCAGTCTTGGATACAAATAGTGTACCATGTTGACTAGTAACCAGTTTCAAATACAAGTAGTACACCATGTTGTCTAGTAAGCAGTCTTCGATATAATTAGTACATGATGATGACTAGTAAATAGTCTTGGATATAAATTGTACACTATGTTGGCTAGTAACCAGTCTTGGACACAAATAGTACACCATGTTGGCTAGTAACCAGTCTTGGATACAAGTAGTACACCATCTTGGCTAGTAAGTAGTCTTGGATATAAGTGGTACACCATGTTGGCTAGTAACTAGTCTTGGACACAAGTAGTACACCATGTTGGCTAATAACCAGTCTTGGACACAAGTAGTACACCATGTTGGCTAATAACCAGTCTTGGACACAAGTAGTACACCATGTTGGCTAGTAACCAGTCTTGGATACAAGTAGTACACCATGTTGGCTAGTAACTAGTCTTGTATATAAGTAGTACACCATGTTGGCTAGTAACCAGTCTTGGACACAAGTAGTACACCATGTTGGCTAGTAACTAGTCTTGTATATAAGTAGTACACTATGTTGGGTAGTAACCAGTCTTGGATACAAGTAGTACACCATCTTGGCTAGTAACCAGTCTTAGGTAATCATATCCCTGAAAAAAGCTACAGCTATCTGATATCAGATGACACAATGATGTGTGCAGGATACAGGCAGGTCCATGCAGTATATGGTGAAGACAGTACAGGAGCAGGATACCGGTAATGTGACCACTTACTCACCTACAATCCAATGGGGGGGGGGGGGTGATAGCTACCAGTTATATGGTAATGTGAACAGCCGGCTATCAAACTATTAATAACGCCCATATTGTTACACGAGTACCTGCAATAAAGGTCAATAACCAGGAGCTATTAGTTACTATTTAGCCAATATCGAAAACCACTGTCAGGTCCCCCACGTCTTGTGAACCCCAATTCTAAAAACAAAACATTTCACTCCATAATGAGATGAATAAATATCATATCACCGAAGAAAGGGCACATTGCCTGGTGGTGGAAGAAGCCGTCGTTCTGTGCAGTCAGGGATTGGTGTCGATTTCAAGCGTAACTCACGAGGGTCCAACATGATCATCCTTGTCATCTAATAACCTTACACACTCACCCAATGGCTAGGTAGATGGCTACTGGTCAAATAGGCACTTAGCCCACAGCTATCTTATCTGTATGGCCAACGGGGAAAGCAAGAAATTGCAAAAGGTCCATAGAACCCCTCCATCTGTATAAGTCATTATATATGTCAGCATTCCTCGAAGCCACGGTTGGTTGTCCTGGATTTGGGTGGGGGATGTGTAAACTTTCCAACTCCCTCAAATAAAAAACTGCTTTGCCTATGGAAACAAATAATAATTGTAGACTTAATACACATTATGAAGCCCGGCATCTGTTCTGCCCTGCCCGGGCTCTCGGTATTATAATTAAACCATAATCTAGGTTTGCAATGCTTTGAAGTTGCACATGCACATCTGAATCAATGTGATAGAAATGATTCCAAGCTCTTATTACATTTTATTATGATTTGGCTCCGGCCGGTATCTGAAGCGTTTTATGCTTTTAATTACAGGGGGAAAATGATCCCATCAGATCTTGAAAGGAGAATCATTGAAGCCAAGCAGAAAGTATGCACCATCCAATGTATTCCAAGTGCACGTTCTATGGCAGCGATCAGTATACGGAGTTGTGGGGGTGGCTGCTATTAGGGGTGCTGGATGTTTGGTTTTGATTTTTATAGATAATGCATGGTAGTGTTCCAAATTTTAAGGCGAAAGTAAGAATGCTTTCAGAAATAGAAGTGTTAATAGTTCGGTTTTATCAATTACCTAAATGAAGAGAAATGTAAATCCCATCAATATTCGGTGTGACCTTTGCCCTTTGCCTTCCATCAGTTCTTCTCGGTACCTGCAGACAGTTTTTGGCAGAACTCGGCAGGGAGGTTGTTCCCGCCATCTTGGAGAAGGAAGCCCAGATCTTCTGTGGATGTTGCTTGCTCCAATCAGTCTGTCTCTTCAGGTCATCCCAGACAGACTGGATGATGACGATGAAATCAGGGCTCTATCTGTGGGGGCCATATCATCACTTTCAGGACGACTCCTCCAAAGGGCAAAGGTCACACCAAATAAAGATGGGACTGTAAATGTTAAATGATATTATTAAACCATTATATCGATCAATGATGAAGTAGACTCTAGAATCTAGACCTTGAAGTTTATACATTGCATGTTACAGATACCTCTAGCTATGTTGGTTCCTTATTGTGTAGTGACCCCTAGCCATCCATCTCTTGACATAAAGCCACAAGTGTAACTATGGATGCCTACGTACAGGGTTGGACTGACACACCAGAGTACAAGAGAAACCTCCGATGGATCAGTGTTCTAAAATTGACCCCAAAATCCAAATGACCCTTTTTAGATTTACTTTTGGAGCCAGTATTTGCCATTGGGGTCTACTTTTTATGGGTTGGTTAAAAATACCCTATGGATATGTTGTGTACCATGAAAAGGACATGATGTGAGCTATAGATGATGAGTGAGACCCAGTCGGACATTGCCTTGTAACCTCTAGAGATGGCCAAACCTCACAAGATTTGTTTCATGAATAGGACAATTTGGTTTGGTCCGAACTAGATGTGCTATTATTATACAGAAGACGATGAGCCAAGGCCATCAGAAGCCACCAGGGAACCCAGAATAAGACCCCAGACTGGAATAAGGATTTGCAGGTGGAAAGTCCCAAAAATCTATGCTTTGGCCAAATTCGAGATACTTTTTGACAATTTGCAATGAACCCAACTTGTTACAAACCGGATCAGTCAGTGATACGAACTACATCGGCTAGTAGTCTGTAGTCAGTAGTCTGTAGTGTCTATGGTAGTGATCTCAATCTTTGGGTCTGTTACAGAACTAAAACTTCCATCATGCCATGACAGCCAGGTGCTAGAAAGCCAAAAGTTCAGACCACAGATCCCTAATATGGTCCTCTATGTACTATATGTATCTTGATGATTTTTTCTCTTTTCCAGGGATATGTGCCATTTTTTGTTAGTGCCACAGCAGGGACTACTGTCTATGGTGCGTTCGACCCTCTTGTTGCTATATCGGATGTCTGCAGGAAATATAAAGTCTGGATGCATGTCGATGTAAGTATTTTATCTTGTCATAGGACTTTATAGCTCTAGTAACATGTCTGTTAATAGTAAATTATTGTGTTTCCAATGAAATAGCAGTTTTGGAGCATTTTTTCTTTGAACTTTATTATTCTTCCTTGTTATGGACTACTTATGGACCAGTTATGGATCTGTTATGGATTGGTCATGGACTGGTTATGTACCTGTTATGGACCTGTTATGGACCGGTTATGGACCGGTTATGGACTGGTTATGGACTGCTTATGGACTGGTTATGGACTAGTTATGGATTGCTTATGGACTGGGTATGGACCGGTTATGGACTGCTTATGGATTGCTTATGGACTGGTTATGGACTGCTTATGGACTGGTTATGGACTGGTTATGGTCCAGTTATGGACCTGTTATGGACTGGTTATGGACTTGTTATGGACTGGTTATGGACCTGTTATGGACCTGTTATGGACCGGTTATGGACCGGTTATGGACTGGTTATGGACTGCTTATGGACTGGTTATGGACTAGTTATGGATTGCTTATGGACTGGGTATGGACCGGTTATGGACTGCTTATGTATTGCTTATGGACTGGTTATGGACTGGTTATGGACTGGTTATGGTCCAGTTATGGACCTGTTATGGACTGGTTATGGACTTGTTATGGACTGGTTATGGACCTGTTATGGACCTGTTATGGAATGGTTATGGATTAGTTATGGACTGGTTATGGTCCGCTTATGGTCCGGTTATGGACCGTTATGGACCAGTTATGGACCAGTTATGGACCGGGTGTTACCTGCTGGGGTTATCCCTACATACTGTGACACTCTCCAGTCACTGCTAGCATTCCCAGACTGTGGTGGGCAGGCAGTCTCATGCCCTTCTGACAAAGGAAATGGCAACACCAGGTGCCAATGTATCCTTATATTTAGATGGAATAACAAAGAACTGGCACAAAACATCATTCTAAGGCCCGATTCACATCTGCATTTGGGTTTCCATTCGGGAAGTCTGCTTTGGGCCCCACCAAAGCGATGTGAATAAGATGCTTCAGAATTGTAGTCACTGGTCAGTCCACACGTACTGTACACAAGAACCGGAGCGGGCACAGAGGAGGGCGACCAAGGTCATTTCGAGGATGGATGGATTAAAGGGCAACTAGGGGTTGTTCAGTTTGGAAAAAAAGATGGCGTTGGGCTAACCTAATGTACAAATATATGAATGGACAAGTCCAGAGATGATCCCTTTAACCGAGGCTTGTACTGTGACCAGGGGGTATCCTCTACATCTAGAGAAAAGCAGGTTTTACTATAGCCATAGGGAGGGATTCTTTACAGTAAGAGCGGAGAGACTATAGAAATCACTACCACATGATTCTATGATGTCCGATTACTTATACAAGTTCAAGAGGAGCCTGGTTGATTTTCTGCATGATAATACGATAGGTTATAGGAGCTAGAATTTTTTGTATAGGATGTTGTTCCAAGGACTTAAGTCCAATTGATATATTTGGAGTTGGATTTTTGGTGTATTTGACATCCGCCTTGTGGAGGGTTTGTCCTCCTCTGGATCATCTTGGTAGGTTTATAGGTTAGACTTGATAAACTTGTGTCTTGTACCCAACCTTATCTATTATGTTACTATGTCATTTCATGGGGAATGCATGAAAATTATATTAATTAATTATATGCAAACAATGGAGCCAGATGAACGTATGTCACTAATTAACACCTTCTACTATATTTGTTTGCATTGCTTACAAAAATGAATATTTTTGCTTTCTGTTCTCGCAGGCAGCATGGGGTGGAGGACTGCTGATGTCGAGAAAACACAGATGGAAGTTAAATGGTGCTGACAGGTATGAACCATTTGTTTGTCCATGTCAGGCACATTTTCATACATTAGCTGACGGCAGCAACAAAAGTGCAGTATGATCCATTTACTCACATACCGCAAGGACGCTCTGATCTCCTTTGGCAACTTCCAACTCATTTATGTCACTGGGCTTCTGGAAAGGCTGCATGGTGACATTTCCTCTAGCCATCCCGGCTCTGACTTCATCGATTCGCTCTCTACTACCTAGCAAGGATTTGGGAAGAAAGAATAATTCACTGGAATGTCAAAGAGAAGCGAAAAAAGAAACAATAAAATATGAAAATTGTATAAATGAGAGAAAATAGGAAGTTATCATTTTAAAAGAGTTAAGAAAGGCCAAAAAGGGGATTCTTACTAATATATATAATATATTATATATATTATATCTATCTATCTCTGTATTTATTGTATCTATCTATTAGATAGATAGATAGATAGATAGATAGATAGATAGATGATAGATAGATAGATAGATAGATAGATAGATAGATAGATAGGAGATAGATAGATAGATAGATAGATAGGAGATAGATAGATAGATAGATAGATAGATAGATAGATAGATAGGAGATAGATAGATAGATAGATAGATAGATAGATAGAATAAATAGAGAGATAGATAGAATAGATAGATAAATGGTCTATCTATCTATCTATCTATCTATTGTATCTATCTATCTGTTCGATCTATATATCCATTTAGATAGATAGATAGATAGATAGATAGATAGATAGGAGATAGATAGATTGATTGATTGAATAAATAGAGAGAGAGATAGAATAGATAGATAAATAAATAGATACACTAATAGATAGATAAATGGTATCTATCTATCTATCTATCTATCTACAATATCTATCTCCTATCTATCTATCTATCTATCTCCTATCTATCTATCTATCTATCTATCTATCTATCTATCATCTCCTATCTATCGATCTATCTATCTATCTATCTATCTATCTATCTATCTATCATCTATCTATCCCACATATGTCTATCTCCTATCTATCTATCTATCTATCTATCTATCTATCTATCTATCTATCTATCTATCTATCTATCATCTCCTATCTATCTATCTATCTATCTATCATCTCCTATCTATCTATCTATCTATCTATCTATCTATCTATCTATCTATCTATCTATCTATCTATCTATCATCTATCTATCCCACATATATCTATCTCCTATCTATCTATCTAAATGTTCTGAGTTTTTGCCACATCATCAATCTGCACTAACCATCCAGGCCTGACTTCATTTGACAGTGAATGTGTCCTTTTTTTTACTACTAGTCCTTTTTAGTACATTGTTCCTGCACAGTTCACCTGCTAACAACCATAGTCCTGTGATTACAGCAGCCTCAGCAGTGATTCATAGAAACATAAATACATATATATATACATATTCACACTATAATTGACTGAAGATTGACCAAGAAAGCTGATTTTATTCCGCATTATTAATCTGCATTAGCCTTGATAGTACAATGAATATTATATAATAGTTGACATATTATTTCCAGCTAATAGTTGAAAAACTGAGACTAATTTTTAACTTCAAAATTAACATACAAAAAAAAAGAATAACCGAATTGAAGCAGAAATCTTTATGAGGATTTAATCCACATTGACGACACAAATTATACATCATTATTGTTAATATGACCCAGTTGCGAATGATAATTGCTCTGCCACCCAGGGATTAAATCTTCAGAAGTGCGGCAGTCGCAGGCTCTGATCTCTGACACACATCAAAGCAGTGAAAGGAGCTTTAGTCGACTTCCAAGCATGGCAAATTGGGGTGACAGTTCTTTTCTTATGGTGGAGAAGCTGCGCTGTGATGTTACGTTGCGACTATCACATATGGTAAAGCTTGGCTGGTATATTTGTATTGAAAATGAATATAATTTCAGGGTATTATTCACCGTAATTACAGCAATTTCACAGAGAATACAGATCTTTTTGGCTGGGTGTTGGCTTCCTAGAAAAGTGCGCTGCCTAATAATTGGACCATTACAGCCTAAATGGAGCGTGGTTAAGAAAAGACAAAATACTGGACCTGTTTCTACAGATGGTGCTGGAAATTACAGACAATGTGATGTCCGGGTGCATTGCACAATATAGAACATGGTCTGATGAGATCACAAATACTGCAAGACAGCCTTGTACCTGTCCATATAGAGTCCAGTCCGTGGAAAACGGTCCAAGTGTGGGGCGCAGTACTCCGTTTCAACTTGGCCATGTGCATAGGAGTCAGTGCACATAGTCAATATCATGTCCTGATCGTAACAGGAATGAATTGGCATAAAGCTATCAGCTGAAGTGATCGGGACACTCAGGAGCTCACGGCATGATATTGACTATGATAAAGTGACTCCTGTGCATGGGCCATGTTCAGTCTGGGTACCATGGTTTGCACATGGACCTTTTTCCATGGACGGGATTCTGAAGATTCTCAGTGGTTTATGCCTAGCCTTAGGCTCCTTGCAGACGACTGTGGTCAGTGTATTTCACGGATCACACACTGACCAATTCATTTCAATGGGCCTGTACACACAATCGTGAATTTGACAGTCCCGTATGCGGGCCGACAGTCCTGGCTGCAAAATATAAAACATGTCCGATTTCTGTCCTATTTTGCGGCCCTTGCTTCCATGGCTCCTATTCATTTAATGAAAAGGTGGCACACAAGGGACATCCCCGTATCCCCGATGTGTCACCCAAGCTTTTAATCCAGAGACAGCAAACAGCCTTATCCTCACTACACCATGTAAACCTGTAGCCAGAGGAGGGGGATGCAGCTGCAGTTTTCAATATGGGAGATGGAAGAATAGAGGGAGACATCTGTCAGATCCTGATGTGGTGCACAGCACATCATAAGGACACCGTCCAATCTGCATAAATGGATCAATATCCACATTTTCCTAATATATTTTCATGTTTTTATTTTTGTAGAGCCAATTCTGTAACATGGAACCCGCACAAAATGATGGGAGTTCCGCTCCAATGCTCAGCACTATTGGTTAGAGAAGAGGTAAGACTTCATTTCTTCTGTGATATATCAAAGATCTTTGTCATGGGATCACAGATTTTTTTTTCTTTTTTTTAGTTAAATCACTTATTTTGTTTCATGAATATAATAAAGATTTACCGGGATGGTGGGCATCTTATGCGGGGAGTCTGTCCCCCCAAACGGACTACCGAACGCATTGTCAAGCGGTGTACAGTGAAAGCACATGGACCCCATATAATGGGATCCATGTGTTTTCCACACGGTGTCCGCATGGAACATGCCAAGAGAAAAGTACTTCACAATCTACTTTCCTGTCTGCATGACTCGTGCAGAGACCGTGTGTAAAGCAAATGGACCCCATTATAGTCTATGGGGGTCCATGTGCTTTCACTGCACAACGCTTGCCAGTGCGTTCGGTAGTCCATTTGCGGGGGTCCCCATGTGGACTCCCCGAACGGATTACCGACGCAGATGTGAACCAGGACTTAGTTCACAGAGGTTTCCTCTACTTCAATTATACCTACAGTATAGGGAGACTGCCTATGTTTTCATAGGTATAGTTGACATGCTGCAATTTCCAAAAAATGCAACGGTTTTGGAAATTGCAGAGTTTCCACTGCGAGTATTTTTCTGGAATCTGTGCATGGGATTCACTAGATTGTAAAACGCCGCATGGAGTAGGAAATGTGTTTGCAACAGCAAAATCTGCCGTGTGAGTTTATCAGAGGAGAATCGGATCCACTTGATATCGGAGATGCATCCAACATAGCCGTCGTGGCTCTGCTATAGATAAAAGCACTGGGGTGAACAGATGTTACTGGAATGTTCATTCTTTAGCACAGAGATGTTATTTTCTTTGTGTCTATAGAAAAGGTGAAGAGAAATAAGTCTATACCAAACTATAATTTAGCCAAATGGACTGTCCACAATGGCGGCCATTATATAAGCCCCGGGTGAAATGACTTGAAGGCTCGGAGGACAATGTTATTAGCACTAATGTAAAAGCCGGCTCCGTCTTCAGGAATTCTGTCATTTAAGTAGTTACCGTCTATTCCAAGAATTTCTACCGCATTAATCATCTGCCGTATGATAAAAGCCTCCTACGCCGGCTCTTATATTATCATACATACGGTAGGGTGCATTTACTACACAGATTTTAGAATTGATATAATAGGGGACAAAGTGCAGAGAAGAAAACTCTGCGGACTTCCTGTGAATAGCGTTCAGGAAAAACTACAATACGTTTTTGTTTTTCGTGTCCCCAAGCGTAGACCTGAAGAAAGCGTAGAAAAAATATTATACATGAATTGCAATTCTAAAAAGAAAAGATGTGACATTGTTGCATAGATTACTTCATACAGTTGTATATCCAGTGGCGTAACTACCGCAGAGGCAGCTGCCACAGGGCCCGGGCCAATAGGGGGCCTGGTGACAGCCGCTACTGCTGCGTTTTTTGTTGTTTTTTTTAATAGGCCGTTACGGGCCTTATTTACTTGCCGATCCTGGCTGGGCCGGGATCGGTAAGTGACACCGCAGGCCCTACAAATACTATCATTATAATCGGGGGTCTTTGCAGACCCCCGAGTATAATGATTGGCGGACCGGGAGAGGTAAAAAACATAAAAAACACTGTTACTTACCTTTCCACGATCCTGCCAGGCCTCCTTCCTTGTTGTCTGACGTCTCTGACGTCACATGAACCCGGCCTGCTTCCCGGGTCATGTGACGTCCGACGTCATAGAAGAAGGACGGCAGCGGAGAAGACAGCGTAGGAGTCGGGGTACAGGTAAGAAACAGTAATTTTTATGTTTTTATTCCCCCGGGTCTCCGATTATACTCTGGGGTCTGAAAAGTGTGAAAAACTGTGTACAGGGGCCACTAAGGGACATAATACTGTGTGCAAGGGCCACTATGGGGCATAATAGTGTGTGCAGGGGCCACTGTGAGACATAATACTGTGTGCAGGGAACACTGTGAGACATAATACTGTGTGCAGGGGCCACTATGGGACATAATACTGTGTGCAGGGGCCACTATGGGGGATAATACTGTGTGCAGGGGCCACTGTGAGACATAATACTGTGTGCAGGGGCCACTGTGAGACATAATACTGTGTGCAGGGGCCACTGTGAGACATAATACTGAGTGCAGGAGCCACTATGGGGCATAATACTGTGTGCAGGGGCCACTGTGAGACATAATACTGTGTGCAGGGACCACTATGGGGCATAATACTGTGTGCAGGGGACACTATGGACATAATACTGTGTGCAGGGGCCACTGTGAGACACAATACTGTGTGTAGGGGCCACTATGGGGGATAATACTGTGTGCAGGGGCCACTATGGGACATAATACTGTGTGCAGGGGCCACTATGGGGCATAATACTGTGTGCAGGGGACACTATGGGGATAATACTGTGTGCAGGGGCCACTATGGGACATAATACTGTGTGTAGGGGCCACTATGGGGGATAATACTGTGTGCAGGGCTTACTAAGAGACATAATAGAGTGTGAAGGAGGGGGTCGGTCGAGGGCTTCGGTGTCGGTTGGGGGGGGCATGTCAAAGGTTCACCACGGGGCCCCGCCATTCCTAGTTACGCCACTGTGTATATCCCTTCTTATCAGCGCCATGATCTGGCGCTCAATATCATATATCCACAGGATTGGTGATAAGTGTTTGTTTGGGGGAATCCCACAACTAGGGCCCCCGATTATTATGAGGACGGGGTTTTCAGCCATCTTTATCAAACCCATAGACTTTAAATGACATTGGACATGCACAACCATTGCTCCATTCATTTATGTTCTTATGACGGTGGAGGTCTCAGACACTTATCGCCTATTCTGTATTGTAGACCTCTTTTAAGACATTATCCCCTTACCATCACTGATATATCTATAGCTGTATTCGGAGTCAGGGGGTCCCATAGGTCACCCTTACCACACTAGGGTCCCTTAAACTTCTTTGATTTCCTTTCATGGTTGGCTGTATCATAAATGTATTTCCCCTGCCCTCTGGTGTACTGGAGAGTGGAGATTTATAATACACAGCCTTCCACTGTCAGAAAGGTTATACTAAAGTATCAGTGGGGAAGCTTATAAGTGAGGGAATCTCTGGAGAATACTGTGGCACAAAAGTGGATTACTATGTGAGCAGCTCTGACAGAGGATGGGAAGCTTGTGTGCACAGACATGATGGGAACAAGTCTTTATGGCGGTCTGGGCCCAAATGGAGAAGGAGAAGAAAATGTAAATGCCGCTATAATGTATGGAAGGGACAGTGTTGCAAATGGAGGACCAAGTGCAATTTTTGCACCAGTGCATGTGAGCCTTTAGTTTGGCTCCTGCCTATTTCTCACCATTTTATTTTAGTGCTTCAACTTTGAGGAGTGTTACCATGACTAAGAGGCCATGGGCCCTGACCACTGTCCTGATGTCTAAATGCTAAGTCTTCCATTGATGTGTGATATACACTTGGTAACACCTTCCACTGGATAAATTGTTATTATATCTTTTGTACTCTGCAGGGATTAATGCAAAACTGCAACCAGATGCATGCATCCTACCTCTTCCAGCAAGATAAGCATTATGACCTGTCCTATGACACTGGGGACAAGGCCCTGCAATGTGGACGTCATGTAGACATCTTTAAACTATGGTTGATGTGGAGAGCTAAGGTAAGATCCGTCAAGCATTGTCACGTGTAATGTTCTTATAGTTCTTCAGGTCTGTATTTTTCAAGTGGATTCGGGGACAGAATCCTAGAACAGAATCCAAGCACAGATATGGCCTAGCTTAAATCTTATAACATAATGTTTGTTTGATAAGTCATTAATAGAGATGAGAAAACCAGTTTGTTATAAATTTTTCAAAAATTTGGGGTTCGCCACCAACAAATCACTAATATAGTCTGTGGTCTCTTCAAAATAGAGTATAAGGAGCAGAGGCCCAGGGAAGGTGTAGAAACATTGTTACTGGCCTTCCCTCGCCTCTTCTAGACTCCCTAGTGCTCTTCAGTCTCGTTGATGAGATTATGGACCCCAGGGAACTGCGGTGACCTGTAACTGGTTCTCATTGGTCATGAGGGCTGCGCCTATATCGTAGTTGTATTAAAGGTTCTTGACATCAGCATGACCCATGTAATTGCTGAGGCCTCAGCCGTTCCCGTGACCTCACCTAGGAGATCAGAAGAGAAAAGAAGACAACCAAAGAACGCTGCAATGAAGAGTCATACCCTGCAAAGGAGCCCATTACTCACCTTTCTGGGGCTCCAAGGTGAAATTCTGGCCTCTCTTCTGGCCTCTTCCAGCCTCTTGTGTGATGTCACCAGGACCAGGAGACATTCACAGGCCACAGTGGTCTTGTGGGTTCTGCTATCTTCATGACGCTTGCTTGGAGCTAGTGACATCAAAAAGGAGGCCAGAAGACACCACAAGAAAGGACTGGACATCATCTTAGAGCCCCAAAGAGGAGACGAAAGGTGAGCATTGTTGTTTTTTCCTCACATCCCATGGACCTCTGTGTATTATACTCCAGGACCTGAAGAGACCTCAGAGTATGACAATAGCATTTCTGGTTCAGACCAAAGAAGGTAGGTCCGAACCAATATTGGTGAGTCTCACCCATCACTAGTCAGTAATAGTATCCACAACAGTTACGTGTATAGTATGTCAGTAACAGTACATGCTTACCTACTAGTCTATGTGGAATTCTGGCTGCCCATGTGTTTTGCAGCTGTTCTTCCTTTCATGACCAATTTAGAAATTATAGAATTGCTGTAAAGTAAATTTGCAAGGAAATAGCAGATACGTCAGATCATAAATCTGACATACTTTCTAAGGGGCTGTCCAATGTAAGATCCATGCTCGACCATTGCTTTGGTCAAACTTTCCCTTGATGCGGTTGCATGGCTGGAGGTGGCGTGGGCCAGGATTCTCCTTCTAGTAATTGTGGGTATCCCAACCATTACAATCCCACTGATCTAATATTCATTACCAGCTCATTGGATAGATGATGAATATTCCTTTAGCTTGATCAATTAAATGAATTTTCCACTTGTGGCAAATTCCTTCTCTGTTAGAGGGGTTCCCCAAATAAAAGCTAACCATAAGTTTTCCGACCTCTTGGATCTTCATTGATGACCAGCAAAGTGCACAAACTGCAACATACTGTTAGTAGGTTGCTTTATAGAAGGACAAGAAGTCAAGAAAAAATTAAAAATATTTTGCATTTTATGAGATGTTTTATGTTCATCTTTTGTCTACATAATCTTTCTGTTTCATTTGTCTTCCAGGGAACAACAGGATTTGAGGCTCAGGTTGATAAATGCTTAGAACTGGCAGAATATCTTTATAATAAGATTAAGAATCGGGAAGGTTATGAAATGGTGATTGAAGGAAAGGTAAGTTCAAATGTATCATCGCAATCACAAGACATACAGTAGGGGCCTATGGACACAACCATTTTTGTCATCTACATTTTGTCGACCAATACCATCTTATCCTACAAAACTTTATATCAGTCTGCTCCTCCTGCTGTATAAGCTGCCACCCCAAGTCCCCATCACTTTAGCCAACAAAGTAGAATAATAATGTATTCTTGTACAACTTTGGCACCCTCTATTTTTATAGCTCCAGTGCGTTTAAGAGAACGTTATTTTGTGTCTACAGCTCTTATGCAGACCTATGCAGACCTAAACCCTGTGTAGTCTAATACTTTAAAGGGGTATTCCCACGTCGCATACTCACCAGTCTTCACTGCTGTAAAATCTTCTTTCTTCCTGGTTTCTTGCGTCATTTGGTGGGCGGGGTTTCACAAGCAACCTGCCGTTTAGCTCCACCCCCAAATTAACGTGTAGCTCTGCCCACTGCATAGCGTGATCCTATGGGGTGGCTGAAGGGCCTGTGATGTCATCAAAGGTCCTCAATATTGGACTATGAAATACAGGCAGGAGCAACTCCATTCTGTGTTACATACAGAGACTGCCTGTCTCTGCCATAATGAACACAATTGAATTAGCTAGCCTGATAACTGGGAGAACAGAAGACGTTCAGAAATGAAAGCAGCTCCTCTCCCCTATCTGAGAGCAGGAAGCTAGGTCACGTGGTGCAGACACAGGAATAGCTAGATACACAGGCTGGCTCCCTGCACTTAGCCCCTCCTCCCTCCCCCCTGAGAGCAGCAGATACATCACTTGACTTTTGAGCAGATAAGTCATGGGCTGTGGCCACAATGAATTGAATAAAGTAAGATAGTGGACAAACAAAGCAGTTTTGCTGAAGCAGTGTATTTAGGAAAAGTCTTACATCCACATTAACAAGCAGTATAGATAGGATCCTTGTGATGGGACCACTCCTTTAATCTCACTTCTTTTCCTCTGTCTCCTTCCTATGAACCTATATTAAGTTACAAAATACATTGTTGCAAAATCAGACTACCCAGGGCTTGCTTGTAGTCTGTAACCATGGAGAACTAGTTCTATGAAACAGTATCAACTTCTTACTCATTTAATGACACACTATTTGTCTATTGTCTCACCTCAATGTTTAATACACAATTTATTTTTTCAGCCTCAACACACCAATGTTTGTTTCTGGTATATACCACCAAGTTTAAGGCACATGGAAGACAATGAGGAAAGAATGACCAGACTTATGAAGGTAATGTGGATTTTATTATTGGGCATATTTATAACAGAGGCGACCCCCTTATGTTGGGTTATGCCACAACAAATATATAACCACTAGAGATGAGCGAACACTAAAATGTTCGAGGTTCGAAATTCGATTCGAACAGCCGCTCACTGTTCGAGTGTTCGAATGGGTTTCGAACCCCATTATAGTCTATGGGGAACATAAACTCGTTAAGGGGGAAACCCAAATTCGTGTCTGGAGGGTCACCAAGTCCACTATGACACCCCAGGAAATGATACCAACACCCTGGAATGACACTGGGACAGCAGGGGAAGCATGTCTGGGGGCATAAAAGTCACTTTATTTCATGGAAATCCCTGTCAGTTTGCGATTTTCGCAAGCTAACTTTTCCCCATAGAAATGCATTGGCCAGTGCTGATTGGCCAGAGTACGGAACTCGACCAATCAGCGCTGGCTCTGCTGGAGGAGGCGGAGTCTAAGATAGCTCCACACCAGTCTCCATTCAGGTCCGACCTTAGACTCCGCCTCCTCCGGCAGAGCCAGCGCTGATTGGCCGAAGGCTGGCCAATGCATTCCTATGCGAATGCAGACTTAGCAGTGCTGAGTCAGTTTTGCTCAACTACACATCTGATGCACACTCGGCACTGCTACATCAGATGTAGCAATCTGATGTAGCAGAGCCGAGGGTGCACTAGAACCCCTGTGCAAACTCAGTTCACGCTAATAGAATGCATTGGCCAGCGCTGATTGGCCAATGCATTCTATTAGCCCGATGAAGTAGAGCTGAATGTGTGTGCTAAGCACACACATTCAGCACTGCTTCATCAAGCCAATACAATGCATTAGCCAGTGCTGATTGGCCAGAGTACGGAATTCGGCCAATCAGCGCTGGCTCTGCTGGAGGAGGCGGAGTCTAAGGTCGCTCCACACCAGTCTCCATTCAGGTCCGACCTTAGACTCCGCCTCCTCCGGCAGAGCCAGCGCTGATTGGCCGAAGGCTGGCCAATGCATTCCTATGCGAATGCAGACTTAGCAGTGCTGAGTCAGTTTTGCTCAACTACACATCTGATGCACACTCGGCACTGCTACATCAGATGTAGCAATCTGATGTAGCAGAGCCGAGGGTGCACTAGAACCCCTGTGCAAACTCAGTTCACGCTAATAGAATGCATTGGCCAGCGCTGATTGGCCAATGCATTCTATTAGCCCGATGAAGTAGAGCTGAATGTGTGTGCTAAGCACACACATTCAGCACTGCTTCATCAAGCCAATACAATGCATTAGCCAGTGCTGATTGGCCAGAGTACGGAATTCGGCCAATCAGCGCTGGCCAATGCATTCTATTAGCCCGATGAAGTAGAGCTGAATGTGTGTGCTAAGCACACACATTCAGCTCTACTTCATCGGGCTAATAGAATGCATTGGCCAGCGCTGATTGGCCAGAGTACGGAACTCGACCAATCAGCGCTGGCTCTGCTGGAGGAGGCGGAGTCTAAGGTCGGACCTGAATGGAGACTGGTGTGGAGCGATCTTAGACTCCGCCTCCTCCAGCAGAGCCAGCGCTGATTGGCCGAATTCCGTACTCTGGCCAATCAGCACTGGCTAATGCATTGTATTGGCGTGATGAAGCAGTGCTGAATGTGTGTGCTTAGCACACACATTCAGCTCTACTTCATCGGGCTAATAGAATGCATTGGCCAGCGCTGATTGGCCGAATTCCGTACTCTGGCCAATCAGTGCTGGCCAATGCATTCTATTAGCTTGATGAAGCAGAGTGTGCACAAGGGTTCAAGCGCACCCTCGGCTCTGATGTAGGAGAGCCGAGGGTGCACTTGAACCCTTGTGCACCCTCAGCTCTGCTACATCAGAGCCGAGGGTGCGCTTGAACCCTTGTGCACACTCTGCTTCATCAAGCTAATAGAATGCATTGGCCAGCGCTGATTGGCCAATGTATTCTATTAGCCTGATGAAGTAGAGCTGAATGTGTGTGCTAAGCACACACATTCAGCTCTACTTCATCGGGCTAATAGAATGCATTGGCCAGCGCTGATTGGCCAGAGTACGGAACTCGACCAATCAGCGCTGGCTCTGCTGGAGGAGGCGGAGTCTAAGATCGCTCCACACCAGTCTCCATTCAGGTCCGACCTTAGACTCCGCCTCCTCCAGCAGAGCCAGCGCTGATTGGCCGAATTCCGTACTCTGGCCAATCAGCACTGGCTAATGCATTGTATTGGCTTGATGAAGCAGTGCTGAATGTGTGTGCTTAGCACACACATTCAGCTCTACTTCATCGGGCTAATAGAATGCATTGGCCAATCAGCGCTGGCCAATGCATTCTATTAGCGTGAACTGAGTTTGCACAGGGGTTCTAGTGCACCCTCGGCTCTGCTACATCAGATTGCTACATCTGATGTAGCAGTGCCGAGTGTGCATCAGATGTGTAGTTGAGCAAAACTGACTCAGCACTGCTAAGTCTCTGCATTCGCATAGGAATGCATTGGCCAGCCTTCGGCCAATCAGCGCTGGCTCTGCCGGAGGAGGCGGAGTCTAAGGTCGGACCTGAATGGAGACTGGTGTGGAGCGATCTTAGACTCCGCCTCCTCCAGCAGAGCCAGCGCTGATTGGTCGAGTTCCGTACTCTGGCCAATCAGCGCTGGCCAATGCATTCTATTAGCCCGATGAAGTAGAGCTGAATGTGTGTGCTTAGCACACACATTCAGCTCTACTTCATCAGGCTAATAGAATACATTGGCCAATCAGCGCTGGCCAATGCATTCTATTAGCTTGATGAAGCAGAGTGTGCACAAGGGTTCAAGCGCACCCTCGGCTCTGATGTAGCAGAGCTGAGGGTGCACAAGGGTTCAAGTGCACCCTCGGCTCTCCTACATCAGAGCCGAGGGTGCGCTTGAACCCTTGTGCAGCCTCGGCTCTGCTACATCAGAGCCGAGGGTGCGCTTGAACCCTTGTGCACACTCTGCTTCATCAAGCTAATAGAATGCATTGGCCAGCACTGATTGGCCAGAGTACGGAATTCGGCCAATCAGCGCTGGCCAATGCATCCCTATGGGAAAAAGTTTATCTCACAAAAATCACAATTACACACCCGATAGAGCCCCAAAAAGTTATTTTTAATAACATTCCCCCCTAAATAAAGGTTATCCCTAGCTATCCCTGCCTGTACAGCTATCCCTGTCTCATAGTCACAAAGTTCACATTCTCATATGACCCGGATTTGAAATCCACTATTCGTCTAAAATGGAGGTCACCTGATTTCGGCAGCCAATGACTTTTTCCAATTTTTTTCAATGCCCCCAGTGTCGTAGTTCCTGTCCCACCTCCCCTGCGCTGTTATTGGTGCAAAAAAGGCGCCAGGGAAGGTGGGAGGGGAATCGAATTTTGGCGCACTTTACCACGTGGTGTTCGATTCGATTCGAACATGGCGAACACCCTGATATCCGATCGAACATGTGTTCGATAGAACACTGTTCGCTCATCTCTAATAACCACCAGTCCTGGGTCAAGAGAGCGCAACACTTATCAATGATGGCTACTTCCTCTCCAATCTCCATGTATCCAGTCAATGTGGGAGTGTTGGACGAACTCATATCCCTGAACGTTGGTGGATCATGATAACTTATTTGGGCATTTTTATGTTATTCACAATAATCTGAAAAATATTTTCTATACGGTCAACTTGTACAGTAGATGACATCCCAGTGAAATGTAATAGGATGCATGAGAAGATATAGGGACAGCCTAATATACAAACCTATTAACGTGTAAAACAGAGATAGCATTGGCCCACCTTAGAACCAGATCATCATCTACTGGCCACAAATTCTTAAGTGCATAAAGGCCCCAGCAAAATTGAAAACTACTGAAAGCCCCTTCTTATGGGTTGATTCCCAAATAACTTCATTGAATGCTATGTACTATGTGTACACTGATAAATAAAGATTGTAATGGAATATCTTTATAGAGATGTGTCCTTCTTGTGTAAACATGTCCACATGTATGTTAGAAGATGACCAGCTTTTCAAGACAATACTATATCGTGATATTTTATTACAAGATATCTATCCTATGTATTTATCTGTGGCCACCCAGTTAGTTTGTTGTCCTTTTTGGCCTCTGATGGGTTTTGCTAGCATATTACGACTTTGTATTGAATTGGTTCCATGAGGAACCAATGTGAGCAAAGGTATGGGTGGACACTAGAGATGAGCGAACAGCGTTCGATCGAGTATATGTTCGATCGGATATCAGGCTGTTGGAGATGTTCGATTCGAGTCGAACACCAGGTGGCAAACTCACTAAAAATTTGATTCCCCTCCCACCTTCCCTGGCGCTTTTTTTGCACCAATAACTGTGCAGGGGAGGTGGGACAGGAACTACGACAACAGAGGCATCGAAAAATAATCGGAAAAAGTAATTGGCTGCCGAAATCAGGTGACCACTGTATACGAACAGTGGATTTAATATCCGGGTCATATGAGACTGTGGGACAGGGATAGATGTACAGGCAGGGTTAGCTAGGGATTACCTTTATTTAGATGGGAATGTTACTAACACAGCTCTTTGGGGCTCTATCTGGTCAGGATCCCTGTCAGCTTGCGATATGCGCGAGCTGACTTTTCCCATTGGAATGCATTGACCAGCGTTGATTGGCCGAATGCAATACAGAGTACAGCATTCCGCCAATCAACGCTGGTTCTGTCGGAGGCTCGTCTGTGAGGAGGCGGAGTGTAAGATCGGATCAGAATGGAGACTGCTGTGGACAGAGTACAGCATTCGGCCAATCAACACTGGTTCTGCTGGAGGAGGTGGAGTCTAAGATCGGACCACAGCAGTCTCCATTCTGGTCCGATATTAGACTCCGCCTCCTCACAGACAAGCCTCCGGCAGAACCAGCGTTGATTGGCCGAATGCTGTACTCTGTATGGCATTTGGCCAATCAATGCTGGTCAATGCATTCCTATGGGAAAAAGTCAGCTCCCGCATTTCGCAAACTGACAGGGATTCCGACGTAATACAGTGACTTGGGCATGTTAGATGCCCCCTGACATGCTTCCCCTGCTGTCCCAGTTGCATTCCAGGGTGTTGGCATCATTTACTGGGGTGTCATAGTGGACTTGGTGACCCTCCTGAGTGGAATAGTGGTTTCCCCCTAAACGAGTATTTATTCCCCATAGACTATAATGGAGTTCGATGTTCGATCGAACAGTCAACTATTGAGCGACTACTCGAATCGACCTTCGAACATTTCTCTGTTTGCTCATCTCTAGTGGACACATCATCTGTATAGAGTGGAAGGAAGATATCCTAAAAGTCCTTTTCTCATTGGGCATACTCATGTCTTTCTCCATATCTTGGACTAATATACTTCTTTTCTATGTATCTTCAGGTAGCACCAGTGATCAAAGCCCGTATGATGGAATATGGAACCACCATGGTCAGTTACCAACCTCTTGGCGACAAAGTAAACTTCTTCCGCATGGTGATCTCTAACCCGGCAGCAAGTCATCAAGACATTGATTTTCTGATTGATGAAATTGAGCGCCTTGGACAAGATTTATAAAGTGTTCCTTAGGGCTGGTGGAAACTCTTAGGTACACCATAGAGTTGTCAGAGCTGTGTGAATGTATTTGTGGTGCGTTATCAAAGTAATTCGATATTGTGCCGTATAACTTTAGTATAGTCGTATTTGAATAACATTTTACTCCATTTCCAGTCTTGCTTTTAGATAGTCATACTACTCGCGATTCCGACGTCTAGGGAAACGGTATGACACGTAACTTTTCATGTGCTGAGCAAAACAATTGCTTCTTTATGTGAATGTGCCGACGGTAACAAATACAGTATATGTCATACTATCCGATATACAATTCACAGTATAGTATACGCACTGCCTTTCATAGTATCAAGATGGAATTTCTAATTTACATTTGATATATTTAAAGACATATAATTTTCCAGAAGAGTATATATTATATATACTACAAAGATCCTATTTTATAAACTAAAGATTTTATTTTGTATGGGTTACAACACAAGGCAGATTGTTTGCGACCAAACTCTTATGCATGGTATGGTTCATTACCCGGATCCTTTAAGACTCAGACTTATAGGCTTGACCCATAGAATATATATGTTGAAGATTGACCGAGTGTCAAGTTAGTTTTGCTTGCTCAGTAAATCCTAAAATATTCGGATTATCTAAGAAGAATGTGAATTGTGTGCACTGAAAATCCCTCACCATCAAATTTGGCAAAATGAATTTTTAAGACAAGTCTTGCACTAGAACCAGGATATCAAGTCATGAGCAAATCATATCGGTGTTAGAATAAGCAGGGACGAAAGACTCTTCTTGATGAGCTGCTCGCTTAAAGAGCTATAGTATCTGATCCAGACCATAGGCAAGAGTGACACTGTTTTTGGAAAATCCCAGGTTGTCTCCATGGGTATACCCACTGTAGCGGTGCTATCACCGGAGCTGGTGT
Source organism: Leptodactylus fuscus (assembly GCF_031893055.1). Classification (NCBI taxonomy): domain Eukaryota; kingdom Metazoa; phylum Chordata; class Amphibia; order Anura; family Leptodactylidae; genus Leptodactylus; species Leptodactylus fuscus. The sequence goes on along the minus strand of NC_134268.1, from coordinate 203,051,965 downwards.
CACCATTATAGAGCGCCATCTGCCCAATCAGGAGGGGATGACTAGTGCAATGGGGGTACAGCTATGTATTACAGCTATGCGCCCATGGGTGATGAAATGGACACACTTCCAACACCCTTCCAGTTGCATAATAATGGGTCAACGTTGAAAAATTATGTCTCACCCTTTTGCCGCAGTTTTGGGGTGGATTCCGCTCCAGAATCCGGAGCAGATTCCTCCCAACGGGAGGCAGAGATCACAGTAGGATGTGGAAGAAAGAAGCGTCCTGCTCAATCTCGCCGTAGTCTCCATGGCTGATTCAGTCATGGGGTTCGTGACGTGATCCTCCCTCCTGATTAGGGGAGGGAATTGCGCGACAGAATGCATTGGCATCCCGTCGCAGCTAGACCGCGGTGTAAAATGAAGAGGAACTCCTCTTCATTTTCTGCTGTGTAACCATTCCCTTAATGTATCATACGAACATGTCTACATGGTCATAGAATCTATATACCACTTGAGGAGGACGAGGTCCAATACGATAAACAATACTTTATAGCTGGGGGTCCTGGTATAGGTTTTTGATTTGGCACCCATGTTACACTTTTGGACCTATAGTTATTACACACAAGGGAACATTTCTCAAAACCACATGACCATCATCAGTGCCAAGAGACCAAATTTTAATAAGAAACCATGTAATGAAATTTGACAATTCCTGGTGCTTTATGCAATCTCAGGGAATCCCGAAGAAAGTAATCTTATTCATTTACCTTGATAAAAATAGTGAGGAAGTAGCACCTCTACCTGTCACGTGACTCATCCCCCTTGGCCAACGAGTCATGGCCACCATTGCAAAATATATAAAATGAATCAGAAGACAATGCTGTGGACCTAAAATGACTTGATGTTGAAGAAGACCTTCCACCACCTCCAACTTTTTTGCATTCCCAATAGTTACCGCTCGACTGATTCCAATAAAGTTGGACTTTTTTCTCTAGCCCCTACCCACTGATCAATTAGTGCTGTTAGTTTCGGCACCCAATATGCTAATTAGGTTCTCTACAGATAGGCGGTCCCTGTTTATGTGCTCCAACTCAGGACCACCCACTTGGCGTTAGAGATCCTTATTACCTTTTTTGGTGCTGAAACTAAAAGGAACAATGGGGGCTAGAGGAAATATTCCAATTGCACCGGAATCGGTGGATTGGCACCTATTGAGTTGGAGTTGGTGATTAAAGGTTCTCTTTAAACAATGGGTAGACACCTACTTGTAGACACCTTGGGATGACTAACCTTAGTGTAGGCATATATGGTGCTTATGGTGACTTCTTGCCAAACCGAAATAACTAATTTGCTAAACAGCTCAATCTTTCGATGTCTTAGCGATGATGTCAGTCTTCTAGAATACTTGCGTTGATGCATGGCTTTCCGTCCAGTGATGTCTATTGTGAGCCGTTCTGGGTGAACCCATGTAATAACATGCACTTTCTGTCGTAGCCTCATAAGACGCACAATCATTATGCACTGTTTCCAATACTTGACCTATGACTTCTACTAATCTACGTCTCCTAAATGTCTTCAAGGAAATGATTGAATTTCTTCTATATGTTTTACAGTGATCTAGTGGAATAAGTATCATAGTAATAATAGGAAAGAAACCTTTAATAGGAAGCAGATACAATGTTTCCTTGGCGTCTTCTCATTGGGTTCTCTATCAATGTTGTATAATAAGTAACGATATATTGTAAATGTTTACACAAATTGTATCAATAGCTTAACATATAGATATAGTCTTCTCCACTACGATGCATGAACATCTATGTTTTACAGCCTCATATGTTCAACCGAATACAATCTCAAGGCGGCACAATCAATGCTAGTTTTATAGCGTCCTCGTCCCCTCCCCCCACATCAATTTCCTTTTCATCACCAACAAAAGCCAGACCAAGCCTGTGAATGATGTCCTATGAATGGCGCTAATCTCCTCTGATTGCTCCTAATTTCGCTTTTTTCTTTGCTCTCGGTACATGATAGTAATGTTACATATAGGCTCTATGTGCTGCGGCAAAGACGGCTTGTAAAATCGACAAATAATCTAAGAAGAAAACCTAATAGTAATCAAATGTATTTGTGCGTTTTTGGACCACGAGGCTTCATACGAGGATTTGTCAGGATCGCAGATGAAAAATCAGGCCAAAAGCTATTAGGAATAATTATTAATCATAAGTAATAGCACTTTACTGGAAATAGCCGCTTTTCTAGATGTTTCAGGAATTCAGGGACACAAAAATATCTGTTGTGTTAAATATTTGATACAATGTTGCAGTGTGCATAGAAAAAATGTAAGAATTCTTTTATTGCACTTTTAAGTTAAAGATGTTGTCTGATTTATTTATTTTTTGAAATTTAAAGGGATTTTCAGTGACTATAATATTGAACTCCTCTCAAGCAATGAGCTGCAATACCATGCACCGCCATTATACAGTGAATGGCGCTGTGCTTTGGTACGCAATGAAGAGGCCACAGCAAATAATATCACAGTCATGGTAAATCCTTTTAAAGGGATTATCTATTTTCTAATATCAATGTTCTATCCTTATTAGATCGGCGAGGGTTGACAGTTGGGACCGCCGCAGATCAGCTGCTCTGGGACAGCACAACTCACTCGCTATACAAAGTAAAGTCTATTCAGCATTACCATAGTATCCAGTCCCCCTAATGCTTATAGGTCAGGAGCCGCATCACTACACCGCACAGCGACTGAGCGGCACAGCTCCCAATATATAAGCATTAGCAGGGACCATGGTGGTGTCAGACCCTCGCAGATCTAATATGGATGACCTATTCTAAGGATAGGTGATCAGTATTAGAAAGTATATAACCCCTTTGATAGTTCTACTGATAGGGCCAACAACATAAAAAAAATCATGACTCACCTCTCCCGGGTCTTCTGTTTCCAATGACAGCAGCTCTGGTCTTCTGTGTACAGCCCCCTCCCCAGGCTAATGCCATCAGTGGCGTCTATTTGTGACCATTGCAGCCAATCTCAGGCCCTATTTTTATGTTATTGCAGCAACAAAATAAAATATTTAAAAAAATAAATAAATCAGACAACCCCTTTAAAACTTTACTTTTACTGACTCCTGACGGATTGTGTGTAAACAGACACTAATGGACACAAGAGAAAATCCCTTTGAATAGAATGGAAATTTTAATGGATTATTGACGGTTCAGCTGGTGTCCATTGATAAAATCTTGTAAAGGACAATAACTATGGACAGTACGGTAGTGTGAACACCTCCTAACTCAGCTACTTCCCTATATAGTGCTGCACATAGTTCCAAGGAGTAAAAATTGCTGACAGGCTCCCTTTAAGCCTCAAGCCATAACTATATTATAACTAAAATCCCCATTTGTATCTAGCCATATAATGACACCTATAGAGGTCTATGGAGAAACCTATAGAGGTCTATGGAGCCAGCTATAGAGGTCTATGGAGCCGCTGCACCTCCGCGTGACACAATTTTACACTATTGGACCTCTTTTTACAGAGCTACAATATAACCTTGTGCTCTATATAACCTTATATATAACCACAGCTTCGCCTTGTACATGAGCCTTTCACTAAAAACATTTCAGAATTTCATTAAATAATTTTAAGCGAGCATGGAAAAATCTCCATAACTTAATTCAGTTCCGTTCTAGAATAATTAAACAATAGATATATTTTATTATTATAATAATTCTATAATAGTAAACAATATATAATCATAAAGAAATATAAAGGAATATTAAAATAGATTTTTTTTTTTAGTTTTTGAACATATTTTAAAATTATTTTTTTATAAACATATTTGTTAGAGCACATAAAATAGAGGTCAAAATGGCAGATATTTTATTTGACCCGTAAGGCTACTTTCACACCAGCATTGGATGACCATTCAGGGATTCTGTTCCCTATTCCGTTCCTGCATTTTACGGGAAGAAACCCAATGGACCCATTATAATCTATCCACAGTAGATTGGGTTTGCGTTTTTCGGTTCTCCAAGTGGATCCAAAGAACTCGTACACCAATGCAGGTGTGAACCTTGCGGAATTAAATAATAATAAAAAATAAAAATTTATAGATAAACAGGACAAACCCGCACATCCTCTTCCACTTCCTATTTTCCCTGTCTTTTCTCTGCAGGGTCATCTGACTTGAAATTGACCCCCAAGGCAGGATATACATCATAAGTATACACATAAAAAACAATGATCCTACAAAATCTCGGACAACGTCTCTTTAGAGAGCCACATTGGAAATGCAACCTCTCGGTCTGTTACACTCACTCACCCGGACACTACCACTGGACACTACCAATGTCCTTTCACTTACCTTAAAGCTTTCAAGGACTTGCATATTTTTAGTACAGATATTCAATCCCCCTCCTTCTGCTTTCCTTGATATGTTAGCAAAAGATTTGGCTGAAAATGCTTAAAGAGAACCTTTCACCAAATCCATTCCCTGTCGTCCCACCAGCGGCACGATATGGGGAGCCTTGTGCCGCTGTTGGGACTAAGGGAAAACAGATTATCTACATATTCACCCATTCCCTGTCGTCCCACCAGCGGCACAAGGCTCCCCGTATTGTGCCGCTGTTGGGACTAAGGGAAAACAGATTATCTACATAATCATCCATTTCTTTGCATCCTGCAATATGCTCTACTGATTCCAACACAGTTGGAATTTTTTTCTCTAGTCCCCGCCATTCCTGAGCAATCGGTGCACCTATTATGCTAGTAGGCTGTCTACTATCAGGTGAACTCAAGCAGATAGTCTAAGACCACCCACTTGACATTAAACAGTCTTATTAGCATATTGCATGCTGAAAACAACAGAAATGATTGCTTGGAAACAGTGGAGGCTACAGAAGAAATTCCAACTGGACCGGAATCAATGGAACAGCTATAATAATAATAACAAAAGTAGATTGTTGGAAATGGTGGTGAAAGGTCCTCTTAAAAATTAATAATAATTTTGCGAAAAAAATAGTAGTACAATGGTAATATAATAATCAAATAATGTAATATGAGCAATCTAAGAGAAAAAAAATGAAAAAAACGTAATAATTGTAATAATACTAAAAGTAACAATTATATTATTATTATTATTATTATTATTAATATTATTATTATATTATTATTATTATTAATTAATAATAATAATAGTTTTATGTTGAAAAATTTTTATAATTTAAATTATTATTTTTTTAATATTTATTATTATATTTATATTATTATTTCACAATATTTATTCTACACTGATTATAAATGTATATTATTTTACTATTATATTATTATTATTATTATTATATTATAATTATTATTATCATTATTATTATCATTATTATTATATTATTATTATTATCATTATTATTATTATTATTCCTTTTATTATATATAAAACACAACTCTAACTACCTAAATGAGTAAATCATCATTTTTACACCCGAATCCATATTTTCCCAATCTTACATCATCATCGCCATTTCCCAAGACACTTCGTATTCTTATTTTATTTTAGAAATCCTATTCCATAAATATTGAGTTATTATTTAAAAAAAAAAAAAAAACATTTAATTTAAAAAAAATAAAATACACAATGGAGTCCAATGTGTGGTTCTGCTTTCGCACACATACGTGGTGTTGGTCTTCTGTCACGCAGATGTGAATTAAGAAAAAGAAAACCAATTTGTCTGTGACTGTGTTGCCTTTCCTATGTTTAATATTCCCGTCTCGTCACCTCAGATTGAGGTTGTGTATAGTGTTGCTGTATACGCTTTGTACAATATATTATTGAGATGACTTTTATTTTTTAGTACTCTTGTATTATTCAATGTTGTTATGGTGAAAACGGCTTCTTACGAATTTTTGGGGCCGACATACTTTTCTTATAAGAAATCGCTGTCTATAGCACAATGGATAGAATCACGCCCGATACTTGTACAATTAGACAACAACTTTTAATACGTGTATGTGATGGGATCACTGCCATTCCGTAACCAAAATAGACCAAATATCCCCTCTCGTTTTACGGTTAGGAAATCCGCGCCCGCTGTCAATGCTGTATGGGAGTTAGGCCAATGGTGATTGTGATGTCATACACTTCTATTCCCAATGTTCTTTCTCAATGTCTTAAGAGTGTTCTTACGGGTCTTTGTTATTTTTGCAATTGTTGTGTATAAAAGAAGACTCTGTTGTCTCTATGAGAGGAGGACGGACGCTTCTGTCTACCAAATAAATATCTACGTGTTTTATTAAAGTATTGTATTTTATCAATGTTGTCTATTTTAAATCTAATAAAGATGTACAGATGTGATTATTATTACTGTTATTATTATTATTTGTGCTATTATTATGTGTCTTGCTGAAAATACCGCCATCTTTAATTTGATACAATTAAAACTAAGAAGCAAATATTTTGTACATATCCCTGGAGCTCAGCCATGGATCCCCTATTGCTTTTTGGTATCTTGTGTCTGATTGAAAGACAACTGGCTGCAGCAGGAACCTCCCTGCTGTGCCCTACAGGACATAATGATCCTCAAGCCCCACCCCTTGGATTAGCTCCACCCCCTCAACTATCTGACCTTTTCAAAACTGTGCAGAAAATTAGGCAGACTGACAAACAGTAAAGTCAATAGAAGACATAACAGCCACTATGGGGCGCAACAACTGAGGGAGCTCTTTTACACTGAGGGTGCACTTAGGCCAGGTTCAGACAGGGATTTTTGGTCTGGAATTTGACGCGGAGGTCGTCTCAGATTCCAGCCCAAAAAGTAGGTAGCCGCGACTGGATGCTGGTGCAGTGCACTGCCATCCAGTCGCAGCATTCCACTTCGGATTAGGCCCAAATGAGGGGGCCTAGTCGGGAGGGAGTGTCTTCAGGCGGACGTTCGCGGCTGAATCGGCTGAGGAATCCGCCTGAAGAAAGAGCATGTCGCTTCTTTTGTCCGCGAGAAGGAATAAACTGCTCGTGGGGGAAAAAAAATGACCAGATTCCACGTCAAAATCCTGACCAAAAAACTCCGTCTGAACTCAGCCTTAGTAATAACTATTAGAGATGAGCGAACACTGTTCGAAACAGCCGTTTCGAATAACACGCTCCCATAGAAATGAATGGAAGCGGCCGGCACACAGACTTTGCTGGCGGCCAGCTGCTTAACCCCCTGTGTGCCGGCTACGTCCATTCATTTCTATGGGAGCGTGCTATTCGAAACGACTGTTTTGAATAGTGTTCGCTCATCTCTAATAACTATGGATCATGAAAGAGTATATAGAAAACTGAAAGCAACTTTTTGTGTATATTATCCCTGTACTGTGACATCACTGTACTGTGAAATTACTATGCGCGTTATCACTGTATGCAAAGAAGATCAAAGTAATCATACTGCAAGGAGAACTTTATCTATGTCGGTTTCAGTATAAAATAGGCGAAAACCATGTGGACTAGTGTTGAGTGATTGGGATCGGGAAAGATCGGATGCCGATCGGCGATGGAGCAAATTTCACAATTGCGATCAGGATCGGCTGGAAAATGATCGGAAATCGGATTTTGAAATCACAAGATCGACTCAACCCCAAAAGTGACTTTTCCCATAGAGAAGCATTGACTAGGGTTGAGCGATCGGGATCGGCTGGAAAATGATCGGAAATCGATTTTAAAATCGATCCTGAAATCTCAAGATCGGCTCAACCCTAGTGTGGACCCCATTATAGTCTGTAACCACTTTTTAAGCGGACAGGGTCTCCGTCTTTCAGGTCGAAGGACAGAAACCCGAATGCTAGTGTGAACCTACAGTAGAATAAGGTGTTCATGATAGAACGGGGCCCCTTTACAAGTTTTACTATGTGGTCCCATAATTACTTGTTGCACCCCCAGCAAAGGCAACTATATTTCACTTTTACTACTATAATTCAAGTCTAGATTTATACACAGGTGAGAAGAAAGAATCATTTTGTATCACTTATGTCTTCTGGTGTTCCCTATATCAGTCTTGTTCCCCTACGTGCCAGAGTGGAGATGCACAGAAGCCTCAATAAATTAGGCATATCTCTAATCGTCCATACGCTAGCATAGACTCGAGCAATGACTGTCTTGTGTAAATTATAGAGATTCTACCAACTAGCCCACTAAAAGTACAAAAATACTCTAATATAAAATGCAAAAAATTAAGGATTGACAATTACTAAATACTCTCTTTTGATTATCCAAAAAGTTCCAAACACAGGAACCATGGAGCGTGACCATGTGCAGAATGTATATATATATATATATATATATATATATGTATAGCCTTATAGCTACAAACACACATATACAGTCTATACAAGCCTAATAATTCTTAAATTAATTCTCTGAAAAATTCAGTACATGACGGTGAAGGCCCAAAATACTTTGGAAAAGGTTTAAAAAAGAAAATTTTATTTGCCCAATTTACAATAAGTTTATACAGTTTGCAAAATTGCAAAAATAGTCACCTGTCTAAGTAACTGTCTATAAAGCTACCAGAAAAATTCTGCTTCAGCCACAAGATGGCGGTAAGATAAAAATAATCTAGGGAATCTTAGCTAAATGTGACGTGTCCGGAGTAGGTTATCTCAGCAATCTAATGCCATAGTCTGGGGTTTGTTTAGATTTTTATTAATAGAATATTAAATGTATATTTTAATATATTTTCAAGAGAACTGGCATAAATTACACATCGTAAAGTCCAATAAAAACACAATAAAGGTTGAAAATAAAATTCTGCACTAACAGCAAATAAATACTAAGAAAAGTTTGTGCAACTCTTGCAGAGAAAGTAAATCAAATTCAAGTGTCAAGTGTTAAGTTTTAGAAAATTGGCATAATATGTGTAACTAATAATATTGTGGCTGTAGCTCAGGGTAAGCCCTAGAATATATGGGCTCCTAACCAGTTCCCACTTGATGTGGATCTAGTAAGTGGCTCTGTCTTAGCTCTGGGTGCCAGCTTTGTGGGGTAACAGACTCCGATGATATCTATAAAACATAGTGTATAACACTGTCAGAGCCCCTAGGAACCTATCTATAAAACATAGTGTATAACACTGTCAGGGCTCCTAGGAACCTATCTATAAAACATAGTGTATAACACTGTCAGGGCTCCTAGGAACCTATCTATAATACATAGTGTATAACACTGCCAGGGCTCCTAGGAACCTATCTATACAACATAGTGTATAACACTGTCAGGGCTCCTAGGAACCTATCTATAAAACATAGCGTAGAACACTGTCAGGGCTCCTAGGAACCTATCTATACAACATAGCGTATAACACTGTCAGGGCTCCTAGGAACCTATCTATACAACATAGTGTATAACACTGTCAGGGCTCCTAGGAACCTATCTATAAAACATAGTGTATAACACTGTCAGGGCTCCTAGGAACATATCTATAAAACATAGTGTAGAACACTGTCAGGGCCCCTAGGAACCTATCTATAAAACATAGTGTATAACACTGTCAGGGCCCCTAGGAACCTATCTATAAAACATAGTGTATAACACTGTCAGGGCTCCTAGGAACTTATCTATAAAACATAGTGTATAACACTGTCAGGGCCCCTAGGAACCTATCTATAAACCATAGTGTATAACACTGTCAGGGCTCCTAGGAACCTATCTATAATACATAGTGTATGACACTGTCAGGGCTCCTAGGATCCTGTCTATAAAACATAGTGTAGAATACTGTCAGGACTGCTAGGAACCTATCTATAAAACATAGTGTAGAATACTGTCAGGGCTCCTAGGAACCTATCTATAATACATAGTGTAGAACACTGTCAGGGCTCCTAGGACCTATCTATAAAACATAGTGTATAACACTGTCAGGGCTCCTAGGAACCTATCTATAAAACATAGTGTATAACACTGTCAGGGCTCATAGGACCTATCTATAAAACATAGTGTAGAACACTGTCAGGGCTCCTAGGATCCTGTCTATAAAACATAGTGTAGAATACTCTCAGTGCTCCAAGGAACATAGCTATAAAACATAGTGTAAACACTCTCAATTTTATACACAATTTTTAACTCTAGCCCCCACCATTCCTGAGAAATCAGTGCTGCTAGTACCAGCAACCAATATGCCAATTAGGCCCTCTACTGTCAAGTGGGCAGACCCAGGCTGGAGCAGACAGTCTGGGACTGCCCACCTGAATGCAGAGACCATAATTGTGGTGAAACTAACAGAAACGTTTGCTTAGAAACGGTGGAGGCTAGACAAGAGGGATCCAACTATGTATAGACACAAGGAGACAGGATCATTGATCACTTTGATGCAAGGAGTCCAATCGCCTGACTGATCTTGGTCCTGGACACAGTACAGCTTGAATTTGAATGTTTTGACACTGAGAATTTTCATTGCAATGGATTGATACAGTTAATGAAGTACAAACAGTGGAACACAGAAACTCATAGCCTGTGCTACTGGGCTAACAGTGTGACAGACAGTCACAGAGTCCAGTGTTCTATCTCTCTCTATTCCACTCCAATCTACATTATTTGAGGATGGCTCCCACATTGCTGTTTTTTGTTGCAGATTTTGCTGTAAGTTTTTGAGCCAAGGCCAGGAATACATTTAGCAGAACGGAGATTCCTTTATATTTAAATCTCATTTTTAAGTTCTTCTTATCTTTGGCTCAAATCAAAACAGAAAATCCACCAAAAAAATGTGGCTTTTCTGTAACGTTGACTTCGCTTATGACTAAACATTTCCATACACTGAATCTAGGTTTGTGTATTTCCTATTTCTCAGTCTGATTGAGTTGCTCCTATCTGTCTCATCTCTCATCTGTCTTATCTTCCTGTATGCTTTCACATGGCTGAAATTTTAGCTGCTTGTGTAAATTGAATCGCAAAAAATTCTAATTTGTTTAGCTCCAAACTTTTTGCAAACATCAGGATGTATCCAGTTCATCATGATCTGGTTCATGCATCTCAAGTCATCTCTGCTGTCATGTTGGAAACACTTGGAAGGGCCAGTTCGCACGGAGTTTACAGGTGCGCATTCTGGCACGTATACACGTGTCAGAATGTGAGCGCCCAAAACAGATCCCATTCATTTCAATGGGTCGTTACAGAAAAATTCGTAGAGAGCTACAATGGGAAGGACATAGTGTGGCACGGCCACTACACAATCTAGTCTTCTGCTTCTAGCTCCATACTCTGCACATTTCAGTTTGTTGGTGGGATTGCCATAGGTCGGAATCCCAATGTGATATTCATGGCATGTCCTAAGGTTAGGCCATTAAATCTAGTCATGGACAAACCTTGGAAAGAGGACTCTTCACCACCTCCACCAAGTCCAGTTCTTCCAACCTCTAACAGACACCACTCCACTGATTTTGAATTTTAGAATTTTTCTCTAGCCCCCACCTTACCTAAGCAATCATTGCTCTTAGTTTCAGTGCATGAAATGCTGATTAGAGTCTCTGCCATCTTGAGCCAGAACAGACAAAAGGCCAGGATGTTGAGCTCTGACCCCTTCTGCCTCTGATTGGATAGTGTCAGAGAGCTCTGAATCTCAGCCCTTGCTTGAGACCACCCACTTGACATTATAGAGTCTAATTAACATATAAGGCACTAAAGGTAACAGAGAAGCTACAAAAGAAATTTGAACTGTTCCAAAATCAATGGAGACGACAGAGAAGGGGAGGATCCAGCCGAAGATAGAGGCGTCGCAGGATCGTGTTCTCGAGCAGCAGTGGGGCCCACCCCCATCGCTGCCAGAGAACTAATTTGCATACCGGTAAAAAACGATATTTCTAAGGAATGGTGCAGCAGAGATCCCATCTAAAGGTAAGAGACGAATAGCCTTTGTAAAGGCTATTCCGACGTCTTATCCACAAAAAAAAGAGGTTTTAATGGTAGAATCCCTTTAAGATAAAGGGAGTCTAATTCAAGACACGAATCCAAATGTCACAATGCTACCCATATGTTGCTGCAGAATATAGAACTTTTTGATTTCTTTTGTAAAGCAAATCTATCAGACCCAAGATGATACCCAAACCAATAGTGCTGTCTACGGGTCTTTAATAGGAGCACAACCAATGATACAATGCAGAGAGAATCACATTTTTTGGATATGTAAATCAGCCAGTAAGTGCACCATGGGCAGGACCTGATAGGACAGATTTGCGTACAGACAGCCATGATAACTGTCTGAAGGCAACTCTGGCAAATCAGGCCCTTCTTCCGGTACGCTTGCTGGCTGATTTGCATATACATAAGAATACGATTTTCTCTTGATTTCTTCATCGGATTGTTGCCAGATATGTGTGCTTCTACCCCTACATTATTGGGTTGGGAAGCATTTTGGCCTGGATAGACCCCCCTTTAAAGAAGAAAACAAGGACTTCTATACCCTGCAGCAACATGTGCTCAGCATTGTGTTGCTTGGTGTGCTTGGTGTCAGCATCTTGAGTCAATAAAACCAAACATACAGACGAATGATATACAAATCTGCTGACATAAGTGGACAACACACACCATACAGCCCTGGAATGTTGTGTAACACTGCTGTAGTGTTGTCCCCGCCAAGCAAAGTACAGGAAACAACCTAACGTTTGTACTAAATATTGTGCGTCCTTTAGTCGAATTGTTTGGATTGTAAATAGAGATGAGCGAACAGTGTTCTATCGAACTCATGTTCGATCGGATATTAGGCTGTTCGGCATGTTCGAATCGAATCGAACACCGCGTGGTAAAGTGCGCCATTACTCGATTCCCCTCCCACCTTCACTGGCGCCTTTTTTGCTCCAATAACAGCGCAGGGTAGGTGGGACAGGAACTACGACACCGGTGACGTTGAGAAAAGTAGGCAAAACCCATTGGCTGCCGAAAACATGTGACCTCTAATTTAAAAGAACAGCGCCGCCCAGGTTCGCGTCATTCTGAGCTTGCAATTCACCGAGGACGGAGGTTTCCGTCCAGCTAGCTAGGGCTTAGATTCTGGGTAGGCAGGGACAGGCTAGGATAGGAAGGAGAAGACAACCAACAGCTCTTGTAAGAGCTAAATTCCAGGGAGAAGCTTGTCAGTGTAACGTGGCACTGACGGGCTCAATCGCCGCAACCCAGCTTTCCCAGGATCCTGAATGGAATACACTGTCAGTGTATTCCCGTATACCCGATATATACCCCGATACCCGTTCCAACGGTGTGCCCCCCCACCTTCACCCCAGAAATACCCTGCAAGTCCCCTAGCAATAGAATTGGGGCTATATACACCCACAATTTTTACTACTGGTATACAGTGCCATTGTCTGACTGGGAATTCAAAGAATATATTGGGAATACAAATACCCTCATTTCTTGCTACTGCCATATAGTGCCAGTGTCTGACTGGGAATTCAAAGAATATATTGGGGTTACGTGCACCCACAATTTTTACTACTGGTATACAGTGCCATTGTCTGACTGGGAATTCAAAGAATATATTGGGGTTATAAATACCCTCATTTCTTGCTACTGCCATATAGTGCCAGTTTCTGACTGGTAATTCAAAGAATATATTGGGGTTACGTGCACCCACAATTTTTACTACTGGTATACAGTGCCATTGTCTGACTGGGAATTCAAAGAATATATTGGGAATACAAATACCCTCATTTCTTGCTACTGCCATATAGTGCCAGTGTCTGACTGGGAATTCAAAGAATATATTGGGGTTACGTGCACCCACAATTTTTACTACTGGTATACAGTGCCATTGTCTGACTGGGAATTCAAAGAATATATTGGGAATACAAATACCCTCATTTCTTGCTACTGCCATATAGTGCCAGTGTCTGACTGGGAATTCAAAGAATATATTGGGGTTACGTGCACCCACAATTTTTACTACTGGTATACAGTGCCATTGTCTGACTGGGAATTCAAAGAATATATTGGGGTTATAAATACCCTCATTTCTTGCTACTGCCATATAGTGCCAGTGTCTGACTGGGAATTCAAAGAATATATTGGGGTTACGTGCACCCACAATTTTTACTACTGGTATACAGTGCCATTGTCTGACTGGGAATTCAAAGAATATATTGGGAATACAAATACCCTCATTTCTTGCTACTGCTATATAGTGCCAGTGTCTGACTGGGAATTCAAAGAATATATTGGGGTTACGTGCACCCACAATTTTTACTACTGGTATACAGTGCCATTGTCTGACTGGGAATTCAAAGAATATATTGGGAATACAAATACCCTCATTTCTTGCTACTGCCATATAGTGCCAGTGTCTGACTGGGAATTCAAAGAATATATTGGGGTTACGTGCACCCACAATTTTTACTACTGGTATACAGTGCCATTGTCTGACTGGGAATTCAAAGAATATATTGGGGTTATAAATACCCTCATTTCTTGCTACTGCCATACAGTGCCAGTGTCTGACTGGGAATTCAAAGAATATATTGGGGTTACGTGCACCCACAATTTTTACTACTGGTATACAGTGCCATTGTCTGACTGGGAATTCAAAGAATATATTGGGAATACAAATACCCTCATTTCTTGCTACTGCCATATAGTGCCAGTGTCTGACTGGGAATTCAAAGAATATATTGGGGTTACGTGCACCCACAATTTTTACTACTGGTATACAGTGCCATTGTCTGACTGGGAATTCAAAGAATATATTGGGAATACAAATACCCTCATTTCTTGCTACTGCCATATAGTGCCAGTGTCTGACTGGGAATTCAAAGAATATATTGGGAATACAAATACCCTCATTTCTTGCTACTGCCATATAGTGCCAGTTTCTGACTGGTAATTCAAAGAATATATTGGGGTTACGTGCACCCACAATTTTTACTACTGGTATACAGTGCCATTGTCTGACTGGGAATTCAAAGAATATATTGGGAATACAAATACCCTCATTTCTTGCTACTGCCATATAGTGCCAGTGTCTGACTGGGAATTCAAAGAATATATTGGGGTTACGTGCACCCACAATTTTTACTACTGGTATACAGTGCCATTGTCTGACTGGGAATTCAAAGAATATATTGGGAATACAAATACCCTCATTTCTTGCTACTGCCATATAGTGCCAGTGTCTGACTGGGAATTCAAAGAATATATTGGGGTTACGTGCACCCACAATTTTTACTACTGGTATACAGTGCCATTGTCTGACTGGGAATTCAAAGAATATATTGGGAATACAAATACCCTCATTTTTTGCTACTGCCATATAGTGCCAGTGTCTGACTGGGAATTCAAAGAATATATTGGGGTTACGTGCACCCACAATTTTTACTACTGGTATACAGTGCCATTGTCTGACTGGGAATTCAAAGAATATATTGGGGTTATAAATACCCTCATTTCTTGCTACTGCCATATAGTGCCAGTTTCTGACTAGTAATTCAAAGAATATATTGGGGTTACGTGCACCCACAATTTTTACTACTGGTATACAGTGCCATTGTCTGACTGGGAATTCAAAGAATATATTGGGAATACAAATACCCTCATTTCTTGCTACTGCCATATAGTGCCAGTGTCTGACTGGGAATTCAAAGAATATATTGGGAATACAAATACCCTCATTTCTTGCTACTGCCATATAGTGCCAGTTTCTGACTGGTAATTCAAAGAATATATTGGGGTTACGTGCACCCACAATTTTTACTACTGGTATACAGTGCCATTGTCTGACTGGGAATTCAAAGAATATATTGGGGTTATAAATACCCTCATTTCTTGCTACTGCCATATAGTGCCAGTTTCTGACTGGTAATTCAAAGAATATATTGGGGTTACGTGCACCCACAATTTTTACTACTGGTATACAGTGCCATTGTCTGACTGGGAATTCAAAGAATATATTGGGGTTACGTGCACCCACAATTTTTACTACTGGTATACAGTGCCATTGTCTGACTGGGAATTCAAAGAATATATTGGGAATACAAATACCCTCATTTCTTGCTACTGCCATATAGTGCCAGTGTCTGACTGGGAATTCAAAGAATATATTGGGGTTACGTGCACCCACAATTTTTACTACTGGTATACAGTGCCATTGTCTGACTGGGAATTCAAAGAATATATTGGGAATACAAATACCCTCATTTCTTGCTACTGCCATATAGTGCCATTGTCTGACTGGGAATTCAAAGAATATATTGGGGTTACGTGCACCCACAATTTTTACTACTGGTATACAGTGCCATTGTCTGACTGGGAATTCAAAGAATATATTGGGAATACAAATACCCTCATTTCTTGCTACTGCCATATAGTGCCAGTGTCTGACTGGGAATTCAAAGAATATATTGGGGTTACGTGCACCCACAATTTTTACTACTGGTATACAGTGCCATTGTCTGACTGGGAATTCAAAGAATATATTGGGAATACAAATACCCTCATTTCTTGCTACTGCCATATAGTGCCAGTGTCTGACTGGGAATTCAAAGAATATATTGGGGTTACGTGCACCCACAATTTTTACTACTGGTATACAGTGCCATTGTCTGACTGGGAATTCAAAGAATATATTGGGAATACAAATACCCTCATTTCTTGCTACTGCCATATAGTGCCAGTGTCTGACTGGGAATTCAAAGAATATATTGGGGTTACGTGCACCCACAATTTTTACTACTGGTATACAGTGCCATTGTCTGACTGGGAATTCAAAGAATATATTGGGGTTATAAATACCCTCATTTCTTGCTACTGCCATATAGTGCCAGTTTCTGACTGGTAATTCAAAGAATATATTGGGGTTACGTGCACCCACAATTTTTACTACTGGTATACAGTGCCATTGTCTGACTGGGAATTCAAAGAATATATTGGGAATACAAATACCCTCATTTCTTGCTACTGCCATATAGTGCCAGTGTCTGACTGGGAATTCAAAGAATATATTGGGGTTACGTGCACCCACAATTTTTACTACTGGTATACAGTGCCATTGTCTGACTGGGAATTCAAAGAATATATTGGGGTTATAAATACCCTCATTTCTTGCTACTGCCATATAGTGCCAGTTTCTGACTGGTAATTCAAAGAATGTATTGGGGTTACGTGCACCCACAATTTTTAATACTGGTATACAGTGCCATTGTCTGACTGGGAATTCAAAGAGTATATTGGGAATACAAATACCCTCATTTCTTGCTACTGCCATATAGTGCCAGTGTCTGACTGGGAATTCAAAGAATATATTGGGGTTACGTGCACCCACAATTTTTACTACTGGTATACAGTGCCAATTTCTAACTAGGAATTCAAAATGCGCAAGGCTCCCGGAAAGGGACGTGGACGAGGCCGTGGGCGAGGTCGGGGGAATGGTTCTGGGGAGCAAGGTAGCAGTGAAGCCACAGGATGTCCCGTGCCTACTCCTGTGGGGCAGCAAGCATTGCGCCACTCCACAGTGCCAGGGTTGCTTGCCACATTAACTAAACTGCAGGGTACAAACCTTAGTAGGCCCGAGAACCAGGAACAGGTCTTGCAATGGCTGTCAGAGAACGCTTACAGCACATTGTCCAGCAGCCAGTCAGACTCTGCCTCCTCTCCTCCTATTACCCAACAGTCTTGTCTTCCTTCCTCCCAAAATTCCGAAGCTTTACAGAACAATAACCCAAACTGTCCCTGCTCCCCAGAGCTGTTCTCCGCTCCTTTCATTGTCCCTCAACCTGCCTCTCCACGTCACGATTCCACGAACCTAACAGAGGAGCATCTGTGTCCAGATGCTCAAACACTAGAGTCTCCTCCATCTCCGTTCGATTTGGTGGTGGATGACCAGCAACCCACCCTCATCGACGATGATGTGACGCAGTTGCCGTCAGGGCATCCAGTTGACCGGCGCATTGTGCGGGAGGAGGAGATGAGACAGGAGTTGGAAGAGGAAGTGGTGGATGATGAGGACACTGACCCGACCTGGACAGGGGGGATGTCAAGCGGGGAAAGTAGTGTGGATGTTGAGGCAGGTGCAGCACCAAAAAGGGTAGCTAGAGGCAGAGGCAGAGGTCAGCAGCTTAGGCGAAGCCAGGCCACACCCGGAATCTCCCAAGATGTTCCAGTTCGTACCCAGCCCCGAAAAACTCCCACCTCGAGGGCACGTTTCTCGAAGGTGTGGAGTTTTTTCAAGGAATGCGCCGAGGACAGATATAGTGTTGTCTGCACAATTTGCCTCTCGAAATTGATTAGGGGCTCTGAGAAGAGCAACCTGTCCACCACTTCAATGCGCCGTCATTTGGAATCCAAGCACTGGAATCAGTGGCAGGCAGCAACGGCAGGACAAAGGCCGCCTGCCGTTCACGCCACTGCCACTGCCTCTGCCACTGCCTCTGCCTCTGCCACTGCCACTGCTGACTGTGCTGGCGATGCACTCCAGAGGACGAGCCAGGACACCACTTCATCTGCCTCCGCCACTTTGTTGACTTCTACCTCATCCTCCCCTGGTCCTGTCTTATCTCCTTCTCCTGCACCATCAAAGGCACCATCAGGCGTTTCTTTACAACAACCCACCATCTCTCAGACATTGGAGCGGCGGCAGAAATACACTGCTAACCACCCACACGCGCAAGCCTTGAACGCCAACATCGCTAAACTGCTGGCCCAGGAGATGTTGGCGTTCCGGCTTGTTGAAACTCCCGCCTTCCTGGACCTGATGGCAACTGCGGCACCTCGCTATGCCGTCCCTAGCCGTCACTACTTCTCCCGGTGTGCCGTCCCCGCCTTGCACCAGCACGTGTCACTCAACATCAGGCGGGCCCTTAGTTCCGCGCTTTGCACAAAGGTCCACTTGACCACCGACGCGTGGACAAGTGCATGCGGACAGGGACGCTACATTTCACTGACGGCACACTGGGTGAATGTAGTTGAGGCTGGGACTGCTTCCCAAACTGGCCCGGTGTACCTCGTCTCCCCGCCTAACATTCCTGGCAGGGACACGAGAAGAACACCCCCCTCCTCCTCCTCCTCTACCGCCTCCTCCTCCGCCACCGCCTCCTCCTCCGCTGTTAGATTGACCCCAGCTACGAGTTGGAAACGTTGCAGCACTGGCGTTGGTAGACGTCAGCAGGCTGTGCTGAAGCTGATCAGCTTGGGGGACAGACAGCACACTGCCTCCGAGGTGAGGGATGCCCTCCTCGATGAGACGGCAATATGGTTTGAGCCGCTGCACCTGGGCCCAGGCATGGTCGTTTGTGATAACGGCCGGAACCTGGTAGCAGCTCTGGAGCTTGCCGGACTCCAACATGTTCCATGCCTGGCCCACGTCTTCAACCTAGTGGTGCAACGTTTCCTAAAGAGCTACCCCAATGTTCCAGAGCTACTGGTGAAAGTGCGGCGCATGTGCGCCCACTTTCGCAAGTCGACAGTAGCCGCTGCTAGCTTAAAATCTCTCCAGCAACGCCTGCATGTGCCACAACACCGGCTTTTGTGCGACGTCCCCACACGCTGGAACTCAACGTTTCAGATGTTGAATAGAGTGGTTGAGCAGCAGAGACCTTTGATGGAATACCAGCTACAAAACCCTAGGGTGCCACAAAGTCAGCTGCCTCAGTTTCACATCCATGAGTGGCCATGGATGAGAGACCTTTGTGACATCCTACGGGTCTTTGAGGAGTCCACAAGGAGGGTGAGCTCTGAGGATGCGATGGTGAGCCTTACAATCCCGCTCTTGTGTGTTCTGAGAGAATCCCTGATTGACATCAGGGATAACTCAGATCACACAGAGGAGTTAGGGATAGCATCCGATCCGTCACAGCTGGAGAGTAGGTCCACACATCTGTCCGCTTCACTGCGTTTAATGGAGGAGGAGGAGGAGGAGGAGGAGGAAGAAGAGTTGTCCGATGATGTGATGGTGATACAGGAGGCTTCCAGGCAACTTCGAATCGTCCCATTGTGCAGCGCGGATGGGTAGACATGGAGGATGAGGAGGAAATGGAGATTGAACTTTCCGGTGGGGCCAGAGGAGTCATGCCAACTAACACTGTGGCAGACATGGCTGAGTTCATGTTGGGGTGCTTTACAACCGACAAGCGTATTGTCAAAATCATGGAGGACAACCAGTACTGGATCTTTGCTATCCTTGACCCCCGGTATAAAAACAACATCTCGTCTTTTATTCCGGTAGAGGGGAGGGCCAATCGCATCAATGCTTGCCACAGGCAATTGGTGCAGAATATGATGGAGATGTTTCCAGCATGTGACGTTGGCGGCAGGGAGGGCAGTTCCTCCAGTAGGCAACCAAGTTCTCACCGGTCCACACAAACGAGGGGCACACTGTCTAAGGTCTGGGACACCTTGATGGCACCCCCTCGCCAAAGTGCCGCCACGGAGGGTCCTAGTGTCACCAGGCGTGAGAAGTATAGGCGCATGTTGCGGGAATACCTTTCCGACCACAGCCCTGTCCTCTCCGACCCCTCTGCGCCCTACACGTATTGGGTGTCGAAGTTGGACCTGTGGCTTGAACTTGCCCTATATGCCTTGGAGGTGCTGTCCTGTCCTGCCGCCAGCGTCCTATCTGAGAGGGTGTTCAGTGCAGCCGGTGGCATCATCACTGACAAGCGCACCCGTCTGTCAGCTGAGAGTGCCGACCGGCTCACTTTGATAAAAATGAACCACCACTGGATAGAGCCTTCATTTTTGTGCCCACCTGTGTAAAGCACCCCAACATGAAACTCCATGTCTGTACTCAACCTCTCCAATTCCTCCGCATCCTCATACTCATCCACCATAAGCGTTGCACAATTCTGCTAATACTAGGCTCCCTCCAACATGATTTCCCCCAACTCTGCTGGTTAGAGGCTCCCTCCACCCTGATTTCCACCAACTCTGCTGGTTAGAGGCTCCCTCCACCCTGCTTTCCCACAACTCTGCTGGTTAGAGGCTCCCTCCACCATGAATTTGCCCAAACTGGGCTGTTTAGAGGCTCCCTCCACCATGAATTGGTCCAAACTGGGTTTTTTAGAGGCTCCCTCCACCATGAATTGGTCCAAACTGGGCTGTTTAGAGGCTCCCTCCACCATGAATTTGCCCAAACTGGGCTGTTTAGCGGCTCCCTCCACCATTAATTGGTCCAAACTGGGCTGGTTAGAGGCTCCCTCCACCATGAATTTGCCCAAACTGGGCTGTTTAGAGGCTCCCTCCACCATGAATTTGCCCAAACTGGGCTGGTTAGAGGCTCCCTCCACCATGAATTGGTCCAAACTGGGTTTTTTAGAGGCTCCCTCCACCATGAATTTGCCCAAACTGGGCTGCTTAGAGGCTCCCTCCACCATGAATTGGTCCAAACTGGGCTGTTTAGAGGCTCCCTCCACCATTAATTGGTCCAAACTGGGCTGGTTAGAGGCTCCCTCCACCATGAATTTCCCAAAACTTGGCTATTTAGAGGCTCCCTCCACCATTAATTGGTCCAAACTGGGCTGGTTAGAGGCTCCCTCCACCATGAATTTGCCCAAACTGGGCTGTTTAGAGGCTCCCTCCACCATGAATTGGTCCAAACTGGGTTTTTTAGAGGCTCCCTCCACCATGAATTGGTCCAAACTGGGCTGTTTAGCGGCTCCCTCCACCATTAATTGGTCCAAACTGGGCTGGTTAGAGGCTCCCTCCACCATGAATTTGCCCAAACTGGGCTGTTTAGAGGCTCCCTCCACCATGAATTGGTCCAAACTGGGTTTTTTAGAGGCTCCCTCCACCATGAATTGGTCCAAACTGGGCTGTTTAGAGGCTCCCTCCACCATGAATTTGCCCAAACTGGGCTGTTTAGCGGCTCCCTCCACCATTAATTGGTCCAAACTGGGCTGGTTAGAGGCTCCCTCCACCATGAATTTGCCCAAACTGGGCTGTTTAGAGGCTCCCTCCACCATTAATTGGTCCAAACTGGGCTGGTTAGAGGCTCCCTCCACCATGAATTGGTCCAAACTGGGCTGTTTAGAGGCTCCCTCCACCATGAATTTGCCCAAACTGGGCTGGTTAGAGGCTCCCTCCACCATGAATTGGTCCAAACTGGGGTTTTTAGAGGCTCCCTCCACCATGAATTGGTCCAAACTTGGCTGTTTAGAGGCTCCCTCCACCATGAATTGGTCCAAACTGGGGTGGTTAGAGGCTCCCTCCACCATTAATTGGTCCAAACTGGGCTGGTT
Source organism: Leptodactylus fuscus (assembly GCF_031893055.1). Classification (NCBI taxonomy): domain Eukaryota; kingdom Metazoa; phylum Chordata; class Amphibia; order Anura; family Leptodactylidae; genus Leptodactylus; species Leptodactylus fuscus. Next base: position 203,029,800 of record NC_134268.1, on the reverse strand, counting down.
AGAGGCTCCCTCCACCATTAATTGGTCCAAACTGGGCTGGTTAGAGGCTCCCTCCACCATTAATTGGTCCAAACTGGGCTGGTTAGAGGCTCCCTCCACCATTAATTGGTCCAAACTGGGCTGGTTAGAGGCTCCCTCCACCATGAATTGGTCCAAACTGGGCTGGTTAGAGGCTCCCTCCACCATGAATTGGTCCAAACTGGGCTGTTTAGAGGCTCCCTCCACCATGAATTTGCCCAAACTGGGCTGGTTAGAGGCTCCCTCCACCATGAATTGGTCCAAACTGGGGTTTTTAGAGGCTCCCTCCACCATGAATTGGTCCAAACTGGGTTTTTTAGAGGCTCCCTCCACCATGAATTGGTCCAAACTGGGCTGTTTAGAGGCTCCCTCCACCATGAATTTGCCCAAACTGGGCTGTTTAGCGGCTCCCTCCACCATTAATTGGTCCAAACTGGGCTGGTTAGAGGCTCCCTCCACCATGAATTTGCCCAAACTGGGCTGTTTAGAGGCTCCCTCCACCATTAATTGGTCCAAACTGGGCTGGTTAGAGGCTCCCTCCACCATGAATTGGTCCAAACTGGGCTGTTTAGAGGCTCCCTCCACCATGAATTTGCCCAAACTGGGCTGGTTAGAGGCTCCCTCCACCATGAATTGGTCCAAACTGGGGTTTTTAGAGGCTCCCTCCACCATGAATTGGTCCAAACTTGGCTGTTTAGAGGCTCCCTCCACCATGAATTGGTCCAAACTGGGGTGGTTAGAGGCTCCCTCCACCATTAATTGGTCCAAACTGGGCTGGTTAGAGGCTCCCTCCACCATTAATTGGTCCAAACTGGGCTGGTTAGAGGCTCCCTCCACCATTAATTGGTCCAAACTGGGCTGGTTAGAGGCTCCCTCCACCATTAATTGGTCCAAACTGGGCTGGTTAGAGGCTCCCTCCACCATTAATTGGTCCAAACTGGGCTGGTTAGAGGCTCCCTCCACCATGAATTGGTCCAAACTGGGCTGTTTAGAGGCTCCCTCCACCATGAATTTGCCCAAACTGGGCTGGTTAGAGGCTCCCTCCACCATGAATTGGTCCAAACTGGGGTTTTTAGAGGCTCCCTCCACCATGAATTGGTCCAAACTTGGCTGTTTAGAGGCTCCCTCCACCATGAATTGGTCCAAACTGGGGTGGTTAGAGGCTCCCTCCACCATTAATTGGTCCAAACTGGGCTGGTTAGAGGCTCCCTCCACCATTAATTGGTCCAAACTGGGCTGGTTAGAGGCTCCCTCCACCATTAATTGGTCCAAACTGGGCTGGTTAGAGGCTCCCTCCACCATTAATTGGTCCAAACTGGGCTGGTTAGAGGCTCCCTCCACCATGAATTTGCCCAAACTGGGCTGGTTAGAGGCTCCCTCCACCATGAATTGGTCCAAACTGGGGTTTTTAGAGGCTCCCTCCACCATGAATTTGCCCAAACTGGGGTGTTTAGAGGCTCCCTCCACCATGAATTTGCCCAAACTCTGCTGGTTAGAGGCTCAATCCACCCTGATTTTCAAAACAAATGTTGGTGCCAACCTCAACTTACTACAAGGGCCAAATTCACTGCTGGTGACAAGCTCTCCTCACTGCAAGTGCCAAATACACATGTTTCAAGGTGTTTTCCTACTGTCAGAGAGGTGGTATTGAGTGTGTAAAGTGTGTAGTTGTTAGGCTGTGATGTTGGGGTAATAGAGGGTCTTTGGTGTGTTAGATGCCCCCAGACATGCTTCCCCTGCTGTCCCAGTGTCATTCCAGAGGTGTTGGCATCATTTCCTGGGGTGTCATAGTGGACTTGGTGACCCTCCAGACACGGATTTGGGTTTCCCCCTTAACGAGTATCTGTTCCCCATAGACTATAATGGGGTTCGAAACCCGTTCGAACACACGAACATTGAGCGGCTGTTCGAATCGAATTTCGAACCTCGAACATTTTAGTGTTCGCTCATCTCTAATTGTAAACTAAGCCCGTCACATCTCCGAAAGGCATGTTTAGATTTAGGATTCCTTCCCACCTTGCAGGAAGGAGGATACCATAATGTCATTACATCTGTTTATTTTCCTAGTTTGCGTTCCAGTAACAAGTTCTTCAGTACCAGTAAAGCACTAAAAGTTACAATCTGTATTCCGGATCAGTTTCCTCTTCTTTGAGGTTCTCAATGGGAATGTGTTCTTCTCCTGTAATGGGAAGAGAATTTCTGTGGAACATTTCCATTCCAAAATCTAGTGTACCGAGTTGTATACTAAGCCCATACACCAGTGGTAGAGATGGGAGATCCGGATGGGGGAGGTTGCCCAGTTGATGGTGCTATGGGAGACCTGCAAACCACTCCTCTTTGGCTAAGATATTCCTTGGTCGCTACTATGACTTCCAGTAATCAGCTATAAACAGTGGCAGAATCTGGCAGCAAGTGTTTAATTCCCTGTACAGCGCCACCACAGGAATAATTAAGCATTACACAGTACCTGTTGAACTTTGTAGACAGTCCAGGTAATGGAGGGTAGAACAAGAGATATAGCCACTCTTCACTTTGGCTATTAGGTAGGGGATTAGAATTTTCTAAACCAGACGATTCCTGTAAATATAATTATGTTAGTTAATTGGTTTCTTATAATAGATAGAAATGATTGTAAATAAATATTGAGCCTTAAAGGGAATATACTAGAGATGAGCAAACCGGTTCATAATGAATCAGAATTATCATGAATTTTCCAAATTTTCCAAGATATTTAGAGTTTGCAAACTGCAAATCGTTATTATGATGTCGATGTGGCTCACATGACTGATGAGGCCCAATCACAGGCCTTAGCAGAGACCTGGTACTAGTGAGGAGGCCAGAAGACTATGGCTGGAAGACACTATGAGAGAGGACCAGACACCTCTTTGGATCCCTGGAAGAGTAAGGAAAGCAGATCATTAGGCCTCAGACCCCAGAGTACAATATTAGCACTTTGTTTCAGGCTGGACAAAGAACCCTGAACAGAGAACCCTGGGAAAATTCACAAAACGAATCTCGCAAGGTTCGCCCATCAATAGAATAGGCCATCAAAAAAATTATATTTTCTTTAAATGACAGTTTTTTTAAAAAAAAATAAACTCTTTTTACATTATTGGTTGTATTATTATTACATTATATATCACAGAGCTCAGCTTCTCTCCTCTATCATCTAACCCTATATATCACAGAGCTCAGCTTCTCTCCTCTGTAATATAACCCTATATATCACAGAGCTCAGCTTCTCTCCTCTATCATATAACCCTATATATCACAGAGCTCAGCTTCTCTCCTCTATCATATAACCCTATATATCACAGAGCTCAGCTTCTCTCCTCTATCATCTAACCCTATATATCACAGAGCTCAGCTTCTCTCCTCTATCATCTAACCCTATATATCACAGAGCTCAGCTTCTCTCCTCTGTAATATAACCCTATATATCACAGAGCTCAGCTTCTCTCCTCTATCATATAACCCTATATATCACAGAGCTCAGCTTCTCTCCTCTATCATATAATTCTATATATCACAGAGCTCAGCTTTTCTCCTCTATCATATAACTCTATATATCACAGAGCTCAGCTTCTCTCCTCTATCATATAACCCTATATATCACAGAGCTCAGCTTCTCTCCTCTATCATATAACCCTATATATCACAGAGCTCAGCTTCTCTCCTCTATCATATAACCCTATATATCACAGAGCTCAGCTTCTCTCCTCTATCATATACTACTCATATCCTACTCTCTATTAGGGCAGTATAGGTTCCCTTTAAATATAATTTCTTGAAGTTTTTTCTATCCAGAATTACTTTAAATCTTCAGCTTCCTTTACATTTCATCGCTGAATATAAAAAGTGCAGAACAACTTCACTAATTCCTTTCTGATTAATCTGCAGAATCAGTTTGTGGAGCTTTTCCTGTTTATGGATGTAAAATATGCAACGTTTCTAAGCGTGGGCTCTGAAGAACGGCTGGAGATTATTTCCTGCTGTGTAACTTTATCTAGTGCTGGAAAGTAATAATCGGCTTTTCCTCTATTGCAATTTAAGAAAAAAACAACTTCTATCGCCAACTCAAAGCCGTGTCTCATCCTTATCCAAAAGATTACGGATTGCATGTTTGTTTCTTATAATTGAGGCCAATTATAAAGAATCTTGATTATTGTAGATTCTATCAGACCAGGCAGCTGGCTACGCTCTAGTAATGTGTGTTATCCTTACTATGACTCACCTGAATCTCAATTTAGTGTAGGAAGACATTAGTTATATTGCCGCATTGATGGGATTATAAGCACCGCTGGATCTATCTCGACCTTAAAGGGAGTCTTTAAGGGGAGTCTGTCAGCAGTAAATTGGGTATAACCCTAATCCCAATACCTTGGAGAGGTGTTTCTATAGTTTCCAAATATACCTCTGCTATTTAGCTTTAGAGTCCCATTTTTATGCAAATTGACAATTAATTCACATGGAAATTAGGGCAAACCTAGCGCTGAAGCTAAAGCCCACACAAGCTAAGGAACGCCCCAGAGGACTTTTCCTCTTTTTGGCTGCAGCATTGTGATAAAGAAGTCCTTTCACCACCACCAATTCAAGTTCTTAGCATCTATAAACAGGTGCCACGTCACTGATTTTTGCAAAGTTGGAATTTTTTCTCTAGCTCCCACCATTCCTGAGCAACAAGAGCAGTTTTCATGCTATTAAAGCTCTGTAATGTCAGAAGGGCGGTGTCAGGCAGGGGGCGTGATTCAGAGCTCCAATCAAAGGCAGCCGTTGTCAGAGCTCAGAATCACATCTTGTCTGCTCCTGCGTGACACCGCCCTCCTGATGGTACAGAGACTATATAGTATATCAGGCACCAAAACTATCAGCAGTGATTGCTCAGGAATGATGGGGGCTAGAGAAAAAATTATAACTGTGACAGAATTAATGGAACGGTACCTATTAACACGTGATAAGAACTGAAGTTGTGCGGAGAGGTTGGTTGAAAGGTCCTTTTTAAATCACACCCCAAAAACAAGGTAATTATAGTCACACTTGGCAGCATTATTACTATGGTAGAACTGTTACTAATGGGCACAGTGGGGGAGCATTATTGGTATGGTCTACACCAGGGGTGCTCACACTTCTTCAGCATGTGAGCTACTTCCTAAACTGATTAAGGCAAAAGATCTACTACCCACTTCTTGTGGGCGGGGCCAGGCCGAGTCTGTGTGCGGGGGTGGGGTGTGTCTGTGGGCGGGGTCGGCACGGAGCGTGAATGCAGGAGACAGCAGCGTTCTGTGGCCGCCCGGGGATCCCCGCTGTCTGCTTTTTCACAGCGCAGGCTGAGAGTTATCTCTGTACACTGGCAGGCTGGGGCGCGGCAGCCCTGCCTGCCAGTGTCCGGATATGACTCTCAGCCTGCGCTGTGAAGAAGCAGCACCCCGGCTCCCTCCATCCCTAAGAGCGGGGAGCGCGTCATCCCCCGGAGCTGCTGCTGCTGCCCGGCCTGCAAGTGTCCGGAGAGCTTGTTCACAGCGCAGGATGAGAGTCGACTCTCAGCCTGCACTGTGAACAAGCAGACATCAGGGACATCGTGGATCCCTAGCTGCATCCCGTGATCGACCCATACATCCTTCGCGATCGACCGGTAGATCGCGATCACCGTATTGGGCACCCCTGGTCTACACTATTTGTTGGGCACAGTTATGTCCAGGGGCATTATGTATGTCACTAAGTACTGCAGGGGGCGTTATCTATGTGGGATTAGTGTTATCAGGGGGGTTCTCTGTATGGCACAATTACAGTATAGGGACAGTGGCACGATGACCATGTTAGGGCCCCAGGATGGAGGCAGAGCTGTCGGAAGTCAAAGCTGGATAGAGAAGATAAGAAATGAGAATGACTCAATCGGAAGAATGTTAGCTCTGAGTCATTGGATGTAATAGGTATGGATTTTTCAGGTGCCCCTGTGGCTACCCATGATGTGTACTGTTATTTTTGGTGTGGAGTGTTTGATATTGAGAAGGAATATTGAGGATTTTTTTTAACCCTTGCAACACCCCTTACCACAGGTTATACTACTGATGTCTTCTCATGTGACAGAGGGGCCCCATAGAGTTAAAGTTAGAACAAGTTACCTCCTATGCGAAGTATTTATAGTATATAACTTACTGATCATTGGGTGTCCCACGGCTGGAGAACCAAGATGTTCTGCATCCCAATTCTGACAAGGGCGCCTGATCATACAGCGTGTGCCACTAGATTAACTGGAATAGGGACGACCAAAGATATACAAGTAAGTCATGCCATACAATTCTTTGTGAAACCACAACTCCCAGCATGGTACATTCATTTCTATGGGAGTTCTGTCTAAATGTACATGCTGGGAGTTGTAGTTTCTCCATAGCTGAAGGTTGCAGAGCCCTGCACTACTCTAGTAGTAATAATAACCTTATGTAGACATATCGATATCCATCTACTCATTTCAACCCCCTATTACGTTTTATCTGTGCGACATTAAGAAAAATAAACTCCTGGCAACAAATATTTAGTGTAAAACAGACGTCCTTGTTGTATTTGGCGGCGGATACGTAACAGATTTGCATGCAGTCCACAGTCTGCTGAGCATATGCCTGGACTCCGAAGCCCGACTGATGTCTTCAATTATCTGCTAAAAATTGTTGGATCCATTGCAAAGACAAAGATGCAGCGAGAAACTCCTTGTGACATGTCGATGATCTCAGACCTTATAAATAATCGTTACAGACAGTCGATGTGAACGTGTCGGCCATTGCCGTAACTTCACCTTCACATTGTCTATTTATGTAGGATTATAGAGAGTCATTGCAGATACTAAACGTTGCAGCATGTTCCCGGCATGTCTTGTATCCGATATGTTATGTGGTCCGGATCACTACATTTATTATTACAGTAAGATGTCGTAGGGTCTGATAAGTCAGGATTGGGCTACTCAGAAGAAAACACAATAAGGTGCATATTTAATTATTACATTTACCTATACTTTGGTAAGGGAGATCTCTCCCCAAATCATTGACTGCTCCCTTGGTAATAATATGGGTAGGGCGGGGGCTCACATTCAATTAGAGGTGATATGGAGAGAGCTACCTTAATAAAGTATAGGTAGGGTAAAGGGGACCTCAGGGTCTCAGGGAGACTATTACTTTAATAGTGGCCTTATAGTGCTCCCCATGGATTATAGACCCCCTCCCCAATATACTGTTACAATGATTACATTATACTTACCTGGCTACTAATGCAGTTCCCAGGACCTTTTCTTGCACATAGGATGTCTGAATCTTCTATTCTGCTCCCTGGTCCCAGCAGCAATGTATCATAAGTTCTGAGTATAGAATAGAAGACGCACATGTCCTATGTGCAAGAACAGGTCCTGAGAGCTGCATTAGTAACCAGGTAAGTGGAAAGGGTCAAATTTGGGTCCTGTGGACACTTACCAAGTGTCAGACAATACTTGTAATACTTACATATTACACATAGAATAGGAGCAGCAGCCAACACCTAGTAGTCATCTGACCAGGCCAGCCCGATACCAAGTGATCCACTGGTCCATAGCCCTGTCATTGGGGGCCTAATCTTATTCACCCTTCTGACCTAGTTAGAGATGGGTGAACTAGTTTGCGACTCACTGGATTTGACCTGAATGTTTCAAATTGTTCAGTTTATAACTAAACCAAAAAAATTGAGAATATCAGAAGAACTGAAATGGCCACCATGGATGCCCATGTTACCACTGAAGCCCAATCACTGGCCTCAGCACACGGCGAAGTGCTGGACACTTCAAGGAGGCCCAAAAGAGATAACAGAAGGTGAAGATGATTATTATTTTTTTGCCACTTCCCCTGGGCCCCCACCTATTATACTCTGAGATCGGAGGAGATCCCAAAGAATACCGTAATAATTTCCCATCCGGTTCTTTTCTAACAAATTTGTTCCGAACTGGGGTTTGTTACATCTGAACACTGAATGAAATAAGTCTTCTTAGGTTCTTCCATCTTCAGACCTAACCCTGATATCTCCATTTTAGTCTAAGTCTATGGCAGTATACCCTCTGTGATGGGGACGACTGTGGGACATTATGCTATGTGGTGGGTACTATAGGACATTATATTATGTAGAGGGGTAACTGTGGGAAATTATGCTAAGTGGAGGGCACTTTGGTTCATTATACTGTTTGAAGGGGCCACAATGGGACATTATACTGTGTAGAGGGTTGCAATAGGGCATTATACTGTAGGGAGTAGAGACGGGCGAACCTTCCAAGATTCTTTTCAGGTTCAGCTCGCTTGAGTCCCTGATTTGTTTTGGCAGTGGCGTAGCTAGGAATGGCGGGACCCGTGGCGAACTTTTGACATGGGCCTCCCCCCCAAACCGACACCAACGTCGAGAACCTCGACCGACCCCCTCCTACGCATTTATGCGCGTTCTATTATCCCCCATAGTGGGCCCTGCACACAGTATTATCCCCAATAGTGGCCCCTGCACACAGTATTATCCCCCATAGTGGCCCCTACACACAGTATTATGCCCCATAGTGGCCCCTGCACACAGTATTATGCCCCATAGTGTCCCCTGCACACAGTATTATCCCCCATAGTGTCCCCTGCACACAGTATTATCCCCCATAGTGGCCCCTGCACACAGTATTATCCCCAATAGTGGCCCCTGCACACAGTATCATGTCCATTAGTGTCCCCTGCAAACAGTATTATCCCCCATAGTGTCCCCTGCACACAGTATTATCCCCCATAGTGTCCCCTGCACACAGTATTATCCCCCATAGTGGCCCCTGCACACAGTATTATCCCCAATAGTGGCCCCTGCACACAGTATCATGTCCATTAGTGTCCCCTGCACACAGTATTATCCCCCATAGTGGCCCCTTCACACAGTATTGTCCCCCATAGTTGCCCCTGCACACAGTATTATCCCCCATAGTGGCCCCTGCACACAGTATTATGTCCATTAGTTTCCCCTGCAAACAGTATTATCCCCCATAGTGTCCCCTGCACACAGTATTGTCCCCCATAGTGGCCCCTGCACACAGTATTATCCCCCATAGTGGCCCCTGCACATAGTATTATGTCCCATAGTGGCCCCTGCACACAGTATTATCCCCCATAGTGGCCCCTGCACATAGTATTATGTCCCATAGTGGCCCCTGCACATAGTATTATCCCCCATAGTAGTGGCGCAGGCCGGGTTCATGTGACGTCAGACAACAAGGAAGGAGGCCTGGCAGGATCGTGGAGAGGTAAGTAACATGTTTTTTATGTTTCTTACCTCTCCCGGGCCGCCAATCATTATACTCGGGGGTCCGAAAAGACCCCCGAGTATAATGATAGCAGCGATAGCGGCTGTCACCCTAATGTCCCGGGCCCTGTGGCAGCTGCCTCTGCTGCTATGGCGGTAGTTACGCCACTGTGTTTTGGGTCGAATAAGTTCGGATTGAACTGGAAGTGAATTTATTATACTTTGGGGTTTGTTTAGGTTACAGGTCAAGGGGAGATGTAAAAAAAATACAACAAACATATGCCTCACTTCATTTGGGCCTCCTTGCGGTGTCTGAGGTACACTCTCTGTTTCCATGATGATGTCATGTGTCTGGGGTCACATGAGCATCATGACATCAGGATGTTCAACATGCCCATGTGGCCACTTTGGCCCAATCACAAGCCACAGCGGCAATCTGGACACATGACATCACCATACCTCCCAACTTTTGAAGATTCGAAAGAGGGACAAAATGTGCGGCGTGCGGAAAATTTAGCCCCGCCCACTTTTGTGTTGACTCCGCCCACTCGTTAATTTTTCATGTGCCCGCACACAGTATAATCCTCCTACAGTCACCCGTAAATTATATGTCCCCCTCTATCTCTTCCCCAGTTTCATGTACACCCTTCATCTGCCCCCAGTTTCATGTCCCCCTTCCATCTCTGCCCCCAGATTCATGTCCCCTCCATCTCTGCCCCCAGATTCATGTCCCTTCCATCTCTGCCCCCAGATTCATGTCTCCACATCTCTGCCCCCAGATTCATGTCCTCTCCATCTCTGCCCCAGATTCATGTCCCCACATCTCTGGCCCAAGTGTCATGCCGTCCTCTCCATCTCTGCCCCCAGTGTCATGCCGTCCTCTCCTTCATCTGCCCTCAGTGTCATGCCGTCCTCTCCATTTCTGCCCCCAGTGTCATGCCGTCCTCTCCATCTCTGCCCCCAGTGTCATGCCGTCCTCTCCATCTCTGCCCCCAGTGTCATGCCGTCCTCTCCCCCAGTTTCACGTTCCACCTCCACATTAAACTTACCTTCTCCTCCGCTCCCTCGCCGCTCTCTGCGCGCCTCTCTCGCTGACACATGCGGCTGAAGTGAGAAGCTGACACAGGTCAGCTCTTCGCTTCGCCGCTGCGCGCCTCTCTCGCTGACACATATGCGGCTGAAGCGAGGAGCTGACCTGTGTCAGGTCCTCGCTTCGCCGCTGCCGCTGGCTACTGGCTTGTAGGCGCGATGTATCACATGACACATCACATGTGTCACATCGCGTCTACAAGCCAGGAGCCGGCGGCAGCGGCGAAGCGAGGAGCTGACACAGGTCAGCTCCTCGCTTCAGCCGCATATGTGTCAGCGAGAGAGGCGCGCAGCGGCGAAGCGAGGAGCTGACCTGTGTCAGCTCCTTGCTTCAGCCGCATATGTGTTCAACTCAGATCTGAGTTGAAATCGGGACATGCCTCCCTCCAACCGGGACCGCGGGACATGTCACCCAAATTGTGACTGTCCTGCGGAAATCGGGACGTTTGGGAGGTATGCATCACCAGTAGAATACCAGACACCACGAGGATCCCCAAAAGAGATGAGGACCTCGCCTGGACCTCCACGTACTATACTCTGGGGTCTGAAGAGAACGCACAGTATCATATTTAACCACAACAGAGTGGCCATTTGAGTTCATCCAAGACAAATCGCAATTGTTCGGTTTTCTTAGAACCCGAAAAATTGGGAATATTTGAGTCAAACTCAACTTGGAATGAATCGGTTGACCCTTCTCTAGTAGGGAGATAAGCTTAATATTTATTACAGCCGGTACTAACCCACCTATAAGGCAGTTTTCTTCTAAGTTTACTTTTACAATTAGCAGGAAAATCAAGGAAAGACAAACATCTTTATGGTATGATCTTACGTCTTACGGTTTTTTCATAGCTTGACTTTACATATGGTTTAAATGGCCGCTTTTGTGATGTTTGACTCAAAACATTCGCTCCGCTTCACAGAAAATACCTGGTTTGAATCTGTAAATTCTCTCTGCTGAGTCTGGCATTCTGAGCAAGTACGTGCGGGAACAATGAGAATCAGATGTGATTATCCACTCCTTTCACTCAACAGGTTGCCTTTGCTTTGATGCAATGCGATTTTCCCCTTTAATAAATCCCGGGCAGCCTGCATCTTCTTGTAATTGCAATTTATTAAAGAAAATAAGCAATATGACAAAGTCATTTACGATAGGACAGCCTGAAGCGCAGGAACAGCAGCCAGATGGTAACTACCAATATCAATTCTCCACTTCATGTTTCCCTATTAATGATTGAAAACACAAAATCCTCCTAAATTACGTTATAATTGTTGACAACCTTGAAGGAAATGACAGGATTCAGAAAATAACCTTTAATGATTTGTATATGCCGAGCTCTTATTGTATGCCGTCATTCGAAGTGCATGGATTTCTATGAATTTAAAGGAGGAGGACACTTATTTTGGAACGTCTTTGCTTGACGTTACAGGACCTCGGTGGAAACTAATTTTTGGTACCATCTGGCTGCCGTCCTATCATAAATGACTTTGTTGCATTGCTTGTTTACTCTAAAGCATAGCCATTACAACAAGGTGCAATGACAATGAGTAATAAGCCCCACGTTTCAGATGGTGAAGGGATATCGGTACAGAAACTAACAGCACCAATATCTCTGGCATATGGGAGCTAGTGGCCTCTAGGGATTCGGGGTGAATATCTCGGTCATACCCTAGATCTTGTGGGGCCTCTAGTTTTCGCCCTAGTAGGTTATCATCCAGTGGTGTAACTAAAGTCTTGTGGCCCCCGGTGCAATCTTCTCTCCAGGGCCCCCTACCTCATCCTTACAGCGAATTCTTGATAGTGATGGTTACGGGTGCTAAGGAGTTTAATCCACCTTAGTGTGGTTCGGGAAATCTGGGGGTCTCCTTGGCTTATGGGCCAGATGGAAGCTGCAATCTCAATACTGATGCCAATGCTTATGGGCCACCTAAGGCTCCTGGGCCCCGATGCGACTGCAGCCTCTGCACCCCTTCAAGTTAAGCCCCTGTATATACCGCTGGTGCCAGATGACATGAAAGGTCCCCTTTAAAGCTGGCTTGTTACTAGAGATCAGTGAACGTCACAAGATTCATCCTGCTGAGTATTCATGTTTCACACTCCTGTTTCGTTTCAGGCAGAAGTTGTTGCTTGTGTCTAAGTATCATTGCATTGGAACATCCCATGATGTGATTGGACCTCAGTGGTCCCTAACAGCCACTGACATCATTCAGGAGGCCGGAAGAGGCCTGAGGGTGCTACAGCCCAGGAGAGGTGAGTAAGTTTGTTTTGTTTACTCACCACCCCTGTGGCTCTGCTTTTTATACTTTGTGTTCTGAGGAGACTCCAGAGTATAAAAGTTGTTTGTGGGTTATGAACCCCAAAGCTTTTTGGAAAATTCATAACAAACTAGTTCACTCATTTCTATTTGCCACCTCACCTGACATGTTTGGTTCATTGAATACTCACATTTTCCATAAAACAGCCATTCTGGAGGAACTTTAAGCTGTGCCATTCCTCTCATAGGGAGCGTTCACACTACCGTCAGTGTCCGACAGCTAGTGTCCACTGCTAATGTCCGTTCAAAATCTTGTTTGGACATTAGCAGCGGGCACTAGCTGTGTCCGTAACATTTTGCATTGATTTAAATGGACATCGGGTGCGTTCCTTTACAGTCAGTGTCTGTCCTTAAGTGTCCGTTCCCAAAGATGTCCGACTTTTCAAGCGGACAGCAAAAACCTACATGTCGGGTTTTGCTGTCCGCTTGAAAAGTCGGCTTTCTAGGACCAGAAAAATAAAGTGAATAGGGCTATATAAGAGAATATTAATGTAAGATGAAGTTGCTCACTTCTCTATGTTCTCTTGCTGCCCTTAGGTTGCCTGGGTACCCACTAAAGGAAATGCCCATCGAATCACTGACTGAGGTAGGCCACTGCTCCAGTCATTGGATTGGCTGGATGGGCATCTCTCAGAACATTTTCCATGGTGTTGGGAGATAAAGTGGAACAATGGGTTATAATGAAAAAATAGGGACAGCGCTCCGTGTACTTCTCCGCATATAGGTACACATTATTATAGAAAGTCATATCACATATGGCAATTAAATACTTGTCCAATACAGATATTGCAATGTTTTGGGTAAAAACCCTTCTTCAGGCTTAATAACTTGTACCTCAATAGAACATGGATGTGATGTAACTAGAGATGAGCGAGTAGTACTCGATCGAGTAGGTATTCAATCGAATACTACGGTATTCGAAATACTCGTACTCGATCGAGTACCACTCGCTGTTCGAATGGAAAAGTTCGATGCAGAACCAGCATTGATTGGCCGAATGCTATACAGTCGGCCAATCAACGCTGGTTCTTCTCCTACCTTTAGAAGTCTTCTCCGTGCAGCTTCCCCGCGGCATCTTCCGTCTCTTCATTCACTCTGCCAGGCATCGGGCCTGGGCAGAGCCGACTGCGGATGTCCGCTTGTAGTGCAGGCATGCGCAGTCGGCTCTGCCCAGGCCCGATGCTGGCAGAGTGAATTCAGAGCCGGAAGACGCCGCGGGGACACTGCACGGAGAAGACTTCTTGGAGGATCCAGCCCGACCCTCACTCGTGGACTTGGTAAGTATAATTTGATCGAACGTTGCCTACCCCTGAAACGAGCATTTTCCCCCATAGACTATAATAGGGTTCGATATTCGATTCGAGTAGTCGAATATTGAGGGACTACTCGAAACGAATATCGAACCTCGAACATTTTACTGTTCGCTCATCTCTAGATATAACCCATCACATATCTAATGTTTCACTGGAGGTGTATCTGGGACAGGGAAAATAGGGATACCAGTCCTAAGACAGTGGGGACTAGGGTTGAGCCGATCTTGACTTTTCAGGATCAATTTTGAAATTCGATTTCCAATCATTTTTCATTTGAACCCAATCTCGATCCCAATTCCGATCCCAATGCAAGTCAATGGGATTTTTTTTACTAATCGGACATCGGATTTTAAAAACAATCCTATTCACTATACAGCATGGAATCTAACAATTGAACGCTTTAATTGTTAGAATCCACGCTGTGTGGTGATTTTTTTTTTAATCACTAAGTAGCCAGAGGATTTTTTTAAATCCTGTGACTACTTAGTCCCCCCTGGTGTCCACTTACCTGCAGAGATGGCTGGTCTGGTGACCGACGCTCTCGTTCTTCTTTGCCTCGCTGCCCCCGTCTCCCAGGTTAGGAGAGTGTGGGTGGGTACAGAGCGGGGAGACGTGAAATTTCCCCTCCCAGTACCCGCCCACACTCTCCTAAGCCACAAGCCCCGCCTTCTTCCTAGCTCTTTAACACTAACCTGGGAGGCGGGGGCAGCAAGGCGAAGAAGAACGTGAACACCGGGCACCGGACCAGCCATCTCTGCAGGTAAGTAGCTACTAGAGATGTTAGCTAGTCTCCCATTAGAATGAATGGACGCAGCCAGCACGCAGGGGTTTAAGGCTGTGTGCCGGCTGTTTCCATTCATTCCTATGGAACTGCAGCGAGCCTTCTCACTGAGTATACACTCCGCTCAGAATGAGCTGAGCGTATACTCAGTGTGAAGGCTAACATTGTTAGCTTTTCCCAAAATGTTTGGCCAGTAGTCTCGATCCCACCTAAAAAGATCATGTTTGGAATTCCGATCGCGATCGTGAAATTTTCTCGTTCGTCGAACGGAATCCGATCTTTTCCGAACACGATTGCACAACCCTAGTGGGGACCTATCGACCACTATTGGCACCATAGTACAGTTCCGTAAAACACGGCAGCCTTACGACATGAGTACATGAGTCTTTTGGATATATCCACATATGGTAGATTTGTGGCAATAGAATTTCATAGGAATCTGAAGCAGAGTTAGGACCCTCTGGTACCCCAGGCCAGTCTGGCCCTGGTCTATCCGAAAAGTATCCCAAGTTGTTTTTATGAAGCAGAGTCTACCAGCAATGATTCCAATTGTAAAGCACAGCTCAGTATGTATCTGCCGCCGAGAAAGAGCGGCCATTGAAAGGCTTTCTATATTTACAGAGCTAAGGAAATAGATGGAAGTAACTTGACATTTTCAAAAAATATAGTTTACTATTTCTGAGCGAAAAATATTGGATGAACGAGTAAGAAGCAAAAGCCAATGGCGGCAAAGACGTCTACACTGATGGAAAGGACAGAGGCATCACTTAGAGGTTAAAACCCTGCTTGTACAAAGTAATAAAACAGAAAGCTTATCATCTCGAGTGCTTACATAGTTCCCACTGAATAAAAAGGGCTGCCGTGCTCTTCCTTTTCATTTCACAGGCACAGCCCTATATATACAGTTGTGCAGCTCACTGTAATCTAGTCTGAGCTGCAGTACCAGTCACAGCCACAGCTGTATGGGGGGCTAAGCCATGGAACAAGCGCAAGGTTTGGGGAATCTTACCCAATATACTTGAACCATCCTCAGGAAAACCTCTTTAGATTGCGAACGGTGGAGACCCCTTGAGGTCACAATACAATTTGATTAGCATATATAATAAATAAGACAACGAATATTAATTTGTACAAATATGATTTAATTACCAATCTCAGATTTATTTCTCCAAAAAAAAGATTACATTGAATGGCACATCAAGCAAATTAATTAAAAATCACATTAAATATAGAGTTCCATATAATGTCATTGTAAATCATACACTGCATATACATTTAGGTGTTATCCACAGCATAACATTAAATATTTAAAAAAAATCATGTAAAAAAATTCCCTTAAAAGTGATCAAAGTGAGGACCAGCTAACTGTATACAATCCGTCACCCTATGGCTTTATGCACATGACGGTATAAAAATTGCACCATATAGCGCTCGGTACAAAAACTGCACCAAGAAATTTTGATATTTTACTTGATATTTTTGATTCTATGCTCTGTTCTTCCCATGTAGTTCTTGTATAAGGTCCAAATTATTCTTGTGACCAGCGCCGCACCTCCCATGAGGCGACTTGAAGCGACCGCTTCAGGCGGCGCTATGCCAGGGCCCCGGGGAGGGTGGCATTTTTGATTACCTAAGCCAGTCCAGGACAAGCTGTCCTGGACTGGCTTAGCACCGAGCGGTGGATTGGGGAGGCCGCTGAAGCAGCGCTGCTCCAGTGGCCTCCCCTCATGCTCAGGCAGAGAGCAGGTCCTCTCCCTGCCTGCTCTCTGCCTGCGAACAAGCGCTAAGACCCACCCCTTTGCTTCGCCCCGCCCCCTTCACTCCGCCACACCCCTCCGCACCGCCCCCTCCTCCCAAGGGAGGGGGGGGCGGCTTTCTGTCGTTCGCCTCGGGCGGCGAAAGGGGCAGGTTCACCCCTGCTTGTGACCCCATGTCATCCTTGCCAGCAATTTATCGTACTCATAGTGTACAAAAATCCACTTTTTTTTTAAGATGGCGGCACATCAAGTGTATACAAAAAACACTCCCCTACATAGATCAGCACATAGAAATACATAAACTGCCACAGATTGTCTCCATACCGCTAGAGACAACCTATAATATGGTCGTGTGCATGAGCCCCCAATCTATAGAATCCACCAAAAAAACTTATTAAAAACAGCATAAAATATAAATACATGTAAGCATTTACAAAAATAGACACGTGAAGGGTGAAACCATTTTGTGCCAGCAAAACAGGCCTGATTCCCCATAATATACTTCCTCTTACAAAAGTTTCTCAAGTCTTTTAGTTACTTCTTAGGTTTCTGATGGATATTCTAACCAGATGGTACATTATAAACTACTAGTATAACACGTCTACACATGGTAAGCACCTCCGTAATAAAAAACAGATATTTTATAAAAGCCAGCTTCATTTTGGTTATTAAATATATATCTTACTACTTATAGATCTGATTTTTGTTTAAAACGTCTTGGAGAACCCTACCCAAGACGTACTGATTTATTGTATTGGTAGTTTTCATGGTATATATTGGGTTCTTAGCTCAGTCATACCGCCATATAGTCCTCTGTTGGACATAATCTCTTAAAAAATAATCCCATTGCTATTTTATTTTACATTATGGGCTACATTATAGACACATTCAATATTCATGAGAAGAATACTGTGAGAATACAGTCATTCCTAGGGACTTTGTATACGGTCCCATAACACAATTTCACCCTATATAGGAGCTCTGAAAGTTTCCTCCCCCCTGTCCTATTCCTCGTATACAAATTACAGGGACTGACTACATAGTGTACAGAAAAGAGGTGGTTGCTAAGAATGTATGTGTATAACAACAGGGGCGGACCTGAATATTCGGAGTCTCCATGGATGCAAAAATGCTGAATAAGTTGCAGCTCCCCACAGATTTGTCCACCGTTACCTTCTCTTAAATCTGGTTATGGACTCCAGCTTCTTATGATATGGTCAGGATTTGAACCAGGGTCTTCTGGTTTTCTTGGTTGATTCTTTACCTCGAGACTATTTGCCTGCTTGTGTTTGGTCTCTGTCTATCTGTTGCATGTGCTTTTGATTGTTTGCTGGAGTTTGGAGGCCCCAGGTGTGTTCATTTGCATTATCCATTCAGGTGTTAGAAATTGTCATCAACCAATCGAGTAGTTCCAGGGTCTGTAAATGACTCACTGCTGCTACCCCTGTCCTGTGATACCCTTTCCTCACGACTCCACTGTTCCTCTCCTCAATCTCCTTTTGTATGTTTATGGTTGTGCTGCACCTGCTAGATCTCCAGCACGTCTCTTCCTAGTTGTTACTTTTTGCAGCTACCCCTATTCTTCGTTAGGGGTGACCGCCTTTAGCATCCCAGCCCCTAGCCTCTTTCAGCTATCACCCCACCTGTCTCTTAGGTCTCCGCGTTTAGAGAGCCAGAAGTTGTCGGGGCCGAGCTTAGCTTGGGTACAGCTGACCAACACCCTCAGGCAGGACCTGGTCAGCCATCATAGCGCCAGGGAAAGTTTTCCTATCCCTGTTCCATAGAGGTGCAAGCAGCATTCAGGATATGGTTGCTCGGGCATTGGCGCAACCGTGACAGATATCAATTCAATCCAATATCATGACATTCTAGAGACAACCTTGGGTGAAACTCACAAGATAACCACAGGGTGGCCACACATGGATACTATAGGGACAGAATATTGTGAAGAATGTTGTTTCTAAAAGCTGGTCATCTGGACATGTCTTGCTATGAGGAAAGGTAAGGAAGGGAACATCGATCTCTGTTTACCATAGGCGGTAGCTCTTACTTTTTGAGTCATCATACACCCTCAACAGTCCCCAACTTTCCCCATACACATGAATGTGTTAAGAATCAGAAGAGGGAAGTAAGTTGCTAGCAGATACCCCTGGTGGGAAAAAAAATAGACTGAGCATGTAAAATACAACATGCCTGATTCTTCTTTCTCCTACTGAGTGCACCTAAAGGAACAATATTCATAGAATTTTATGACTAGCGGCTCACTCCATTATTAGGTAAAATAAATCCGGGTGTAAACTTCCTACCTTGATTTCAAAATGTTGCGTCACCTCCATGACATCTGCTTATCTCAATTCTGGTAAGTACAAACTATGGAAATTAAAGGGGATTTCCTATATGAGCAAGTTATTCTCTATCCACAGTATAGGAGATAACTCGCAGATTGGTGTTCAGGGGATTTTTGGTTGGTACGCACCCACTCTGCTCCATTTATTTCAACGGGAGTCCCAGAGATAGGCAAAGTATGCTGCCCGACCACCACTCCAGTCAGAATGGAGGACAAAGATCCTCTGTTCTCCTGATAATTGGGGGACTAAGTAATTGGACCCTCACTGATCTGCAAGATATCTCCTAGGGGATAGAGGATAACATGCCCATATGAGAAAACCTCTTTACAGTTGACCATACAGTACATGGCAATATTTCTTCCAATATAGTGTCAGTTTTCAAACAACCTATGGCTGCTCTATGATGAAACCCATAGGATAGACAAATTGGTCCCTTTATCGTGAACAATCTGGTTGATTCTACCACGGACACAGTCAAGTGAAACAGATAACATTGTGCCATTTGGAACATGAAATGAAGACCGAAGAGCCACACTAGTCCATTGACTTCCTTCAGGCATCTGTCCACCAATTTGTTGGGCGACCACAGTTGGTTGGACTTGATCACTTATCCGCGTACTTACTGTTACTTTAACAACGTTGCACGAATGGATCAATTTCAGGTTGAAGGACACGCTGACGCCTCCACTTTCTGTAATCTTGAAATATTTGTGGGCAAACTGACCAGTGGAAATGAGTTGAATTATCTTATCACTGGCCAAATCCAGACTGAAGCTCAAGATCTTATTTCTCACTGCCCCTGTTGGTAATCCAGAACTGGATACCGAGGCCGTGATAGCGGTGGAGATTGCTGATGGAATCCAGAGTAGACTTAACATACTGATTCCAGAGTTCTCCCCGAAATATCTAACGTTGCATTGTGCTGGTGATAGAACCTCAAAATTTATTATGTCTCCAGAGTTAACCTTGGCTGCTCCAGATCCCGAGATGGACGTGTCTCTATAGTTGACTCCAGACTTAAAAACTTGCATTAGTTCCGAATTTGTGCCATTTCGATTAATGTAAAACACTAGAGTAAAACCTTCCCGCACGCAGGTTGGACCCATTGAATATAAGGCTTGTTGAAAGACGAATTTGACCACACCAGATTCGGTTAACTTAATACTTCTTCCGTCGTGAGACAGACTGACCATATATGGATCAGATACCGAAATGATCTTAAAGGTGGGCCGATAGTTTGTTTGGTAATGCATTGCTGTAGACATCTGAGCAGTCATGGCCACCGCTCCTGTGTCATGAGACAGCCAAAACAAACTAAGTGGAGTGTTCAGGTCATAGACGTACAAGTCTTTACTCTGGTTACAAAACTGATTGGGGCTTTTTAGAACCACAGACATAGTTTGGCTTGGCTCGACTTCTGCTGCACAACTTATACTTGTGCTCTGGAAGTATTTCCCCTCTGGCTGTTCTATTCGTGAACCACTTATCTCGTAACCTTCTTCGCTGTTGTTAAGTTTTAAAGACAGCTGAAGAAAATTCCTGCAGTTATGTTTTACTGCAAAATTCAGATCCGCCCATAACAAGCCATGTTGTTTGAAGACCACCTGATTTTCTTCCGGAGATAAGATTTCGCAATTCATCTTCTCTTTGATCTTTAAATTGAGTCCTGGGTAGATCTGTGAGTTAGACATCTTAGATATGGGCAGAGAAAGGCTAGCCGCCCACGACTCGGATAATTTGCTTTCACTGGTGACTGTGCAGACTGTATCGCTATCGGCTGTACACGAAAAGGCGACGACCCCTTCTTCACACTCGGAGCAGGCTTGGCACTCCTGAAGTTCCTTATTAAAGAAGTATTGGTCACCACAAATCCCTAAAGCTGCATCCTTCTCCGCAACCCCAAGACATCGGAAGCCACCTGGGGTAGAAAAAAAACATAATATGACATGTTTAATGGCACCATATTTCTTAGGAAGAAATTATTTTAAATTTGATTTTTATTGAGAAAGAAATTTTTCATTACAAAAGGATAATCATATCACAAAACATTGAATACAAGGGGAAGGTAACAATGCCCACAAACATTGGATCAAAGGTAATTGGCATGAAACAACCGTCTTAATGTCCATCACAAATCAGTAGGAAAAGGGAAAACCATGTGAGCAAAGGGTAGGGAGGAGGGGAATAAGGGAATAGGGACGCGGGACAGGGCACAAGGGAAAACCTTTGGTAGAAAAAACAAAAAATAATAACTGTAAGGGCAAAAGTAAAACAACAAAACTATAGCATAAAACATTTCCGCAGATCCTAGAGCAAACCGGCACATGTCCTACAGAGGTCACAAATCATATATAAGCAAGTGAGCGTAATGACTATCGGCCCCGACCCAAGTCAAGGGGTCGCGGCAGGAGGGGAAAAGGCCTGAGTGGGGGAGCCCGTTCTATTCTCCATGAAAGAAAACCACAATGCCCACCTAGAACGAAAACGGGGGAAGGTGTGATTCTTTGAAGCCAGCATCCGCTCCAGGGTGAATGCCAAATCAACATGACGAATTAGTTCTCCTATTGTCAGGCAGGGCGCAGATTTCCACTGTCTCACAATCATTAACCTGGCAGCTAAAATTATTTGTCCCAACACTACTTGCATATCTGAGGGAAAGGAGCCTGTATCCAAAAAACAAAGGGCAAGACTTGGGGAGGGTGGGATAGGAAGACCCGCCAGCATAGAAAGAAATTGAAACACAGCTACCCAGAAAGTCTGGATTGAAGGGCACTCCCACCACATGTGTAGGAGAGTTCCTATGCGACCGCATCCCCGCCAGCACAGTCTCGAATACGAAGGATTCATATGCGCCAACTGATTAAGTGTTCTATACCAACGCAACATAATCTTCTGCTCCGTTTCCCAATGGGTCGCACCCTTAGACACCCGTCTGACAAACCCGCAGGCCTCATGCCACTCCGTCAAAGATATGGTTCTTGCAAGGTCAGCTTCCCACCGAGAAAGTCAGAGGGGTTTGACCTGGCTAGAAGGAGTGGAGAGAAAAGAATAAAAGGCTGAAGTACCGCCTTTAGTAGACTCAGTCCGGTTCCACAGACGTAAAGCAAGTCTGGGGAAAACAAGACTAGAGGCTCCTTGGGTCTGCAGAAGATGTCTGATTTGCAGGTATTTAAAAAAATCTTTATGAGGGAGATCGAATTCCTCCTGTAGCATAGCAAAAGATTTGAAGCAGTCTCCAGCAAATAACTGTTTAATCTTATAGAGACCCTTAGCTATCCACCCCCTAACTGCCAACTGGGGAAGGAATGCAGTCACATATAGAAGAGGTAGTTTCCGTAGGGGGGCCAGGTCTTCCAGAGAGGTACGTGACAAAAAGTATTTCCATGCCCAGATTGAGGTCTGGATGCTCAGTAAGGGAGTTTGTAAGTAAAGGGGATCCAGAGAACCAGGACGAACGAGGCTCATAAGCGGGGATCTCAACATAGCCTCCTCAATCTCTGCCCACCTCCAAGCAGCAGAGTCACTCCAACTAACCCGGAGTTGATCTAAAACCATTGCCACATAATATTTCTTGATATCCGGGACTCCAGCCCCCCCCCCCCCCCCTTCCCGCAAGTCCAAGGCCTAGAGTCAACCTGGAAGCGGATCCTGGACTTTTTACCCTCCCATATAAAACAAGACAATATACGCTGAAGTTTGGTTAAATAAGAATCAGGAAGGGGAATAACTACCGTGCAAAATAAATACAGAATCAGAGGAAGAATCATCATTTTAACAATGGCAATTCTAGCCACCCAGGAAAGTAGCGGTTTGGAGTAGGAGGCCAAAAGAGATGACACCTTAGTTAACAGTGGGGAATAATTAGCAGAAAAGAGACCTGGATGCCATCAGGGAGATACCTAAATATGTGATGCTGTCATTTTTCCACTGGTAGGGAAAGCTACGACAGAGGTCAGCCCGCAGGGGAGGAGATACTGTAATGGCACCATATTTCTTAGGAAGAAATTATGCACCTACAGAGGTACAATTGGTCTCCATAAAAGTTTACTGGTGCCCTAGCCCCATACAACTAAAAGTTTGCAATTTGACTGTGAACAGCAGAAGCCTAAGATTGATACATCCCATACCAGTGGCGTAACTACCGCCATAGCAGCGGAGGCAGCTGCCACAGGGCCGGGACATTAGGGGCCCGGTGACAGCCGCTACCGCTGCTATCATTATACTCGGGGGTCTTTTCTGACCCGAGTATAATGATCGGTGGACCGGGAGAGGTAAGAAACATAAAAAACACTGTACTTACCTCTCCACGATCCTGTCAGGCCTCCTTCCTGACGTCCTTTCTGACGTCATATGTACCCGGCCTGCATCCCGGGTCATGTGACGTCCGACGTCATTGAACAAGGACAGCAGCGGAGAAGGCAGTGGAGAAGACCGCGTAGGAGCCGGGGGACAGGTAAGTAACAGTAGTTTTTTATGTTTTTATTCCCCCGGGTCTCCGATTATTATACTCTGGGGTCTGAAGAGACCCCAGAGTATAATAATTGTTTATGGGTGTCCACAGTGGGACATAATACTGTGTGCAGGGGCCACTATTGGGCATAATACTGTGTGCAGGGGCCACTAATGGGGGATAATACTGTGTGCAGGGGCCACTATGAGGGATAATACTGTGTGCAGGGGCCACTATGGGGTATAATACTGTGTGCAGGGGCCACTATGGGGGATAATACTGTTTGCAGGGGCCACTAAGGGACATAATACTGTGTGCAGGGGCCACTATGGGGGATAATACTGTGTGTAGGGGTCACTATGGGGTATAATACTGTGTGCAGGGGCCACTATGGGGCATAATACTGTGTACAGGGGCCACTATGGGGGATAATAGAACGCGCAGAAATGTGTAGGAGGGGGTCGGTCGAGGTCTTCGACTTCTGTGTCGGTTGGGGGGGGGGGCCACGTCAAAAGTTCGCCACGGGGCCCCGCCATTCCTAGTTACGCCACTGTCCCATACATATATCCAAAAATAAAATTATTTAGAGCATCCATCAATACCTTATTTATTCAAAGCAGTACCTGGGGTGTTTAAGCACTTTATCCTCTCGCCACAGATATTCGGTGAATCCATGCACTCATCTCTGTCCTAAAATATACAATGGAATTGGAACACAATGGAATGAAATTATTTCCAAGCAACTAGTGTGATGTTAATATACAGAATTTTGCTCTGGTCTCTGTTTTTGGCAAAAGATAATGAAGAGGAAAAAAATCTATTTTTGTTACTGAGGCCTTAACCAGTTCTAAAATGCCTTTAAGAAATGTAAATGTAGAATATTCTGTGAAGTTCACGAAAACCAATATTCCAGTATTAAGTAAAGGGGATGTCAGGTTTGAGCCCTGGTCCCATACACAGATCAGCTCAGACATTTAACCCCTTTCCAACACAAGTAGCTTTTGATTTTCGTTTTTGATTCCACGACTTCCAAACCCCATAACTTTTTTATTTTTCCATTCACAGAGCCATATGAGGATTTAATGTTTGCAGGAGAAATTTTAATTCATGATGGAACCATTTATTACTCTGTACAATGTACTGGGAAGCTGGAAAAAATTCAGAATGGAGTGGAATTGCAGAAAAACTGCACTTGTGTGACTTTGTTATAGGATTCATTTTCACAGCATTCATGGTGCAGCCAAAATGGCATGTCACTTATATTCTGTGTTGGTACCATTCTGTGGACACCAAATTTTTATAATTTTATTTACATTTTAACACCTTAACCACTTTAGTACCAGGCCAATTTGTGGTCCAGGACCAGACACATTTTAGGTTTATTTTGTATGTGCGGTTTTGAGGGCTGTAACATTTTTCCGTATGTCTCTGTCAACTAATTTTTGCGTCTTTTTTCGGGGACACATAGGGCTTTAATTTTTATGTTGTTTTTATTTTCAAATGTGTTTTAATTTTTTTATATCCGGGAAAATATAAACAAAATAGGAGGGAAATTGTGTCTGGTTTTCAATTTATTTATTTTTTTTATTTAATAACACAAAATGTCACTGAAAAACTTTATAAAATAGTTTTTCCTCTCCGTTACAGTAATTTTTATTTTGTATGGTGTCGTCGGGGGTGGGGCTATAACCTTTAATAATGGCGTTTTATTAGCGTATTATTATTTTTTTTATTATTATTTTATTTACTTTTTTTAAAAACTTTTTTATTATATTTTTATTTTATTTTTTTTTCAGATGGAGTCCCCATAAGATCATAAGAGACCTTTGGGGACATCTGATCACTTTTTTTTTTTTTTTTGTACTGGAGCCTGATTTCTACTATAACTGGGGCTGGTACATTTAACCCCAGATGCAGGAGGAATACAGACTCCTGCACGCTGTATATACAGCTTACTGAGCTGATCTGGGTCCTGTAGGACCCAGCAGCTCTGGTAAGACTCTGCTCCCGGCAGATCACGTGACCGCCGGGTCAGATGGCAGCTGAATTATGGCGGTGCCCATAGCCGTGTATACACAGCAATCGAGATGGCAGGGGAGGTAATAAATCTTCCCTGCCATCTCTCTGGGAGCTCCGGCTGAAGTTACAGCCGGCTCCCAACTTCAGAAGCTGCACGATCTCCATGCAGCTGCTGTGTTCTGATTGGACGTACCGGTACGTCCTGTCAGAACTAGGCAACCACTTTCCTGACATATATACTCTATGGGCAGTCCGGAAGTGGTTAAAGAATTCCAAATTTTTGCAATTAAAAAATTTCTTGGAGTTGCCATATTCTGAAACTCCTAACTTTTTTTATATTTATGTATATGGGGATGGACCAATGTGTTTTTGTTTGCAGGACCAGGTGTACTTTTTTATACCATTTTGGGGAATGGATTTTGCTTTGATCTCTTTTTGTTTAAATTTTTATGAGAGGGAAATAGCGAAAAAA
Organism: Leptodactylus fuscus; assembly: GCF_031893055.1. Taxonomy (NCBI): domain Eukaryota; kingdom Metazoa; phylum Chordata; class Amphibia; order Anura; family Leptodactylidae; genus Leptodactylus; species Leptodactylus fuscus. The sequence goes on along the minus strand of NC_134268.1, from coordinate 203,003,968 downwards.
AAAACTAATTCTTTATTGCTTTTTTTCCTTGCTCTGATGTTCACCCTATGGGAAAAATATTTTTATAAGTTTGAAGAAGAAGTGTTTTTCGACACGGGGTACCTAATGTGTATGTGTTTCATAGTATTTAAGTACTTCTGTATGTTTTCTAGAGAAAGAATTTTTAATTCCCTATTATTTTTATATTTTTTTCACTTTTTAAAATTTTTACTGTATTCATTAGACTACCAAGGTGTCTGATCTCGAATGTAATACAAAATACTGGCATTTGTATTACAGGCTGCATAGACCAGCCTGTAATAAAAATTAACACCAGACGAGACTAGGAGCCTTCAATAGGCTCCTGGCTGTCATGGCAACTTATTGCAAGGCATAGATGTCTCTCCAGGCGCTGACAATCTGAAACAAAATAGCAGCGCCCATACGTATCAATAATAGTGGAGCCTTAAGTCAACTTTCATCAAGATGCCGGAGGGCACTGATCGCGAATATTAGCGTTGGGTCTCTGTTGCTGTAATATATTTACACACCCGACTTCTGCTATTTTTGTTGAGAGGGTTGAGTAAAACATGATCCTATTTTTTTACTTACTTGACAAATCCGATCAACATTTTCAGAACATTCAGATAGTTGGAAGAATCCAGCAGGACACAAGGTACATTTTTCACACCGAGGAGGTGTTTTATGAAAGTTACAGAATTCATCGCTTTCGCAGATGCCACATTCAGGTAGAGATTCTTCAGCATCAATCACTTTGGTATCTAGGTCCACCTTGTGTACAGAATAGGTCTTCTGAAGATGGTTCCGAACTTGATTCTGTAACCCTTGGAGATGTGCTTCAAAATACTGCTGTATGTCCTCCTGTAGACTCTGGAAGGACATCTGCTTTACGGTGTCAAAAAGGATGCTATACTGCACTTTGATCATGTCCATTTGCTCGTACATCCTCCTCTGCTGCTCTATGATTTCTCGCTGCTGGCTGACCAGTAGGTTCTGCTGCTCGGAGAGTTTCTGCTGTAAATCCGTTATGGTCTTTTGCTGGATTTTCAAGGCCTCGACAAACTTCTCCTGGCCTTTGGCAAGCTGCAACTGAAGAATCAAAGCGTCTTCTGATGGAACCTCATTTTCCCCTAAAATATATACAGGATTATGTCAAAATTTCATGGAATTGATCATTGTAATGCTGCAAAAGATGTCACAAAAGACGTGACATATAATTGTACTGAAGATATTGTCTAACACATGTCATATCACATGTCTATCGTACCTTCAAAGGCAGTTTGAATTGGTAAGTAGGAAGAAAATGTAGATGGAGCTGAGCAATAAATAAGACTTATTTGTAATTTGACATCTGCACACAGGTCTCCATCATTTGTGTCCACCAGGGACCCCGAACAACAGAGAACCGGACCGCTAAAACAGTGGTTATTCGTGGACCCCATAGACTGTAAAGGGATCCACTGGGTGTCCATCGGTCTGTTGTTTTTATACTGAAACCAGCGGAGAGAAGAGTCCTCCATGCAGGACTTCTCTCTCTGACAATTTTCAGTGGTTTCTGCGGTGGAGTCTCCAATGGTGCACATGTGAACCACTAAAATTGTGACAAGATAGCCTATGCTTTAGGGATCTTTTGCATGTACCGCTCAGATGCCTTCTTGAATCTGTTCAATTTATCAACCATAACAACGAACAATGGGAAAACCAATGAGGATTCATTTTGGTTACACTTCAGGTGGTTCAGCCAAAAGATTAATTTCGAGGTCGTACAAGTTTCACTCCTACAAGGAAGCCGGAGTGAAACAGTTTTTCTCTGGGGTCTCTTCAGAACTCAGAATACCATAGATGGAGGCCAAGAGACATTACAAAGAAATAGTCAATTCACACAATGGGTTTGAGGGCCCTGCTCACAAGAGCTTACAATCTGTGAGGTAGAGGGGGTGACACAAGAGGTAGACTCCAGATTATTATTGTTACTCTTCTGGTTTGCAGCAATGAATCCCCAAAGTTTTGGGTTGAACCCAAAAGGCTTGGACGATTCAGGTTTTATCTGGTTCGTTCTGAACCAGTTTGATCATCTCTATTCACAAGAATCTCAATCTATGATGAAGGCGAGAACTTCTTTCTTCTAGATTTGTTGTAGTTTTTTTTGGAGAAAAAGTCTTCCTGCTGGACCCACTTATGACTATATGACTCCAGCATTAACCTACCAGGCCCTCTGCTATCTCTGACCTTCTTACATTGCTCCTTTATTAGTTAGACTTTCTTCGTTACACAGCACTTACTTCTCATTGGGTTGCGTTCACATTGGTGTCCAGTTTCCATTGTTTTGCTTTGCTATTGGAATAGAATGATAAAAAACAAAAAAAGGACCAAAGGATCCCATTGTCTTTAATGGAGCCTCCGACACAGATGTGAACTTAGCCTTATCAGGATATAGGGATATGATCTTGCTACTGTATACCTTACCAGTTTTAGACACTGGTTCAAGTAGGAGAATGTACAAAACAGGACAACAAATTAAAAATATGGAAAAAAAAAAAAATATATTTAATCTTGACACAAGATATATATGACCCTCAACTTGCAAAACTGTACGTATCCAAGGTTTCCCATATGGCTAGTATGGGGCCTTGGAGAAAGGGGCCACAACTCTGGTTCACCCAATCCCCGTCTTATGTTGTCAAGAATCTGTTTAAGAAGAAAAACGTTGTTACCAAGAGAATCAATTATTGGCATAAACATAGGGGTTTCAATGGTTGCAGACCAGGCCCAGATGTCTTGGCAGCTCACATTTCACGAAACCAAACTAGGGCTGGTTGAACTTCTTTCATCTCCTTTTTGGTTTCCTTTCATGGTTGTCATTCTGTAAATTTATCACTCCTCCCCCTGGTGTACTGGAGTCAGAAGATTTATGATACACAGACTTCCACTTTCAGAAAGGAGAATATTACCCCTTTAAATAGCAGCTGTTGGGAACAAGTCTTCATGGCACTCTGGACTAATATAGGGAAGGCTAAGAGAAATGTAAAGGCTATTATAGTGTATGAATAGGACATGGCTGACAGTTGTGAAGATACAATACACAGGGGTCCCAGGCTAATCGTTTGCACCAGACTTCACTAGCCTTTAGTTACGCCCCTGGAATCAATAATTGACCTAAGTGTCATTAAAAGGGTATTGAATGAGATCAAACACCAGAATGTCCTGTCTTGGGTGGGAAAATACAAAACCATAGTGGGGGGCCAGTTTGTCCTTCAGCGTGCCCCCCCCCCCCACGTCCCTGCTTGACTATCCTTCACTATGTGGGCGGCCATCTTTCCATGGGTCCAATTTACATGAATAATGATAAAGTAGTGAAAGCGAAAAAGACAAATCATGACATAAAACTATTACCAAAGGCCGGGAGGAGGGAGACCAGGGGGCCAGACATGCAAACCACCATTTACTCTCAAGTTTTTGGAAAGTTCATTTACTAATCTGTACTCCAGTGTATATACAGTGTAATCGTGAGCTCCCTAAAATGTAATCCTAGCATTAAGTGACCATCTAATTGAAAGTTAAATAGATGGGAAACATCTGTATGTACATGTGTGCCCTGCAGCTATTGGGAACATGTGCTCTTAAAAAACACTATGCCTATACTGAACAGACATGTCTCCCATTATATCAGTGGCAGGGCAGACTCGGATGATTATGAACAGTGCTATGATATCATGGATTGCAGACAAATACCCCAAAATACTTGCTAAATCCAAATTTGCCAACACAAGTATGATGTACCATCTGAACGATGTCATGACAGAGCTCTACTTTAACATGTTGTTCATTATTTCAGGATGCATCTTGAGGAGATATATAAGTTTCATGAAACGGGGAAGCCATGTACAACCACATGGCCAATTTTGAAGGTAATACCTTGGAAACCCATCACTGGGGTCCTTCGGGTATCTGCAAAAACTTTGGGCCATTGGCCGCCATTAGTGGGCAGGGTCTTGGTTACATGTGGCTGGCAGCACCCTTAATCTCAGTATTAGGTTACAGCACGTTGACCTTGCTATATCAAGCCTTAAAGACCTACAGTACATGCGGGAATAGGGTTCTGTACTATAGCATGGGTCTAATCCAGTGTCAGACTGAGGTTCCTTGGACCCACCAGATAATAAGATTCTGGGGGCCCTCCCTCTAACAACTAGAGATGGGTAAAGCAAATCATAGTGACCCAAATATCCCAAAGTGTTTGGTTTTTTACAAAACCAACCACATGGAGATTTGCCTTTGGGGAACTAAAATGGCCGCCGCATTATACTCTGAGGTCTTTTCTATACTAGGTGGAAGCCCAGGGCAGAGGGAAAAAAAAAATTCATACTTTCCATTACCTCTTGTGGGCCTCCTTTCTGCGTCCGGTGCTCTCCTGGTGATATCAAGTGGCTGGGTCACTGCTGAGGCCTGTCATTGGGCCACCAACAGTTACATAAGAACAGCAAGTGTCATGGTGGTCAGCAGGCCCATGTCACTGCTAAGGCCCAATTGCAATCCTCAGTAGTGATTCCGGGCATACGACGTCACTGAAGAGGCCAAGAGAGATTGTTCAATACTGCTAGGTGGCCCAAAAGGTGGAAGGGAAGGTGAACATGAATGTTTTTTACATTTTTTACACCTCCCCCGGGCCTCCATCTATGATAGATAGATAGATGATTGATAGATAGATAGATAGATAGATAGATAGATAGATAGGAGATAGATAGATAGATAGATAGATAGATAGATAGATAGATAGATAGACTATGTTTTAAGCCAAGGTGTGGTTCATTCCAAACTTGTTTAGCCCAAAATCTGGGACCAGAGTCACCCGAACCTGAAACAAGACAGATCCATTACTGGAGCTATGTGAAAGCATTCTGCATCGTCCATAGAGTTAGTGGCCTTGTGTAGTCAGCAGATAAATGAGGCTGGAATTATTGAGTCTGTGAATATGAATTATTCTAGATATTATAATGTTATGACTAGAGATGAGCGAACACTAAAATGTTCGAGGTTCGAAATTCGATTCGAACAGCCGCTCACTGTTCGAGTGTTCGAATGGGTTTCGAACCCCATTATAGTCTATGGGGAACATATACTCGTTAAGGGGGAAACCCAAATTCGTGTCTGGAGGGTCACCAAGTCCACTATGACACCCCAGGAAATGATACCAACACCCTGGAATGACACTGGGACAGCAGGGGAAGCATGTCTGGGGGCATAAAAGTCACTTTATTTCATGGAAATCCCTGTCAGTTTGCGATTTTCGCAAGCTAACTTTTCCCCATAGAAATGCATTGGCCAGTGCTGATTGGCCAGAGTACGGAACTCGACCAATCAGTGCTGGCTCTGCTGGAGGAGGCGGAGTCTAAGATCGCTCCACACCAGTCTCCATTCAGATCCGACCTTAGACTCCGCCTCCTCCGGCAGAGCCAGCGCTGATTGGCCGAAGGCTGGCCAATGCATTCCTATGCGAATGCAGAGACTTAGCAGTGCTGAGTCAGTTTTGCTCAACTACACATCTGATGCACACTCGGCACTGCTACATCAGATGTAGCAATCTGATGTAGCAGAGCCGAGGGTGCACTAGAACCCCTGTGCAAACTCAGTTCACGCTAATAGAATGCATTGGCCAGCGCTGATTGGCCAATGCATTCTATTAGCCCGATGAAGTAGAGCTGAATGTGTGTGCTAAGCACACTCATTCAGCACTGCTTCATCACGCCAATACAATGCATTAGCCAGTGCTGATAGGCCAGAGTACGGAATTTGGCCAATCAGCGCTGGCTCTGCTGGAGGAGGCGGAGTCTAAGGTCGGACCTGAATGGAGACTGGTGTGGAGCGATCTTAGACTCCGCCTCCTCCAGCAGAGCCAGCGCTGATTGGTCGAGTTCCGTACTCTGGCCAATCAGCGCTGGCCAATGCATCCCTATGGGAAAAAGTTTATCTCACAAAAATCACAATTACACACCCGATAGAGCCCCAAAAAGTTATTTTTAATAACATTTCCCCCTAAATAAAGGTTATCCCTAGCTATCCCTGCCTGTACAGCTATCCCTGTCTCATAGTCACAAAGTTCACATTCTCATATGACCCGGATTTGAAATCCACTATTCGTCTAAAATGGAGGTCACCTGATTTCGGCAGCCAATGACTTTTTCCAATTTTTTTCAATGCCCCCGGTGTCGTAGTTCCTGTCCCACCTCCCCTGCACTGTTATTGGTGCAAAAAAGGCGCCAGGGAAGGTGGGAGGGGAATCGAATTTTGGCGCACTTTACCACGCGGTGTTCGATTCGATTCGAACATAGCGAACACCCTGATATCCGATCGAACATGTGTTCGATAGAACACTGTTCGCTCATCTCTAGTTATGACTATTACATTATTCCTCTTCTCTAATATGTAGGTCAGTTGCTCCAATGTAATGCAGAGAAAGGTTCATGTCCTGCTTATTCAGGATATCCTGCCTTTGAAGATGCTTTTTGGTTTTCCCCTTGCACATCATTTTTGTAAAAACTGGGTGGACAAGGACAGAGTTTAGGCCACATCCTGGTAAATGTACTATAATGTACAGAAGACATTAGGGTAAACGTGAGCTCAGACTGATACTAGCTAGGGGGCCAGAGGGGCTCATTTATTCTTATTATACCAAATACTGTGCTTTCATCCATAAGCCTGAGATATAACTGTGTTTACTATACCAGGTACTGTGACATCACTGTTTACTATACCAGGTACTGTGACATCACTGTTTACTATACCAGGTACTGTGACATCACTGTTTACTATACCAGGTACTGTGACATCACTCTTTACTATACCATGTACTGTGACATCACTGTGCTTATTATACCAAATGCTGTACCATCACTGGGTTTGTTATAGCAAATACAATGTAATATCACTGTAGTTATTAAGATTGTACTATAAGATAAGTGTTTATTACTAGAGATGAGCAAACACTAAAATGTCCGAGGTTCGAAATCCGATTCGAACAGCCGCACACTGTTCGACTGTTCGAACGGATTTCGAACCCCATTATAGTCTATGGGGGGAAATGCTCATTTCAGGGGTACGCAAAATTCAATAAAATTATACTTACCAAGTCCACGAGTGACGGTCGGGCTGGATTCTCCTTGAAGTCTTCTCCCGACACAGCGCCCCCGTGGCGTCTTCTGGCTGGAATTCACTCTGCCTAGGCATCGAGGCCTAGACAGAGCCGACTGCGCATGCGCGGTCGGCTCTGCCCGGCCCGACGCCTGAGCAGAGCCGACTGCGCATGCGAGGGCATGCCTGCGCATGCGCAGTCGGCTCTGCCTAGGCCTGATGCCTAGGCAGAGTGAATTCAAGCCGGAAGATGCAGCGGGGACGCTGCATGGAGAAGACTTCTAAAGGTAAGAGAAGAACCAGCGTTGATTGGCAGAATGTATAGCATTCTGCCAATCAACGCTGGTTCTGCATCGAACCTTAAACTTCGAACAGCTAGTAGTGTTCGATCGAGTATGAGTATTTTGAATACCGTAGTATTCGATTGAACACTACTCGCTCATCTCTATTTATTACCCCTAGTAATGTGACATCACTGTGTCCAATATACCAAATACTATGACATCACTATATCTATTATTTTTGTACTGTGGCATTACTGTGTGTATTATCCCCATGACGTGATATTATTGGGAGCGTTATTCACATTCTGGGACATCATTGTAACGCTGGGTTCACACCTGTGTTCGGGTCTCCCTTCTGTGGTTTCCGTCTTCTTCATGCAAGAAGACGAAAACCACAGACCGGGTCCGGCCGTGAGCGGCAGTGAGCGTTTTATGCTCTCTGCCACTAAACCGTTTTTTTTTTATCCGGACACCGCCGCTCACCGCCGCTCACGGCCGGACATCTTTCTCACCCATTCATTTGAAAGGGTCAGAAAGAGTCCTGCAGGTTTCCGTCTCCTGCCCCTGTTTTGTGCAGGAAACGGAAACCTGCAGAACGGAGACTGGGCGCAGATGTGAACGAGCCCTAAGGATTATTTCTTGGGTATGATGGCTGCAGCTGAAATTGGTGCTTGAAGGAGCTCTGTGTTCCCTCTGCTGTATCCTCTTTCCTTTGTATATTGATAGTATTTTATTTAGTAGTATTATTATTACTAGTACTACTATGTAAGTGCATTTTTGGGAATTGGCTAATATAGATATATATAGAGAGAGAACCTACATATATATATATATATATATATCCTACTTGTATATTCCTATTTAGTGTCAGCTAGTGAATGTAGCCGTGGATAATTAAACAATCACTCAGTACATCAAATGGAGAAGACCCCGGGGAAAGTAACCTGATCCTGTGAAACATAATGCTGCCTTTCAGCAAATTTTACTTCCACTTGCATAGTGCCGGACACATAATTCAAGATAATGCAGAACAGAGCGAGGTTACATGGCAGCAAATACTAATGAAGTCTCCTACAGAAGTAGCTATAAGAGGGGGGCCAGACTAAATAAACAGGGGAAAGGAGGAAAATCCTTCACTGCAAAGTGTTATCTTTCTGAATGAAAGTGGTCAATGAGACGGTGTTATAGGAGGAGATATTTCATCGCAGGCACATACAAAGACATACAAGTCACATATAGCAATAAGCTGTGTGGTCTACAGGCGGCAGTTTCATCATCCAGAAGGGAAAACTTTAAAAGGGTCACTAGAACCCAGAAATCAACCCGGCGCCCATAGATAGATAGGTTATAGTCACCTGGATCAAGCAGTGTTTCCATTTGTAAATCATGCCTCCATTACCGAGATATCACTGGTTTTGTCAATATGCAAAAAAAAACGTATTAGAGCAATGGCAACGTCCGCATTGCTCCAAGCAGCTCATTCACATCTTAACAAAAACATTGATGTCTCTGCAACAGAAATAGAAATTTACAAGGGGAAAACACTGCTTGATCCAGGTGACCCTAACCTATCTATCTGTAGGGCCGGGTTGATATGCTGGGTTCTGGTTACAGACTCCATTTAAGACCACTCTAAGCATCTGGTATGACATCATTGCACCCTATATAGTGACATCACATGTTATGAGATGTTCAGCCAATCAAAAGCTATCAGTATTGTGAAAAGCAATTCATTGTACAACCACTTTTTCGCCTTTCTGCTGAGTAATGTCATCTACACTAAGAGAGTAACTAAGTATCCCCAGCTGATGGATTTACCCTACTTATATATATTTGGAACCATTGCCAGTCCTTACAATTGAATTACATTGTCTTCCTTTCCATCCATTGTGACACAGACTAAAGCCATCCATACACATAAGGCAGATGTCTATTCTGAAGATGGGAGAATGGGAATGAATGGAACAATTTATGATAGCAGAGGATTAAAGGATAGGGCATGTTGAATACCAACATGCCTGATCCTTCTTTTACCCAATAACAGGTGTCAGTAATTCTTGGACAGATCTTTACAGATTAGATTGTTATACTGGTATATAATGCCAAAACATTGTGTGTCTTCACATGTGGACCACACAGCTTAGTCATTCTTAAAATGCAGATACACCTTCAATATTGGTCAAAGACTTGTTATTCCTCCAGAGCCCCCGTGATGAGCATACACTTGTATTCAATAGGAACAACTAGTAAACCACTGCTAAATACCTCTTATGTCCCAGAACTGATTCATCCTTCCCATACGTATAAGATAGTCCGCCAGTGGTGCTAAAATTGGCAGATTTGGCAATTCTTTTTGTATACTTATATGTGGGCCTTTAGTCTGCACATTAAAGTTGGGGGCTCTGTTGATGCCAAAAGCAATATCTTCACAATACCCCCTCCCCAGTATATAATGTTCATAAAAATAGCTCTCAGACATTTATTAAAGGGATTATCCAAGACCTAATATCAATGACCTATTCTTAGGATATGTTATGAGATCAGTGGGGATCTGACACCTAGGAATAGTATATACAGTATAAGGGTATGTTCACGCATCAGAATTTGCATTCCGTGTGTGAACACTTCCGCATGGCTAGCTACGACGGGATGTTGGTGCAGTGCACCGGCATCCAGTCAAAGCATTCCGATCCGGATTAGGTCTGAAGAATGGGCCTAATCGGCAGGGATCCTCGCACTGTGGATGCCGCAGCTGAGTCAGCCGTGGAATCTGCGGTAAGACAGGGCAGCTCACTTCTTTTTTCCGTTACAAACTAGCGGAAAAAAGAAGGGAGCGGCTCCGATTGAAGTCAATGGGAACCTTTTTGAGAGCTGGATTTTGAGGTGGATTCCGCGTCAAAATCCACTCCAAAAAACTCTATGTGAGTATACCCTAATATTAGGTCTTAACTTCAATCTCTTCTTCCTCTTTTTGCTCCTTTTCCCACCGACCAATAATTATTGGTAAATAGATATGTCGTAGCAGAAATTAAACAAGACTCGTAAAAAAAATTCCTTAAAGTACCCTAAAAATCACCACATTACTGGAATAGGCTGAGCTATTCACAACTATAGCCACATAACAGGTCCCAGATCTGATTTTATCACGTGTCTATTGTACTCAGTGGCGTAACTAGGAATGGCGGGGCCCCATGGCGAACTTTTGACATGGGCCCCCCCTGACCTCGTCCGACCCCCTCCTATGCATTCCTGCGCGTTCTATTATCCCCCATAGTGGGCCCTGCACACAGTATTATTCCCCATAGTGGCCCCTGAAAACAGTATTATCCCCAATAGTGGCCCCTACACACAGTATTATCCCCCATAGTGGCCCCTGCACACAGTATTATCCCCAATAGTGGCCCCTGCACACAGTATTATCCCCCATAGTGGCCCCTGCACACAGTATTATCCCCCATAGTGGCCCCTGCAAACAGTGTTATCCCCAATAGTGGTCCCTGCACACAGTATTATCCCCAATAGTGGCCCCTACACACAATATTATCCCCCATAGTGGCCCCTGCACACAGTATTATCCCCCATAATGCCCCCTGCACACAGTATTATCCCCCAAAGTGTCCCCTGTATACAGTATTATGTCCCACTGTGGACACCCATAAACAAATATTATACTCTGGGGTCTTTTCAGACCCCAGAGTATAATAATCGGAGACCCGGGGGAATAAAAACATAAAAAACTACTGTTACTTACCTGTCCCCCGGCTCCTACGCTGTCGGCCTCCGCTGCCATCCTTCTGCAATGACATTGGACGTCACATGACCTGGGACACAGGCCGGGTTCATGTGACGTCAGAGATGTCAGACAACAAGGAAGGAGGCCTGGCAGGATCGTGGAGAGGTAAGTAACAGTGTTTTTTATGTTTCTTACCTCTCCCGGTCCACTGATCATTATACTCGGGGGTCCGAAAAGACCCCCTGAGTATAATGATAGCAGCGGTAGCCCCTAATGTCCCGGGCCCTGTGGCAGCTGCCTCTGCTGCTATGGCGGTAGTTACGCCACTGATTGTACCATATGGTTTCCAGCCATAAATTATTGTCATTGACTGATATACAGAGCTATACGTTCCATTTTAATAATATCCTCTGAATATTATACCTACTGATGAATTCTAGAAACCTAACGCCAAGACGTTGCTCTAGAATATATGGCCTAAGGAACCTTTTACCTAAACATAAAGGACCAGTCGGTGACCTGTCTTCTGGCAGTAGGTTCCATTAGTCTCCCTTTGTACCTATTAATACAGCTAAAACGTTTAATCACTTCCTCCCTCCGGACCTGTCATCCAGTTTCCTTTTATAAAGTCAACATCAATAATCAGAAGAAAGACTGACAGCTCTGCCGAGAAGATGCCCTGACTAGGCCAAGCTGTCTTACATAACCCTGCAGGCTTGGACTTGCTTAAGAAGGTGCCAGATGATCCACTAGGCCTCAGGCGTGTAAACCCTGACAGTCGTCTAATAGCAGTAGAATACGAGAACCACTGCAAAAATAACCACAACTGTTCTGTAGATATCTCTGTAACTACTATGTAATTACACCAAAGAACTATTTATTACATGTACGATTGACTCATCCGTTTTGGCTCGAAACTTCGGATAAGTCATCGTAAGAAAATGAAATTATTATATTTGTCTTTAAGTAGATTCAGATTATTTCAAAGAAAATATAAATTTCTTATTCTAAACAGGTCCATACCCTGCAGGTTACAAAGGATTTACAGGTTCGGGGAAGCTTCTAAGCTAAGATGTTGTCCAAAAGCTATGTCAGGGTCCATTCATATGGAGGAAAATGGCGAGGAATTTGGTGTGGAATTTCAGCGCTGAAAACTTAACTTCAATGGGTTCCTAGCAGAAAAATGAACCTATTGAAGTCAATGGGAAGCTTTTTATTCAGCGCTGAAATTCCCCACCAAATTCCTCACCATTTTCCTTTGTGTGAATGGACTCTAAGAGCCTAGTGGTAGACATGGACTTAAAGGGGCTCTATCAGCAAAATCATGCTGATAGAGCCCTACATATGCGTGAATAACCTTTAAAAAGGCTATTCAGGCACCGTAAAAGTTATATTAAACTACTCCCCCCCTCCCCGTTTTAAAATAATAACCTAAAAACGAATGTGCTCTACTTACCGAACGTGCACGATGGGCGGGCATTCAGGGTGTGTCTTCATCTTCGTCCACGCCTCTTCTTCCTTCAATGTCCTTCGGTCCCGTCCTCCTCTGGCGCTCGCAAACGGACACTGATATAAAAAAATAGCCTGAGCGCATGCGCAGTAGCCGTAGAAGAATCCGCATGCTACTGCGCATGCACCCAGGCCATTTTTTTTATATCAGTGTCCGTTCGCGAGCACCGGTGGAGGACGGGACCGGAGGACATCGGAGGAAGAAGAGGCGTGGACGAAAATGAAGACACACCCTGAATGCCCGCCCAGTGTGCACGTTCGGGAAGTAGAGCACATTCTTTTTTAGGTTATTATTTTAAAACGGGGGGGGTAGTTTGATATAACATTACCGATGCCTGAATAGCCTTTTTAAAGGCTATTCACGCATATGTGGGGCTCTAGCAGCATGATTTTGCTGATAGAGCCCCTTTAAAGTGAATTTCCACCCCGAGCTTAAAATTGGCCATTTATTAGTAAATCAGAAATGACAAGGCCATCCAAAGTTTGGTGATGATCGTGCATTTACTTACTGAGATATTGGCATTTTTCTGTTCAGGTTTGGTGGCCATTTTTGTAATAACAGGAAGTGCCGCCATATTTTTCACTTTATCACTTTATCAGCATGTTAAATCAATAAGAAAGTGAGTTGTATAAGGTAATTCCAAGTTGGCAACCAATTCCAAGTTGGCAAGATAATTCCAAGTTGGCGACCAATATGACTATAGATAATTCCAAGGTGGCCATCAATATGACTATACTTCCTGTCCTAAGATGGCTTCCGTAACTGGATAGAACTATCTTAATATCTCTGAAGATAAAGCAAAGATCATTACCAAACATTTGTATCTCTAACTTCTGATTTAAAAAATTTTTTTTAACAATTTTACATTTTGGGTGAAAATCCTCCATAAAGGGGTTGACCCCTCAAGAAAGAAAATCAAATAATTCTGAAAAAAACCCATTTTTTTTTAATTGTTCAGCCTCGACAACAGAGTGAAAATCAGATGCAACCACTTTTTATCATTCCGATTCAAAAATGAAGTATCTTTACGAATAGTCTTAAAAATATCCGACAGCTCTCATGCAGACCAATGTGTTTCTATAGTAACAGACCACAATCAGGCTTGTATGTAGTCTGATTTTGGAATAACACTCCCTTATGCCTAACGGGTGTTTCTTGCCTACCTACATACAGGGCGCATGACTACAAGATCTGACTACACAAAGCTTGTTTGTAGTCTGTAACCATACTAGGTGTATACACAAAAAGATAGGATATTTTAATTATAGGATAAAAAACAACTACTTACCCTGGGGGATTGGATACATATCATGTAAAAGATAAGGGGTATAGTTGTCCAAAAAATGACAAATTATGAGCTAAAATAGCAATTCAATTATTTGTCTCTATATGTCTTGTATATCATGACTCTCCATCACAACTTCTTCATGATCTCATGAAATCAAGATAAAGTACCCGAAATATAATTCTTACCTGGTTTGATATCACAGGTGAGTTGAACTCCCAGTGGAGCGCCCCCTAGCTCGGCATTAGAGAACTGAAGATCTGGTACCTCCCCAATAAAGTGAGCTGCCCTGTCTGACAACCGCACCAAACCTTGTTGCCCCTCCGCAGGTGCACATCCTTCCCCAGTACAAGGGACTCTGCTTCGAGATTTCAGACGGATCCTCAGGGGCAGTTTACATTCAATCCCTTTGCAGTCTCTGGTGACATTACTATGTGTTCCTCCCCAAGCATCAGGACTACCAGAAAAGTCAACCCTTGTAGGAGCTGCTGCCGGCTGACTGCTCCTTCCAGGCTGGTAAGGAATATCACTGCTTGCTGTCTGCTGGTAGGAGTGTGAGGTCCTGCTTGCTTTAACTGGGCACCTGGCACCCACACATGGCTTTTGTTGGTCAATTTCCATGGAACTGCTGGGACAGGACTGACCCCCGGGACATCTCTCGGATGGAATTCCATAACATACCGGCAGGAATATCAGGAAGACCGTCCATGTGCACAACCACCAACTCGGCATGGTTATCTGCAGGTATAAAAAAGCATAAAAGTCATCAGAACAACCCATCCACATCATGAGCAACTTTGCAAAAAGTTGAGGAGCATCTTATGGACATAAACTCATCGGACATCTTACCCTCTATATAGAATGCAATCCTTTAAGCTAACAATGTAAAAAACCCTTGAATGTCTATACATAAAAGCCCCTCGAGCATGTGCTTCCAATTGCAATTGACTCCGCTGTACTGTCTTGCTTAAGAATATTTTCTTTCGCAGGGATGAACCTTGTAAGAGATGTTTTATGGTTGGAATACCTTGGGAAGACTTGCGGAGTCAAGTCCTCTGAGCTGCTACCTCCAATTAATGACTTATCATCAGTTCAGAGAACTCGTCTATCCAAAGTAGTGACCTCTGAAAAAAAGCTGGGGAATGTAATGTGCAACATTCCTCGGATTTCATTAGCTTCGAATTTCTCAGGGACCACCCATTAACCCTCCGCATACTAGCCCCAATGGTCCATCGACTTACCTTAAAATTAAATTCCGCTTCTTCTCCTACGTCCAACTATAGATCTTCAATGACATATTATGAAAGCAGGTCCATTATTCAGCGAATTCTTCACCCCCTAATGATACAGGTCCATGCCATGCCCCATGCTGTCACATTGAGACAGGGGTAAAGAAGAAGGTTAAGTGTTTGCGACACAAGTAAATGGAAATCCTAGTTTTAGCCTAATGATGGTCACCAAGGGCAGGAATGCTTTTCATTGTGTAGTTCAGTCAATCCCCCCTTTCAGACTGAAGCTGCTACAACTTTTTTTTTTTTTAACTCCCTCGGAGGTTCAGCTATAGTCAAGATGTTTAAGAGCTATTGGATTTCAAGACCGCTTCCTGCATTTTTGCTGGGACAGATAATTTACTTACCAAAACAAAAACAGAAGACAAGAAAAGGTAAATCTACAACCCCATACTTACTCGTAAATGAAAACATAAGGGGCCAATGTTCAACTTCTGGCTTCGCCTCTAGGCGTCCTGTGTTTCTTTTGGATCATATTAAAGGATCGATGGATAGTTCCATGGCAAGTGATGGAATTTTACAGCACATCTCATTGGGGGGTTGTTGCCAACACTGTAGGGGGACTGTAGGGTTATAGGTTGGACTTGATGGACTGATGTCTTCATCCAACCTCATCTACTATGTAGCTATCTTGTATTTGTTGTAATTCCTTTTATATTGCAATTATAACCAAATCTATTAAAGCAGTAATATATGATCAACCCTGTAATGAACTAGAGAAAGCCACCAGTTACTACTTCTGGTGCCAGTTCCCAGCAGAAGGTCGCAGTCCCTGGTGGTTATTCGGTAACTAGACGTTTCCTCTGCTCCGGTCCCCATTTTCCACTACGGCTCTGATACTTTGGACTGGAGTTCTCCTGAAAAGCTGTAACAGGTTGCCTGAAGATGATGTCACACCCATTGTCTATTTACCTCCTTCCGCCATAACTTTTTCCTTTTTTAACTCCAAAGCACTTGTATGAGGGTTTATTTTTTGCAAGACAAACTGTACTTCCTAACTGCACCATTTAAAGGGATTCTATCATTAGAATCCAGTTTTTAACTAAGCCCACATCGGAATAGCCCTAACAAAGGCTATTCTTCCTCTACCTTTCTTCTCCGTGCCGCTTTTCGGTAGATATCCCGTTTTTCATCGTTATGCTAATGAGTCTCCAGACAACACAGGGGGAATTTTCCCATGCTCAAACAGCCCTGGGGTGTTTGAAAGCTCTCCAGTGCTCCAGTGCCGCCTCCATCTTCTTCTCCACCTCTGCCTCTTCTCCCACATCACCGTTACATATACATCCAAAAGCACCGACTGCGCATGTCCGTTGGCCATTTTCCTGTGGCCGAATAGGAGAGGCCACAGGAAAATGGCCGACGGACATGCACCGTCGGTGCTTTTGGATGAAGACGTAATGGTGACGCGGGAGAAGAGGCAGAGGCGGAGAAGAAGATGGAGGCGACACTGGAGAGTTTTCAAGCAGCACAGGGAATGCCCTCAGAGATGTTTGAGCACGGGGGAACGGCCCCTTGTGCTGTCTGGAGACTCAGTGGCATAACAACGAAAACTGGGATATCTACCAAAAGGCTATTCCAACGTCGGCTTAGTTAAAAACAGTATTCTAATGTTAGAAACTAGAGATGAGCGAACAGTGTTCTATCGAACTCATGTTCGATCGGATATTAGGCTGTTCGGCATGTTCGAATCGAATCGAACACCGCGTGGTAAAGTGCGCCATTACTCGATTCCCCTCCCACCTTCCCTGGCGCCTTTTTTGCTCCAATAACAGCACAGGGTAGGTGGGACAGGAACTACGACACCGGTGACGTTGAAAAAAGTAGGCAAAACCCATTGGCTGCCGAAAACATGTGACCTCTAATTTAAAAGAACAGCGCCGCCCAGCTTCGCGTCATTCTGAGCTTGCAATTCACCGAGGACGGAGGTTTCCGTCCAGTTAGCTAGGGGTTAGATTCTGGGTAGGCAGGGACAGGCTAGGATAGGAAGGAGAAGACAACCAACAGCTCTTATAAGAGCTAAATTCCAGGGAGAAGCTTGTCAGTGTAACGTGGCACTGACGGGCTCAATCGCCGCAACCCAGCTTTCCCAGGATCCTGAATGGAATACACTGTCAGTGTATTCCCGTATACCCGATATATACCCCCGATACCCGTTCCAACGGTGTGCCCCCCCACCTTCACCCCAGAAATACCCTGCAAGTCCCCTAGCAATAGGATTGGGGCTATATACACCCACTATTTTTGCTACTGCCATATAGTGCCATTGTCTCACTGGGAATTCAAAGAATATATTGGGCTTACATATAACTTCAATTCCAGGGAGAAGCTTGTCAGTGTAACGTGGCACTGACGGGCTCAATCGCCGCAACCCAGCTTTCCCAGGATCCTGAATGGAACACACTGACAGTGTATTCCCGTATACCCCATATATACACCCCAAATCCCCGTTCCAATGGTGTGCCCCCCCACCTTCACCTCAGAAATACCCTGCAAGTCCCCTAGCAATAGAATTGGGGCTATATACACCCACAATTTTTGCTACTGGTATATAGTGCCATTGTCTGACTGGGAATTCAAAGAATATATTGGGGTGACGTGCACCCACAATTTTTGCTACTGCTATACAGTGCCATTGTCTCACTGGGAATTCAAAGAATATATGGGGGTTATGTGCACCCACAATTTTTAATACTGCTATACAGTGCCATTGTCTGACTGGGAATTCAAAGAATATATGGGGGTTACGTGCACCCACAATTTTTAATACTGCTATACAGTTCCTTTGTCTCACTGGGAATTCAAAGAATATATGGGGGTTATGTGCACCCACAATTTTTAATACTGGTATACAGTGCCATTGTCTGACTGGGAATTCAAAGAATATATTGGGGTTATGTGCACCCACAATTTTTACTACTGGTATATAGTGCCATTGTCTGACTGGGAATTCAAAGAATATATGGGGGTTATGTGCACCCACAATTTTTAATACTGGTATACAGTGCCATTGTCTGACTGGGAATTCAAAGAATATATGGGGGTTATGTGCACCCACAATTTTTAATACTGGTATACAGTGCCATTGTCTGACTGGGAATTCAAAGAATATATGGGGGTTATGTGCACCCACAATTTTTACTACTGGTATACAGTGCCATTGTCTGACTGGGAATTCAAAGAATATATTGGGGTGACGTGCACCCACAATTTTTGCTACTGCTATACAGTTCCATTGTCTCACTGGGAATTCAAAGAATATATGGGGGTTATGTGCACCCACAATTTTTAATACTGGTATACAGTGCCATTGTCTGACTGGGAATTCAAAGAATATATGGGGGTTATGTGCACCCACAATTTTTAATACTGGTATACAGTGCCATTGTCTGACTGGGAATTCAAAGAATATATTGGGGTTATGTGCACCCACAATTTTTACTACTGGTATATAGTGCCATTGTCTGACTGGGAATTCAAAGAATATATGGGGGTTATGTGCACCCACAATTTTTAATACTGCTATACAGTTCCTTTGTCTCACTGGGAATTCAAAGAATATATGGGGGTTATGTGCACCCACAATTTTTAATACTGGTATACAGTGCCATTGTCTGACTGGGAATTCAAAGAATATATGGGGGTTATGTGCACCCACAATTTTTAATACTGGTATACAGTGCCATTGTCTGACTGGGAATTCAAAGAATATATGGGGGTTACGTGCACCCACAATTTTTGCTACTGCTATACAGTTCCATTGTCTGACTGGGAATTCAAAGAATATATGGGGGTTATGTGCACCCACAATTTTTAATACTGGTATACAGTGCCATTGTCTGACTGGGAATTCAAAGAATATATTGGGGTTATGTGCACCCACAATTTTTACTACTGGTATATAGTGCCATTGTCTGACTGGGAATTCAAAGAATATATGGGGGTTATGTGCACCCACAATTTTTAATACTGGTATACAGTGCCATTGTCTGACTGGGAATTCAAAGAATATATGGGGGTTATGTGCACCCACAATTTTTACTACTGGTATACAGTGCCATTGTCTGACTGGGAATTCAAAGAATATATTGGGGTGACGTGCACCCACAATTTTTGCTACTGCTATACAGTTCCATTGTCTCACTGGGAATTCAAAGAATATATGGGGGTTATGTGCACCCACAATTTTTAATACTGGTATACAGTGCCATTGTCTGACTGGGAATTCAAAGAATATATTGGGGTTATGTGCACCCACAATTTTTACTACTGGTATATAGTGCCATTGTCTGACTGGGAATTCAAAGAATATATGGGGGTTATGTGCACCCACAATTTTTAATACTGCTATACAGTGCCATTGTCTGACTGGGAATTCAAAGAATATATGGGGGTTATGTGCACCCACAATTTTTAATACTGGTATACAGTGCCATTGTCTGACTGGGAATTCAAAGAATATATGGGGGTTATGTGCACCCACAATTTTTACTACTGGTATACAGTGCCATTGTCTGACTGGGAATTCAAAGAATATATTGGGGTGACGTGCACCCACAATTTTTGCTACTGCTATACAGTTCCATTGTCTCACTGGGAATTCAAAGAATATATGGGGGTTATGTGCACCCACAATTTTTAATACTGGTATACAGTGCCATTGTCTGACTGGGAATTCAAAGAATATATTGGGGTTATGTGCACCCACAATTTTTACTACTGGTATATAGTGCCATTGTCTGACTGGGAATTCAAAAAATATATGGGGGTTATGTGCACCCACAATTTTTAATACTGCTATACAGTTCCTTTGTCTCACTGGGAATTCAAAGAATATATGGGGGTTACGTGCACCCACAATTTTTGCTACTGCTATACAGTTCCATTGTCTCACTGGGAATTCAAAGAATATATGGGGGTTATGTGCACCCACAATTTTTAATACTGGTATACAGTGCCATTGTCTGACTGGGAATTCAAAGAATATATGGGGGTTACGTGCACCCACAATTTTTAATACTGCTATACAGTGCCATTGTCTGACTGGGAATTCAAAGAATATATGGGGGTTATGTGCACCCACAATTTTTAATACTGGTATACAGTGCCATTGTCTCACTGGGAATTCCACAAATAATTTGGGGATTCATTCACCCTACATCTCAGGCTCTTGCCATATTCACCCAGGTTGTCAGTGCTGCACCAGCTCGTTCCCAGACAGCTCGGCCCGAAAAACGCGTTACCTATATAGAGGATTTGGACAATGAAGACAACATGTTCTAAATCTAATGTCTGCACCTTCTCCAGAATTAAAATAAAGGCAGCGTTTAACTTTCAAATAGCACTGCACAAAGGAAGAGCTTATCAGCTTGTCTCATGACATGCTACTGAAAAGTTTCATTTGTGTATCTTAATGTAAATATAGTTGTATAAGCTTTTTGGGTTTTAGGCACTGCCAAGTTATTTATTACCACCCGCTCCCTTATAATGATGATGACGCCAAAGTCACTGTGGGTGTTCAGAGCTCACAGCTTTGGGTGACATTTGTCTTGCTCTCTGTCGGTACCAGCTGTCTTTTTGGATACCGTAAAGTTATGTTGACTTTATTAACAGCTATAGAAGCTTTAGCCAGGTTGTGACGGTGTGTAACCCTAACAACACTAAGTGGGATACACATTAATAGTCAGTCTATGTACGCTAAACGTATCACTGAAGTAATTTTTTTTCCCTCTCCCCTAATATAAGAAAGGAACAGACATTAGACCTAGACCGGGGTTCGAGGCTTGAAAAAATCCAGTATTATTTGTTCTTCATGATGTGAAATATGTGTTGAAAAGCAACCCAAGATGAAGTCAGCCATGTGTGCCAGTGTGTTACTTGGCATGCCTTTGCTGGCCCCAACTGTAAGGGTCACTCTCCATTTCCTCCATTTTCCACTCCCCTTCACACCATTTGTGGTGAAGCAATGGGATGCACTGAAGTGCACCCTCTAGCCTCGTGTGGGATAGGGACATCAGATGCCACTCCAACCCCCTCGTCTTCCTCCGCCAGCCAACGGTGCGAAGATGAGAGGAGTGTGCTCTGAATGTTTTCTGCCTAGCAGAGGCTAGTTCTCACTTACGAAAATGGCCCCACTTTGACCTGTATATCAGGCACAATGGTGTAGGTTTCAAAGAAACATGGCACCAACAAGTTGGAAAACGTGGGCCATGCGTGGACCGTGTTTGAGTCTGGCAAGCTCCAGATCTGCTACCAGGTTCCAGCCATTATCACAGGCGCAAAAATGCCAGGCCCCAGGTGTAGCAGGGAAAAAAAAATGCCATCTCAGCCAGGATGGCATCCCTGACCTCGGAGGCACTGTGCTGTCTGTCCCCCAAGCTGATCAGTTTCAGCACGGCCTACTGACATCTCCCCATGCCAGTGTTACAGTGTTTTCCGCTAGTAGCTGGGGTGGAGGTTGCAGCTTCGTAGGGTTTCAGTCTACTCCTGCCATGAATTTTGGCCTGGGAGAGGAGATAGGCCACCCCAGTTTGCACCCGGGGAACAGACTCCACCACATTCACCCTGCCTGTCATTAAAGATAAGCACTGCAGCATCCCTGACCACAGGCGCTTGTCCATGTGTCGGTGGTCAAGTGGACCTTGCAGCAAAGCGCAGAGCTCTGGGCCCGACTGATGTTATGGGACACATGCAGGCGCAAGGCAGAGACAGCACACCAAGAGAAGTAGTAACGGCTAGGCCCAGCATAGGGAGGTGCCCCAGCTGCCATCTGCTGACGGAAGGCCTGGGTCTCCAGAAGCATAAACAAACACCAACATCTCCAGGGCCAGCAGTTTATCGATGAGGCTGTTACAGGCTTGGGCATGGGGGTGGGTTGTATTGTACTTCTGCCTGCAATGAAAAGCTTGGGAAATGTGGAGTGGCTGGGAAGAGGCGCATGATGGTGCAGGCCAAAAGGGCGCATGAGGGTGAACTCCCCAATGTGTCAGAGATAGGTGTGTAGGTGTCCTTGCATCATATACTTGCACCATATTTGGCTTTGGAAGTTAATTTTGTGCCAAAAAGTGGTTAAGACAGCGATCCCTCAGCTACTCCCGTTACACTGTCTATTGAAGTTACCATCTGTGGAAGTGGACCACCATTTCTAAGATCCCAAAGGAAGCAGGCAAGAGATGTGCAGTTCAGAAAAAAAGATGAGAAAATAAGTTTAGGCTGTAGAGCACAGAGGGATCGGAGAGGACAGAGCTGGTGTCGGCCAGGTATTCCCACAACATGCGCCTATACTTGTCCCTCCTGGTGACACTAGGCCCCTGAGTGGCAGTAATTTGTCCAGGGGGGCCATTAACGTGTTCCAGACCTAGGAATAAGTCTTCCAACAGGGTAGAGTTTTGCATGCCTTTGCTTCTACCCACTGTTTTTGCTGCTTAGCTTCCCTCCACATCTACTCTGCTTTCACCCCTAAACATCACCCCAGTTTATGCCTTTGCTTCTACCCAGGTTTTTTGTTGATTTAGCTTCCCTCTACATCTACACTGCTTTAGCCCCTAGACATCACCCCTGTCCATGTGGGGTCGGTGGCCTCGTCATCCACCAACTCCTCTTCCAATTGCGCACTGCCCCCTTACTGCAAACCGCACATGACCACAGCTTGCCTTGATGGCAACTGTGTCTCATGATCCCCACTTAGGTCCAGACAAGTCGGTGGCGGGTCCAAAACCCCAAAATTGGAAGGAAATGGCAGATGCTGCAGTATTTCTAACACCTGTTCCTGGTGCTCGGGCCTGGTCTGTGTTGTACCCTGCACCCTGCTTAACGCATCTGCCATATCCGAAGTTGTGCTGAGCGCATGCTAATGTTTCGTGTCCAGTGCAATGGATGGGATGGGATTTCACATAAGTCTGCCACCCATGGCCACTCATGGTTGAGCAACTGAGGGAGTTGACTTTGACGAACCCGAGGGTTTTGGAGTTGGAACTACATCAAAGGTCTGTGCTGCTCACACACTCTGCTCAACACATGATATGTTTAGTGCCAGCAGTGTGGAGACGTCGCACAACAGCCGTTGTTCCAGCAGGTACAGGCGTTGTAGGAGTGCATAGAGGCTAGCAGCGGCAACTATACACTTTAAAAACTATCCGCACAAGCGCCACACTTTCACCAGTAGCTCAGGAACATTGGGGTACCTTTTTCAAAAGATTAGCAGCAATGAGTTAAAAACGTGGCCCAGGCATGGAATATGTTGCAGGCTGCCAAGCTACAGAGCCAATCCCAGGTTATGGCCATTATCACACATGACAACATGCCTGGGCCCAGGTGCAGTGGCAAAAACCACATTGCCGTCTCATCGAGGATGGCATGACTCACTTTGTAGGCAGTGTGCTGTCTGGCCCCCAAGCTGATGAGCTTCAGCACGGCCCGCTGACGTCTCCCCACACCAGTGTTGCAGCGTTTCCAGCTCGTAGCTGGGGTCAATTTAACAGCGGAGGAGGGTGGTGTTTCAGCCCTCCTCCCAGGAATGTTGTGTGGGGAGACAAGTCAGGCCACCACATTTTGCGACCCGGTCCACGCCTCAACTACATTCAACCACTGTGCCCAAATTGAAAGGTAGCGTCCCTGTCCGCATGCACTTGTCCATTCGTAACTGGTCACATGGAACTTTAGGGCTAAGCGCTGAATTTAGGGACCGCCTCATGTTTGGGGGAAAGTGCTGGTGTGGACGGCACAGTGCGGTGGCGCAGTAGACACTCTGCCCAAAAAGGGCAGAGTGTCCCCCAGCCGGGATTCCAACATCTCCTGGGCCAGATTTCTTGAGATGAGGCCGTTGAAGCCTTGGGCATGTGGGTGGGTTGCGCTGTACTTTAGCATGAAATGAAAGGCTTGGGAGATGGGGAGTTGCTGGGAAGAGGCGCATGATGGCGCGGGCAAAAGGAGAAATGGCAGGAAAAGGTGAGGATAAGGGTGAACTCCCCAAAGTGTCAGAGGCAGATGTGGAGGTGTCCTGGCTCCTGGTCTGGACTGCAGCGCCAGCCCTGTCAACAGTGGAAGAGGCAGTGGCCGCCAGGCCAAACGACGATTATCCTGCGCTTGCTCTCACCCACTGAGCCCAGGGCTTGCCTTCCAAATGATGGCACCCGCAAGAGGTGGTGAGATTCCTCTCCGCAGATCTCCAAACCATCTTGGACTTGCAAATTGCACTAAATTTGTCATGTAACTGACATGTATATGATGAGTCTATCCATTGTCTGTTCATTTTGGTGAAAGTCAGCCTGTCAGCTGACAGACAGCTGTGCTTGTCAGTGATGATGTCACCGGCTGCTTGTACCCCCAGTTTTTGCTGCTTAGCTTGCCTCCACATCCACACTGCTTTTGCCCCTACACATCACCCCTATCCATGCCTGTGCCTCTAGCCATAAGTCTGCCACCCATGGAAACTCATGGTGCAGAAAGTGAGGGAGCTGACTCTGAGGAACCCTTGGGTTTTGTAGCTGGTACTCCATCAAAGGTCTCTGCTGCTCACACACCCTGCTGAACATACGGTATCTAGGGTTAGAGCGTGTGGTGACCTCGCACAACAGTAGGTGCTTCAGGCAGATGTAGGCCTTGCTGGAGTGTATTGCGGCTAGCTCCAGGTACTGTAGACTTGGGAAAGTGGGTGTCCAAGTGCCGCACTTTCACCCTTAGCTCAGCTAATTTGGGGTATGTTTTTAAAAATCATTGCACCACTACATTGAACATGTGGGCCAGGCATGGAACGTGTTGGAGGCTGGCAAGCTCCAGAGCCCTCCAACAAGCTAAAAAACCTGGCCCCAGGGGCAGCGGGGATAAACAAATTGCCATCTCATCCAGGATGGCATCCCTGACCTCAGAGGCAGTGTGCTGTCCGTCTCCCAAGCTGATGAGCTTCAGCCCAGCCTGCTGACGTCTCCCCACACCAGTGTTGCAGCGTTTTCAGCTCGTAGCTGGGGTAAATCTAACAGCGGAGGAGGAGGAGGGTGGTGTTTCAGCCCTCCTCCCAGGAATGTTTTGTGGGGAAACAAGTCAGGAAAATTCTTGAAACGGGAGAGTTTTGCATCTTTGCCCTTGCTGCCTATGGACATCCCTTTGCCTCTAGCCACCATTTTCCCTGCTTTGCTTGCCTCCACATCCACACTGCTTTTGCCCCTAGACATCACCCCAGTCCATGCCTTAGCTTGTACCCCCAGTTTTTCCTGCTTAGCTTGCCTCCACATCCACACTGCTTTTGCCCCTAGACATCACCCCAGTCCATGCCTTAGCTTGTACCCCCAGTTTTTCCTGCTTAGCTTGCCTCCACATCCACACTGCTTTTGCCCCTAGACATCACCCCAGTCCATGCCTTAGCTTGTACCCCCAGTTTTTCCTGCTTAGCTTGCCTCCACATCCACACTGCTTTTGCCCCTAGACATCATCCCTATCCATGCCTCTTCCCCTAGCCATAACTCTGCCACCCCTGGAAACTCATGGTGCAGAAACTTTGGTTGCTGACTTTGAGGAACCCTTGGGTTTTGTAGATGGAACTCCATCAAAGGTCTGTGCAGCTCACACACCCTGCTCAAGATATGGTATTGTAGGGTTTCAGCGTGTGTGAATGACGGACAACAGCCTGTGTTTGGACAGATGTAGGCCTTGCTAGAGTGTTTTTAGGCTAG
Source organism: Leptodactylus fuscus (assembly GCF_031893055.1). NCBI lineage: Eukaryota > Metazoa > Chordata > Amphibia > Anura > Leptodactylidae > Leptodactylus > Leptodactylus fuscus. Next base: position 202,978,075 of record NC_134268.1, on the reverse strand, counting down.
CAGCGACTCCTGTGCACTTGCAAAAGTGGGCGCACAAGCGCCGCATTTTCAACAGTAGCTTCGGTACATTTGGGTATGTTTTTAAAAAACTTTGCACCACTAGGTTAGACGTGGGCCAAACATGGAACGTGTTGGAGGCTGGCAAGCTCCAGAGCCGCTACCAGGTTCCAGCCATTATCACAGGCGTAAAAATGCCAGGCCCCAGGTGTAGCAGGGAAAAAAAAATGCCATCTCAGCCAGGATGGCATCCCTGACCTCGGAGGCACTGTGCTGTCTGTCCCCCAAGCTGATGAGCTTCAGCACCGCCTGCTGACGTCTCCCCACACCAGTGTTTTAGCGTTTGCCGCTAGTAGCTGTGGTGGAGGTTGCAGCGTCGTAGGGTTTCAGTCTACTCCTGCCATGAATTTTGGCCTGGGAGAGGAGATAGGCCACCCCAGTTTGCACCCGGGGAACAGACTCCACCACATTCACCCTGCCTGTCATTAAAGATAAGCACTGCAGCATCCCTGACCACAGGCGCTTGTCCAAGTGTCGGTGGTCAAGTGGACCTTGCAGCAAAGCGCGGAACTAAGGGCCCACCTGATGTTGAGTGACACGTGCTGGTGCAAGGCGGGGACGCCACACCGGGAGAAGTTGAGACGGCTAGGGACGGCATAGTGAGGTGCCACAGTTGCCATCAGGTCCGGGAAGGCGGGAGTTTCAACAAGCCGGAACGCCAACCTCTCCTGGGCCAGCAGTTTAGCGATGTTGGCGTTCTAGGCTTGCGTGGGTGGGTGGTTAGCAGTGTATTTCTGCCGGCGCTCCAATGTCTGAGAGATGGTGGGTTGTTGTAAAGAAGCGCCTGATGGTGCCTTTGATGGTGCAGGAGAAGGAGATAAGACAGAAACAGGGGAGGATGAGGGAGAAGTCAACAAAGTGGCGGAGGCAGATGAAGTGATGTCCTGGCTCGTCCTCTGGAGTGCATCGCCAGCACTGTGAGCAGAGGCAGTGGCATGAACGGCGGGCGACGTTTGTCCTGCCGTTGCTGCCTGCCACTGATTCCATTGCTTGGATTCCAAATGACGGTGCATTGAAGTGGTGGACAGGTTGCTCTTCTCAGGGCCCCTACTCGATTTCGAGAGGCAAATTGTGTAGACGACACTATATCTGTCCTCGGCGCATTCCTTGAAAAAACTCTACACCTTCAAGAAACGTGCCCTCGATGGGGGAGTTTTTCTGGGCTGGGTACAAAAGGGAACATCTTCGGACATTCCGGGTCTGGCCTGGCTTCGGCAAAGCAGCTGACCTCTGCCTCTGGACATGTCTCTGCCTCTAGCTACCCTTTTTGGTGCTGCACCTGCCTCAACATCCACACTACTTTCCCAGCTTGACATCTGCCTTGTCCAGGTGGGGTCGGTGTCCTCGTCGTCCACCACCTCCTCTTCCAACTCCTGTCTCGCCTCCTCCTCCTGCACAATGCGCATGTCAACTGGCTGCCCTGACAGCAACTGCGTCTCATCGTCGTCGATGAGGGTGGGTTGCTGGTCATCCGCCACCAAATCGACCGGAGATGGAATGGAGGAGACTCTAGTGTTTGAGCATCTGGACACAGATACTCGTCTGTTAGGTCCGTGGAATCGCGAAATGGAGGGGCAGGTTGCGGTACAGTCAAAGGAAGGGAGAACAGCTCTGGGGAGCAGGGACAGTTGGGGTTATTGTTCTGAGAAGATTGGGAATTTTGGGTGGAAGGAGGACAAGACTGTTGGGTAAGAGGAGGTAGAGGCTGACTGGCTGGTGGACAATGTGCTTTAAGCGTTATCCGACAGCCATTGCAAGACCTGTTCCTGGTTCTCGGGCCTACTAATCTTTGTACCATTCAGCCTAGTTAATGTGGAACTTTTGTGCAAAGCGCAGAACTTAGGGCCCGCCTGATGTTAAGGGACACACGCTGGTACAAGGCTCAACTCACCCTAAGTGCCAAAAACACTGCTGGTGCAAGGCTCTACTCATGCCAAGGGCCTCAATCTCTGCTGGTAGCTCAGCTTAAGGTCATGTAACTTTGTTTGGAAGGGCTCATGTTAAGGGCTAGAAAAGTGAATTTTGGAAGGTCTTACCACATCACACACACACACACACACACACACACACACTCAAAATGACAGTTAAGGGTGAGGGCTTTTGGAATTCCCATTGCCTATTCCATTTGTGGTTGTCATGGGGAACGTGATTTAAAGGGGTGGTTGTTACTGTTTGTTGAGCTTAAATTGGGGTTTGTGTCCATCCATTTGGGGAGTAAAGAAGGTTTCCAGGTATTTTCCCACTTTGATAGAGGTTTTTTTGAATGTGGAAAGTGTGTAGTTGTTAGGCAGTGATGTTGGGGTAATAGAGGGTCTTTGGTGTGTTAGATGCCCCCAGACATGCTTCCCCTGCTGTCCCAGTGTCATTCCAGAGGTGTTGGCATCATTTCCTGGGGTGTCATAGTGGACTTGGTGACCCTCCAGACACGGATTTGGGTTTCCCCCTTAACGAGTATCTGTTCCCCATAGACTATAATGGGGTTCGAAACCCGTTCGAACACACGAACATTGAGCGGCTGTTCGAATCGAATTTCGAACCTCGAACATTTTAGTGTTCGCTCATCTCTATTAGAAACCTTTTAATATCCAATACAATGTATTGGGAAACTAGAAAAAATCTGAATGACTTGGAATTTAAAAAAAAACTTCAAGTGTGCTAAAAAAGAGTTAACGCCAGTAATCAGAAAAGAGACTGACTGCTGACATCACTGCCGGATCTCCACTGTGTAAAAAAAATGGTGGCCGCTCTGCCATGTCTGAAAGAACTGACATCCAACGTACTATTACAATAAATATTGGGAAAGGGTTAAAGGGGCACCATCTTGAAATGAATGTATTTCCTGAAGATTGTGGCTCATTCCTCACTCTTGTTGTCATCCATGTAATGGTTTTCAGTTTGACTCCTGATTGACCCTGAATATTGCCTCTGTCTTGCCCTCTGGATTGTTCATCAAGCACCTGTTGTTCTATTCTCGCTCCTAACCCTTGGCTTCATTCCTGTTTGTGTTCCTGTCTTGTCCTCTGGTCTATCACATATGATAAGATAAGATAAGATAATCCTTTAATAGTCCCACAGTGGGGAAATTTCAGCATGTTACAGCAGCATAGTAATACAGATACAGGATAATACACAGTAATATATTACAGAAGGAGACACACATATGCTGAGAAGAGAAGATATACTAGGAGTCCATAGCAGCTAAGGAATGGAAGAGAAAGAGGGAGACTTCATAGTCATAATCATTAGTTTTCTGTGCGGAGTGATCTTCGCTTGGTCTGATGTAGATTATACAGCCTGGTCGCGGTTGGAAGGAAGGACCTCCGATAGCTCCTTCTCACACTTGGGGTGAAGCAGACGGTCACTTACAGTGCTGCTAAGTGCCATCAAAGTCCCATACATGGGGTGGGATTTGTTCTCTGCATGGAGGTCACCACAGACAGTATCCTTCTGTCACCCTTCTGTCACTGGGTCCAAGGGGCTCCCCAGGACAGAGCTGGCCCTCCTGATCAGCCTGTCAAGTCCATTTCTGTCCCTGGTTGATATACTGCTCCCCCAGCAGTCCACACCAAAAAGATGGCTGAAGCAACCACAGAGTTGAAGAAGGCCCTAAGAAGTGGCCCCTGGACTCTGAAGGCCCTCAGCCTCCTGAGCAGGTAGAGTCTGCTGTGGCCCTTTCTGTGCAGCGCCTCCAGGTGATCAGCCCAGTCTAGTTTATTGTTGAGGAGCACGCCCAGGTACTTATAGGTCCTGACTATCTCAATACATGTCCCTTGGATCTCCACCGGGGTCGAAGCACTTCTCCGTTTACTAAAGTCCACCACCATCTCCTTGGTCTTCCCAACATTAATCCTGAGCTGGTTCTGCTGGCACCATTCAATAAAATCCCAGTTTAAGTCTCTGTATTCCCTATCGTCGCCATCAGTGATAAGGCCTACTATAGCAGAGTCATTGGAGTATTTCCTCAGGTATACTATGCCTGAGGAAGAGGCCTAGAGCCTTGAAAGCTTGCAATCTGTCATCATTTTTAGTTGGCCATTAAAAAAGGTATCAACTACTGAAGACTCAAGTTTTTATATTTCATATCCACTGGCTAACACGGTACAAAGATATTTTTTCCTTATACTTAATAAATCTCCTGCAATAAATGGAGCAGTAATGTGCATGTGTGACCACGGTTCTAATTAAACTAATCCAGAACTCCTGTCCTAGAGCTGAAAATTTTTTTAAAAATTGCTGCATCCTAAAGGCCAAAGGTATACTGCACTGACAGCATGACATTATAATGGTGGTCTATGGTGAGTTTACGGTATTATGCGGTCTAATCTTTCCGTTGCTCCATATCCGTTCCGATACATTTCATGGTTTCCACAGTTTGCCTCTTGACATGAATCCACTTACATTTAATACTTGCTATATTATCTTTCCTGAGGTCTGAGAGCTTAAGAGATGTAAACATACTTATAGAAAACAGATGAGTCGTATAAACCAAGATGTGCCGCCACAACGAAACATCACCGTCACTGCTTCACTGGCTCTCCTCCTTAATCTCTTTTCAACCCATTTCTTACCGAGATATTCATAGAGCACAGCATGAGGATATGGCATATATTCACCATAACTACACACGAAGTAGGGAGCTGCTGTAATGTGCTGCTATACATAAGAATTTCATATAGTACGGTATATAGAGCTATAGTCCACCATAGTTATACCATACCAACCAGGGATAGGAATAGACTTGACAGGCTGATTAGAAGGGCCAGTTATGTCCTCTGGAGCCCCCGGGACCCAGTACAGGTGGTGGGATCAATACTTGCTTGGAGGAGGCTGGTCGGAGGAGGTCTGAGACCCCCAACGCTCTGGTAAACTTGGACATAGGCAGGGCTGGTGATGGTCGGCTCTCCCATTCACTTCTACATTCAGTCTTGCTGTATGGGGAAAAGAACCTCCGACTCATGACCATTAATTCGATATCATCTGCTGTTCGGGATATGCATATTAAATATTCAACAGGACTGGTCAACACCAATGTACTGTATATAGTAGTATAGCTTAGAAAAAAGCATATAGCATCTAACCGCAGTCCTATATAAACTCTCACCAACTATCCACCTACTCTGTATTTCGATGGAGATATTTGCTATTAACATATCATTTGCCTACAATTTTCTGCTTCTTATTTTGATGCACAACCTTATTTTATGGTTATTTGCTTTTGAAAAATAAACGGATATTCGTGACAAATTGAACAAGTCTCCGAGGAGCATGACATAATATAACAGAGACTCGTATGACCGCCTCCGACAGCTGCAGAACACATGTACCTCTGGGAAGTGTCCACATTGGTGAGGATTGTCATAGATTAACTCAGATTTTACCTAGCTTAAGAGGAATCAATGGATCCCCAACTGAGCAATGATTCTGTATTTTTAGCCACTCATTTTGCGGGATTTTTTTTTTTTTTTCTGGGGGGGGGTGATTTTTATAAACCACAGATGTCTGAAACCTACTTTGTAAATGTAATGGTCTAAATCATGCCATACCCCAGGGAAGAACTGGGCGCAACCAAGCAGCACATTTTTGCCAAGAGTAACCCCTTTCTCATGACAGTTAGGAAAGAGGTACTCTACTGGCACAAGGACGTAGGTGCTTCTCAATGGTAAACCTATCTATAAAACATAGTGTATAACACTGTCAGGGCTCTTAGGAACCTATCTATAAAACATAGTGTAGAACACTGTCAGGGCTCCTAGGAACCTATTTATAAAACATAGTGTATAACACTGTCAGGGCTCCTAGGAACCTATCTATAAAACATAGTGTAGAACACTGTCAGGGCTCCTGGGAACCTATCTATAAAACATAGTGTATAACACTGCAGGGCTCCTAGGAACCTATCTATAAAACATAGTGTAGAACATTGTTAGGGCTCCTAGGAACCTATCTATAAAACATAGTGTATAACACTGTCAGGGCTCCTAGGAACCTATCTATAAAACATAGTGTAGGACACTGTCAGGGCTCCTAGGAACCTATCTATAAAACATAGTGTAGAACACTGTCAGGGCTCCTGGGAACCTATCTATAAAACATAGTGTATAACACTGCCAGGGCTCCTAGGAACCTATCTATAAAACATAGTGTAGAACACTGTCAGGGCTCCTAGGAACCTATCTATAAAACATAGTGTATAACACTGTCAGGGCTCCTAGGAACCTATCTATAAAACATAGTGTATAACACTGTCAGGGCTCCTAGGAACCTATCTATAAAACATAGTGTAGAACACTGTCAGGACTCCTAGGAACCTATCTATAACAAATAGTGTATAACACTGTCAGGGTCCCTAGGAACTTATCTATAAAACATAGTATAGAATACTGTCAGGGCTCCTAGGAACCTATCTATAAAACATAGTGTAGAACACTGTCAGGACCCCTAGGAGCCTATCTATAAAACATAGTGTAGAACACTGTCAGAGATCATAGGAACCTATCTATAAAACATAGTGTAGAACACTGTCAGGACCCCTAGGAGCCTATCTATAAAACATAGTGTAGAACACTGTCAGGGATCATAGGAACCTATCTATAAAACATAGTGTAGAACACTGTCAGGACCCCTAGGAACCTATCTATAAAACATAGTGTAGAACACTGTCAGGGCTCCTAGGAACCTATCTATAAAACATAGTGTAGGACACTGTCAGGGCTCCTAGGAACCTATCTATAAAACATAGTGTAGAACACTGTCAGGGCTCCTGGGAACCTATCTATAAAACATAGTGTATAACACTGTCAGGGCTCCTAGGAACCTATCTATAAAACATAGTGTAGAACACTGTCAGGACTCCTAGGAACCTATCTATAACAAATAGTGTATAACACTGTCAGGGTCCCTAGGAACTTATCTATAAAACATAGTATAGTATACTGTCAGGGCTCCTAGGAACCTATCTATAAAACATAGTGTAGAACACTGTCAGGACTCCTAGGAACCTATCTATAAAACATAGTGTATAACACTGTCAGGGCTCCTAGGAACCTATCTATAAAACATAGTGTAGAACACTGTCAGGACTCCTAGGAACCTATCTATAACAAATAGTGTATAACACTGTCAGGGTCCCTAGGAACTTATCTATAAAACATAGTATAGTATACTGTCAGGGCTCCTAGGAACCTATCTATAAAACATAGTGTAGAACACTGTCAGGACTCCTAGGAACCTATCTATAAAACATAGTGTAGAACACTGTCAGGGATCATAGGAACCTATCTATAAAACATAGTGTAGAACACTGTCAGGACCCCTAGGAGCCTATCTATAAAACATAGTGTAGAACACTGTCAGGGCTCCTAGAAACCTATCTATAAAACATAGTGTAGAACACTGTCAGGGCTCCTAGGAACCTATCTATAAAACATAGTGTAGAACACTGTCAGGACCCCTAGGAGCCTATCTATAAAACATAGTGTAGAACACTGTCAGGGCTCCTAGTAACCTATCTATAAAGCATAGTGTAGAACGCTGTCAGGGATCCTAGTAACCTATCTATAACACTTAGTGTAGGTAGAATATAGTCAGAGCTCCTAGGAACATTTTTGCCCAGGTACCTTCTTATGGAGAATGTTGCCTTATGTAACCAAGTGACAGGGGAATGGTTAGGGAATGGACACACTGCAGGGTGCATGCACTGGTCCTTTACAAGCTGACCAGGTAGGACATATGTGCACTATGGGACCATGCAGAGGCTGGAGGCAAGATACAGTAAAGGCTGCCAAGAGGAGAAGAGGGGCCGACCAAGTAGGGATGCCGGACAATAGTGGGAATTGTGATGTTCTCAGGGATCAAGCCCGACACAGGGAAAATCCATCATGTATAGTCATGGCCATCAAATAAGTACATTTATCATGTCTTGAACACCAGTTTTCTGGTTTGCAAAGCAAGACCATTTTTGGTACATACCAGGGGATGCAGAGAAAGAATTTTGCGTTTTTGTCTTCTGTGACCTGCCTGCCGCTTTTACATAATTCACTATAATGGAAGGGTTTAGAGGCAAATGTGTGAAGTCTGGGTATGGCTTGGCCCGTACAACTGCACAGGACGCCATGTAGCTTTTGCTATAACGGATATAGCTTGTAGTATGTCTTATACAATCTGATGGTATTACCATCATAGAGTTACAGATTTACAGGCTCAGCTTCAGGGAGATTTCGGTAAAATTCATAAGCGCATTCCCTAAGCAGGTGTCTCAGTTCTGAATTAACAGGTCAACCATTCACATTCATGAGGCCTTGCGATGAATAGTGGCCGGGCTGGAGTAGTGATGAAAGGTAATATAATTGCTGGTACAACACAAAGAGAAGGAGATGAGTAAATGAAAGACTGTTAAAATAAGCTGAGACTTTGACATCTACCTCATCATTACTACAAAGAGGGAAGAAATTGTGCAGAACAACGTGGGATGGCAAGACATCAAAACATTGTATCAAAAAGTCACTTTCAGTCTGTTCATTTACTTTACCTTATTCTACCTTATAGTAAAGAATGCTAGAAAAATCTTAAGGTTTTAGAACTAAGGATGGTCTTAATTTGGGTATTTCCAATGTAAATGGAGTCCACATTGTTGGGTAATTGGATACTATGATCCTAACGTTGAGGTTCTACAGACCCTACTGAGTGCCTAGACTTGGCCTAAGGATGCGTGGCCAACCTCCATGGATAACGTAAGTTATTATTTTTACAGTTTTTGGATATCTCTTGGATATTACGTTACCATATTCTCATGTTATAATGGCTGTATGATGTTGGCATGAAAAGTACAAAACTAGAGGGTAATGGAGGAAATCTCAATCCAACTCAAGCCAAAATCTATCGTGTGAACATCCCCTTTTTTTTCCAATAGCTTTTGCCTCCATTGAAATCAATGTCGGCTGGTTTCAGGAGGATTTTATAGCCGATTTTGAGGTGACGTAGGCTCATCTTCAACACCTAACTATGTGAACGTACGCTAAGGAAAGGAACATCATGTATTCTCTAAAAGCGTTAGAAACCTGTACACAAAGAGAATACCCCAAAAATAAAAAGGTATCAAATTAAGCCACAAAAATCATGAAAAGAACCAGTTAATAATGAACTGGTTTCGTTATAAATTTTCCCAAAATTTTCTACTGGACCCAATAATTTTGAGATGTGTCTCACTCGGATCCAGCAAAATGGTGGCCTACTGGCTACCATATTGCTGTCTGTTTTACGCACCTTCCCTGAGCTCCGTCTTTGGCATTCCCATCCTCATCCCAACCTGCCCATCTTTTTCTTTGGCTCCCTTGTTACGATTCAGTCCTCTGATTGGGTCTTAGTGGTCACTTGGGGGGTGTCAACATCCTCAGACTTTGAAAGTATAGCGCCATCACATAATCTGTAGCCCTTGACGCCCTCTCACGACTGCTGAGGCCCAATCATAGACCTGAGAACAAAAAAAAATGGCGGATGGCTTAGGAAGAGGACTGGATTCCCTAAGGATACCAAGACAGAGACCAGCAATTTTTTTTTCACTACAGATTTGAAACAAATTTTCCTTACTGACTTTGAGAATATTTGCAAGGTTCGTCCATTGGATGTAGCTCATAAATTTGTAACATTCGTTCTACTTGCTTCTGATTTCTTCCGGCTTGTTATTAATTGCAATATACAGAAAGTAAGCGCAGAAATCGCCATGGCGTAATTCTGATACCCGAAGAGTTTTTACTGCTGAAACAGCCAAACCTTTAATTAAAAACCACTTTGAAGTAAGTCCCGGCTGTATTTTTCCAGGTCACAGAATTGTGAGTATTGTGTCATGTTATTTTCCTACTGCTACATCATCGGCATTGTCCAGACACGTCCTACGGGCACTTTCAATAAGCTATAGAACATTTCTTGCTGTGATCTGATGGTTAGCAGGGACTCCATAATTACTGCACAATGTATTCATTAAATACAACCGCCTCTTTCCCGTAGATTTCCAAGACTTTCTCTGTTCTACATCCTTCCAACTCAACTGGAAAAATCACAGTTCTCTTCCATGGCCACTTAAATCCATTTTATTGCCATATGTGTTTTTTTTCCTACTTCTAGGCAACTAAAATAAAACAAAGGTGGAAAAAATAAATGCAAAGAAGGAAAATATATCGCATAGAAGTCAAGTTTATATACAATTAACCCCTTATGGCTAAGGCCTTACGTAGCGAAACGTAGCTAATAAGCGCTGCAGAGAAAAATGGAACCTAAGTGCATTGCCATTGAGGCTGAGGCTACATTGTGACAACCAAGGTGCACATGAAAAACGGGATAGTTCTTATTTTTGGTCATTTTGACAGCCACACTGCCCCCACATAAAAAAAACGGATCGGTGGATTGGGTCAAAGTCCTTTAACAAAACGTACAAAATGGCTGACAAATGGCCATCAAAAATGGAAAAAGGACATGGAAGGGATGAAAAATATCCATCAGATATCTGTTTTTGACTGACGCCAAATGGATTGGACATCATATTCACCTGTCCCCAAAGCTCTGGTGTCCATTCAGCCGTGTGCCAAGCTTCCACCGATGGAACTCCTGCATCTCACGTGGCTGGAAAGGAAGTGGTGACATCACTCACATATGTCACTGGGTCACTTCCTGCACCCACCGAGGCCTCTGCAGTCGTGTGGGGAGCAGAACTTCCGGCAGCGAAGGCACCGCACATGCCCAATTGAAGAGGTGGCAGATACAAAAGTGGGCATAACATATATATTCCCCATTGGTAGTGGTAGTGGTCTCAGTCTAACGCTCTGTGCCACAAACCGGATTCATCTCAAATTTTCCAAAAATTTCCGTTTTGACCCAAACTCAAAATTTTTGAGGTTCATCACCCACAAATGACTATTATACTTTGGGTTCTGAAGACCCCATAATAAGAAAAGGCCCAGGAAAAGTGCAGAAATATAATAAACACATACTTAACTTATATACTTGAGTATAAGTCGAATTTTTCAGCCCAGTTTTTGTGCTGAAAAAGTCCCCCTCAGCTTATACTCAAGTCCGCAAAAAAAATACAAATTTTTATTTTTTTTTAAGGAGGGGGGTCTATGACCAGCCACAATATAAATGTATAGAATATCCCATAAAATAGTGCAAAAAAAATAAAATAAATAAAAGTTGTAAATCACTCCTTTCCCTAGAATACATACAAAAGTAGAAAATTACTGTGAAACACAAACACATTAGGTATCCCTGTGTCTAAAAGTGCCCAGTCTACTGAATATAGGGGATCTGCAGTGCTCCTGTTCCGTCGGGAAGGGGTTAATAGGAGCACTGCAGATCCCCTATAGTCAGCCAGGCTGAATTCCAAGTGGGGGGAAACCTCAGTCCTCAAGCTCAGGGAAGGGGCAGACAGACAACCAAAACACCCCCTCCCCTTCCCCATCACCCAGCATCTACTGCAGCCAAAAACTCCAACCATTTTAATTTTTGAAATTTTCCAGTAGCTGCTGCATTTCCCCCCCTCGGCTTATACTCGAGTCAATAAGTTTTCCCAGTTTTTTGTGGTAAAATTAGGGGCCTCGGCTTAATACTTGAGTATATACAGTATGTCTTTGTAGTATTGGAGGAAATCCACGCAATCATGGGGAGAACATACAAACTCCTTGCAGATGTTGTTCCTGGCGACATTCGAACCCAGGACTCCAGCGCTGCAAGGCTGCAGTGTTACCCACTGAGCGCCAACTTCTTATACTCTGGGGTCTGAAGAGACCCTAATGTATAATAATAGAAATTCTGGATTGGGCCGACATCTTCTTAGCAAATTACAGAAAGAGATGGAAAAATGTGGAAATATTTTAATTATTTCCTACAGAAATTCACAGACAATACAATGGAATCTGTGGAGCTCTTTGGATTCGCTGATGTAAAATTGTCTCACCCATAGCCGAGGACATAACAGGACTAAGAAAACATCACCTGCCGCTTTACAATCCGGTCATGTAGCTCGAAATGTTTGGGATTCCATCTATAATCTCTATTGTGTTGGTGACCTCAATCTTTTTGAGGTTCAGCTAACATATAGAAGCTTTGTCTATGGGCAGAGTCAATGGCCAGCACATGTAACATGTAGAGTAAAACCTATTCTCAGGCTTTAGGGCCGGAGAGTTATCACCAAGGGCCACATCAGGATTATGGTTGCCTTCAAAGGGCCGAGTTTGGTGTCAAACCCCCATTCCCTGTACTGGCACCTACACGGCCAAGTGTTCCCAAGTGAGATACCTTGAGGCCTGATGTAAAACTACTGCAAACTGCACACCAACCTGGCCTCCATTCTTACTCCTAGGGCTGGTGTTGACCCCCCCGACCTTAAGGTCTATAGGAGACATGCTCTGCGCAGGGAGGTGAATGTAATGTTGGATCAGTGGCATTATCTATAGAGGAATTATCTTGTAACCCTGTCTGTGATGTAAATAAGATGAATACTGTATAAAAAGCCGCTACCTAAGTGGCAATTGTGAGTCTATTATTAGGTTCAGTGGGTGTAGTGAAAATTTAAGTATTTGGGTTTTTTTTAAATATCGATAGTGACAAATTCATAGATATTAAAATTTTTAAAAATCATCAAAAAACTTATAAGTTTGGTAAAATTCTCAATGTCTAGTGACACATTCCCTTTACCCTCACCCTGCCCCTGCTCTTATATTGTTCGCCTCTTGCAGAGATGTTGCACCATCTCGTGGACTATAGAGAAGATGTATGGGGTAACAATCCTCCTTCGTAAACGCCATCAAAGACGCAGCGCGCTTAGGCAAGGCACGAAGGCTGTTATCATTCTGTGCCAGACAACACCTTATCTCTGCTCACTATTCAGACCTGGCCTAGAAACGGCTCCCTTCATTTTCACAAGCCTTTTATCTCCTCCAAATACTAATCATGTAAATGAGGATGGAAGCGGCTGAGGATGGAGAGAAGTGCTGGATGCCGCACCTGCTTCCTAGATTCCTGTTCTACGCTCCGCCTTGTCTTCTCTTGCAACATTTCTGGTTACAGACTGTGCTGTCTCCTTGCATTAGTATGTCTCGGGTACGCCATGTAAGTCGTGATAGGCCGGGTCACGTGTGACTTTTGCCTCCTCTAAGCCGGAGTGTTTGAGCGTTGCAGCCCTAAGACTTGACAAGCAGATTAATAGCTGAGCTGAGACAGAAAACCTAATGTGGAGTTACAGTGTATGTATATATGGAGCGGAGGTCAGAGGGGGTCACGGCGAGGTAGGATTATAATGACAGCATGGATGGAAGCATACCGCAGTTTATCGGCTTAGGCTAGGTTCACACTAGCGTCAGCTGTCCGTTGTTCTGGTCTGTTGGAATCAGTGGCCTCTAGGGATTCCGGGTGAATATCTCGGTCATACCCTAGATCCCTACTAGTGTTCCCCCTAGTAGGTTATCATCCAGTGGCGTATAAAGTCTTGTGGGCCCCGTTGCAATCCCGGGCCCCCTACCTCATTGCTACAGGGGGCAAACAATGGATACCCAACAGAGCCCATTATGGTCAATGGAGTCCCTTGGGATCCATTGTTGTCAGTCTTGCTTTTTTGTTTAATCTGTTCTTCTGGTCCTACAAAGGCAGAAAGGCAGAACGATCCTGTGAATGAGACATGAATGTAAAATAATGGGGGGCTTGGAAGACCCTTTAATAGTAGAATGATGCAGTTTACTTGCAGATCCAGGGAAAACCAGATGAGAAACATTGATTGATAGTTTTACTGGACATAACACACACAGCTCTGCTACATCTATATTTAACCTAAACTTTAAAAGAACCTGACTTTTGCTGTTATGGCCGAAAAAAAGAGAAGGAAACGTTGCAAATGTTCCTGTTTGCCATGTGAAGGACTTCACCTACATGGAAAGGTCATTCAAGAAAAGATTGAAAAACAAAAAAAGTACAGAAACACCAGAGGAACAGTGTTAGTGCCTAAAAGCAATGTGTGTGGTGAGACGTAACTTCTAGAAGGACTATGGAGAAAGTCACTAGACCCTTTATCCCATATCATACCTTACTAGGCTAAGGGAACCACAGCCTGAAACCTCTGACTATTGTAATTTGTAGGTAGATATGAGATTAAGGTAGATAGGTAGATAGGTAGATAGATAGATAGATAGATAGATAGATAGATAGATAGATAGATAGATAGATAGATAGATAGATAGATAGATAGATAAAAACAGTAAATCTGTAACTCTGGTTTGCTCCACTAGATGGAGACTGTGAGGACTATATGCCCATATAACACTTCAATGTCTCGGCTTATCATTACACTGTAACACCTTCTGTTATTTGGTAGGTTCCTCTTTTGTCCTCCATATTCTGGATCTTTTGCCGTTGAGCAGCCACATAATACATAATGTCATTCTCTGCGGCGGCGGTGGCGGCTGCGCCTGTGTTATCACTGGCAGAGGATCATGTAGCTTTCACTAAGGCCCTACATGGAAGGAATATCAATAGGATGGTAATAGCTGTAGGTGACTGAGCTGACACTCACGTGGCTCTGCTACATGGCTGCCAGTACACGCTGAGCTCCAAATGTTCCATACTGTACTACACTACAACATCAATTCCGTGTACATAAAACAGGGATTCTCTGGTCACAAAAGACTCAATTTCTTCCAAAAATTGCAGCATATTACAGTTTCTACAAAGTGGATGGGATTCTAGTGAACCCCATTCACACATTGCAGAAAATACACACATCTGAAATTATGCAATTTTCAATGCCGTTGCGTTTTTGGAAATTACAGCATGTCAATTATACCTATGGAAATGCCGACGGTTTCCCTATAGGTAGGATGGAGGCAGAAAAGTACTGCATGTGAAAAGCACTGATGCGTTTCCAGCACGGTTTTTCCCGCAGCATTTTTTGGCTGTGGTTCGTTACATGGGGACTTAGTCTAATGATAATATGATAGTCAGTGTCCAGTATGGCAGCAAACCCTTATTGAAATGAATAGGACTTAGCTGCAATACCAGACATCACCCAAGGACTAAAGTGGCGCTGTTGAGCTATGTCTGAGTTATCCTGTAAAAAAAAAAATCTTTAAATTTGTTGTTGTTACAAGTTGCAAAAACGATGCGAAATCTACATTTGGTGATTGTGAAAGGTGGAGCGTGCACAGAGGACACACCAACCCCGCTCTTTGTTAAATCGATGTACCACTTCCTCTTTGGGGGAGGGGAGGTAGGTTTAATCTAAAGAAGAAGTTTCATAGTGACTCAAATACTCATGTCTGCAGACTAGAGCACATTGGTCTCACATTTTGCCTTTATTCCAGAAGGGACAGATCGCAACATACAGAAAAGGTAAGAACTTATCGCCAATCTATCGTTATTACTATAGTATCTAACGTCATTCTGATATTCAGGGACACTATGAACGTATAGGGGCTTATACAATTCTTAAATTCATCTTTATACTTATGACTGTGGGGAGATGGAGCTTGTCCTGGTGAATATTATATATTATTACATGTACTAGAAAGGATTCTTCACAGTAAGAGCAGTAATGGCCGTATATTGGGTACCTGACGTGGCAATTTTCTCTATGGTGTTGGTGTGTAAAAGTTGTCATGTCAGAGGACAAGTCTAAAAGGTAAAACTAGTGATCACCGATCTGAGGCCTAGTCAGGCCTTCACTGATGGGTGCAGATCTGCCGATTGGTATCGGTTACACTTGGCAAAGGGGTATATTCTAAGGGCATGTTCACATCTGTATCCTTATTCCCGTTCTTCTGGTCCGTCGCAGTAACAGAACAACAAATGGTCTAATGATGGTCAACAATGAATCGAGATTAGAATGGAGTCCATTGGGTAACATTGCCAGACACAAGAAGTTGGGTTTGGAGGATTTTTCTCTAGGATTTCTGATGGAATCGCGCTGGTTATCCGAAGTGAACGTGGCCGAAATCAGCCTCTCGGGAAGTCCAGAATCTCCAGTATTAAGCCAGCTTAAGGGCATGTTCACACCTGGCAAATTTGTTACGAAAATTTCTGTTGCAAAAATCAGTTTAAGACTAAAGCCCCACAAAAAAGCGTTGTGAGAAAAACCACGACATCTCGGATCTTCCCGCAACGCTTTAAAACAGAGTTCGCAGAGTTTTCCTCCGCAGACTTTTTGTTACAATTATACTTATGGGGAAACCGCCGGCATTTCCGTAGATATAATTGACCCGCTGCGATTTCCAAAAACGCACCAGGTTTGGAAATCACGACATGTCCGCACGGCGGTTTTTACCGCAAAGTGGACATGGGTTTCACTAGAATCCCATCCACTTTGCCTGTATTGTAAAATGCTGCGATTTTTCCCACAGGCAAACAGAGGCGTTTCCGTCCCGTGGGGCCCCGGCCTTAGCTAAAGCCCGATGTTGCAAAAATCCTGCTTTTTATACTACCTGTAAAGTGGAGGGGATTCCGGCTAATCCCATTTACACGTTGCCGAAAAAATCTACAGTGTCACCCATGTTTTTGAAAACCGCAGCATGTCCATTATACCTACGGAAACGCTGTTTCCATACAAGTATAATAGGGGCAGAGAGTTTTCAGAGGAAAACTCTGCAAGATTGCAATAAAAAAACGCTGTTTCTGCAGCATGTGGATATGTGATTTATATACCGTCCTACACAGTCATATACAGTTCAATGTATGGGATGGGTTCCAGTAGCAAAAACTTCCACATTGAATCTGCCACATGTGAACATACCCTAAAGGCAGACTGTGCTGATGCATATAAGTTAATTGGAAACGTTGACCCTTTGGCCCTACAATTCAGTGTTCTAGTATCCTATTACCCTACAACACCAGACTACAGGATAATCTGATAACTATCGGGCCCTGATTGCAGAATTCATCCTGTAGGTGACAGATGGTATTGACGCAGCTTTTTTCTCTTATGGATCTGTGCAGTGAAGAGTTAAACCATAATGGGCAATTTGAGGCATGAATATTTATTAGCATTTCACATTATTCTGATGAAGTGGATAATTATTACCCCCTCTTCAGGAGCGCAATATAATTAACCCTTCACCTCCATAAAGAATAGAATGCAAATCGTACATGAATACAAATGGGGGGACGCCCCGATCACGGATATGGTGGGTGGCTGACATCAGCCGCCATGACATCCTACAGATCTATGGTGTACAACGCTGCCGTGGGGGTGGAGGAATTGATATTGTGAAGTATTTTGTCAGTCTGCATTGCCACATGGCTGCTTTTATGGCTACATTGCTGCTATTGCCTAGTAAACAGTATATAATAGGGACGCTACAATGAGAATGGATTACAGAATAAAGCCCTGTGCACAATGGCAATCCGGTCCATAAACTGGCCAGATTTCCCAGTCTGCACCCAATGCAGAGACCGGGACATCCTGTATTATAGTGATGTATCATGCTGGGAGTCCTTGCCTGTCTATGGCTTCACTGCCCATACACAGTGGTGAACCTAGCCTCTCTGCTGCTTGAGGCGGACGATCAAAAGACGACCCCAGCACAGTCTTTGGGCCTATATGGTAATGTCCCGGACCACGTGACGTCTGGGACATTACCATATAGGCCCGAAGCCTTTTCAGACCCCCTAGTATAATAATAGTGGCAATGGGATCGCGGCCTGGGCCAGGGTCTGCTCACTGCCGCCCTCTACGGCCTATAGTAGAGGGGGAAGTGAGTGGGCCTGGTGAGGTAGTTAAATAGGCCGCTACCTGCTGGGGATACTCCAGCAGGTAGCGGCCTATTATAAAACCAAAAACAAGTATCCTTACTTACCGACCTCGCCGCTGCTTTCGCTGCCACCGCATTCTCTTCACTGCATCCGGCAATGAGACATCTGCAACGCAGTGAAGAGATGCAGACGTCTAAACCAGCGCAGGAGAGGGGCCGCTCAGGTTGTTTTCAGAGCGGCCTTCTCCTGCGCTAGTTATGGGGGGGAAAAAAGCAAAAAATAAAATAAAATTGCCGCAGCTGCCATCCCCCGCGAAGCGCCGCCTGAGGCCGCCGCCTCATTAGAGGTGCGGCGCTGCCCTGCCCATACAGTATACAAGACGCAAAGCTTCTGATACCCCATATTATGACGTCCATAGGACATAAGGACAAGGACTATCTATATGACACAAAGCCTATGACACATGCAGACAGTAAAATTCCAGAAAAAATAGCAATACCGGGGAAGCAACACCAAAATGTCAAAGCTCAACACACCAAAATATCATTACTTTCCACTTCTATGTCCTGGGAAAGGGAAGTAAGTAAAAAGGTTCTGCAAAATTCTGCAACATCATCTTATAACAAAAAGTCATAGAAAAATAGATAGACAACCATGTCTACAGGACTAAAAGTGCACAATAGGAGCGAGCACAGCCATTGAATACAACACCCAAGGTGCCCTGTGATCGCAGGAAATGTGCACTGAGATGACAGATAAGCAGAGCACTACATTGTGGTTACACACTACAACAACAGCCGGGTCTGCAGAGGTATCTGGGGAACACAATGAAGTCATCTACTTGCAAATGTTCCTGTAATATATATGTTAAAGTCGACCTTCTCTATTCAGTTTACCAAAACCAGTGCCATACTGTTCAATGAAGTAAGTTGTAGTACCACACACAACCATTGGACAGGTGTAGCGCTGTTATAAAAGAGAGCAGTAATGTTTTTCTAAATTTGGACAACTCCTTCAAAATTTGCACAACAGTAACTTCATAATTACTTAATATGATTATGGCCCATCAACCATTTTATATATAAGGGGGCAGTTTCACAGTTAAATTGCCCCCTTTCTGCCCATGACCAGCCACCACTCTCCACTATCATGGAAGATGATCAGTGATTGGCGGAAGCGATCATTGGTTACCATCAGGGACCAAGGAATGAGCTGTGAGTACGTGTCTCAATTCTCCGCTCCTTCTCTGCACCTCGAGACGGCATTACTGTGATGTAGTTTGAGCCACCACCAGGAACAGAGGAAGAACAGGAAGTCCTAGGAGCAGTGAGTACTGAGAAACATACTCACCGCTCCCTACCTAGGCTACATAATGGGTGGAGGCTGAGCTGGAGCATTATACTGGGTGACAGTTGGGGGCATTATGCTGAATGGGAGCTGAGCTGTGGACATTATATTGTGTAGGGCTGAGCTGGGGCATTGAAATGCATGGAGGCTTAGTTGGGGGCATTATATGTGTGGGAGTTGGGGGGATTGTACTGTGTCCATTATATTGTATGGGGAGGCACTAAAGGGAACAATATATTGTATGGGGGTGCTGAGGGGAGCATTATACTGCTTGGGGGCACTAAGAGAGCTTTGTAATGTGTAGGGATAGCTCCGCTCCCACTACACAGCCTCTACCCATAGTGAACCCCTTCTATAAAATCCTGTGGGCCGATTAAACACACCCAAGATTGCTATGTGACCATACTGTACCCTAATGTACCTCGGATTACAGACAGATTTAGGGCCCTTTCACATTAGCAATTTTTTTGTGCACCTGCGGTCTGAAAAAAACAGACCATTATAATCTATGGACTCATTCACACGTCTATTTTTTTCCAACTATGAAAATCTATGGATCTGTGACAAATAGACTGCACATGGATACGGATCTCATCTGTATACTGTCTATTTTTCACAGATACATTGCAAGGTAAAAATAAAAAAGACAAAATCCGTTTTTTTTTTTGGGGGGGGGGGGGACATGGATGACACATGAAAGGCACATGGATCAGACATGGGGACATCACGGAAACATAGAATGATAAAATAGAAATGCTGTATAGATAATATTGACGTAAAAGTAAGGAAAAACTCCAACAAAAACAGCATGTCATGTAACAAACGTTGCATGTGTCATGTGAATTTAGTCTTTTCAGGGCATTTTTATCTGTATATTTTACAGAGTTTTCAGTTTATGCAGATTTTTTTGGGTCTTTTGGACCCCCCATAAGGTACTATTGTTAATAAGCAGATGTACCGGCAAAAAACAAAAAAAAATAAAAAAAATTGTTAAAAAAAGTTGCAGTATGGCAGGCTGTCGATACATAAGGTAGGGGCACAATGACTATACAATATATATATATATGAAGTCCTACGCCTTATATCGTCCTTACACATCAGTAACTTAAATATACGTGTAAACCACAGCAAACATATAACAAACCACATGTTTAGTGCACATAGGATGCCATGGTTTGTCGGGTTTTTAAGTTTCAAATTTGTTTTTTACTCGGATGTTTTTGTACTGCAGTTTTGCACCTTCGAATAGGACGCAAAAAAATTACCCAAAAAGGAACAAATCTATAAATTATTAAATAATATTTAAAGTAATCTTCAACTACAGAAAGTGCAGTGGGGGGGGGGGAGGCTCCTGCTGCAGACAGTTGCCTGGACAGTCAAAGTATTGTCAGAAGGAAGTGGGAAGTTGATGACTAATAACCTTGGACACGTGCAGAAGAATTCTAAATTTTTAGTACAATATCAGACACCAACTGGATCAAGGAACCAATAAAGGTTGACATGAGCGTTCAGGTAATCCGTCCCCCATTTTGTTTAAAACAGGCAAGAAGGACTTTTCTCTCCATTGACTTCAGTGTAAAATTGATGGAAACTATCCAAACCTGTAACAGTGACCCCTACAGTTACCCTAATAATTCAGAGGAACACCATTCAGGCCAATAGAACTAAAAGACCCCCCCTTGACCTGATAACTCAAAATACCCCATTAGGACTCATGATAATAGGATTTCCAATCCAGACAACCGACAATCATTGCCAGATGTTCCTCACTAAAATATACTCCATCCCAAATCTTCATAAACTACCAGTAATGAGAATGAACACCCACATCGTCTCCCGGTACGTCTGCGGCCTTCTCCTTCCCTTACTGCAGACCTTTCCCATGAACCGAGACATGCACAGATAAAGAGCCAGGAAATTAAGATCTGCTTCATCCTCCTTCACTACGGCCATGGTGTTATCTGCACCTCACATCTGTAGTTCCATCTACATACAACAGAAAATAGTATATACATGAACAATACATGAAGACACAAGGATGTACATGGTAGGAGCAAGGGAGAATTCGTAGCCCATTACAGTTCTAGAGCCAATCCTTAGTTGGCCTTGACATGACAATCTTGAGATCTACTAAGAACTTACAGTCAGAAGCTCTTCTAGGAAACACTGAGATCGTTGACCACTACTGTATGTTCTCAAAATGGTGACCACTTCTCCACTTGTAAACAGATATTAGTTTGCTTAGAGTTGAACTTGGAAAGTCTCCTGTCCTCATAGTTCAATAAGGCTGGGTTCACACCTGTGCTCAGTGACTGTCCTGGCAGTGGCGTAACTAGGAATGGCTAGACCCCAAGACAAACATTTGAAAGACCCCAGAGGATAACCATTGGAGACCCAGGGGAGGATACAAACATAAAAAACAATGTTACTTACCTCTCCTGGGCTCCAGCGCACTACCCACTGATTTTGGCCATGTTCAATGTTGGTACAGACAAGCCAAGTTTGCCTTGCAACACATAATGACACGGTCCCGACCCACGTGACGTCTGGGACCTCACCAAACAAGCCTGCAGACTGGTGTAGCACAGAAGAGGTAAGTAACCATCTTTTTTATATGTTCCCTCAACTCCCCTAGGTCTCTGGTCATTATACTCTGTGGTCTGAAAAGATATGATAGAAGTGTTTGAGGTGTTCACAAACCCGCGGTCTTACTTACCGATCCTTCTGCTCACAGCCGCATCTGCAGAAAGGGAAATGCATGTGGCAATGAGCAGGAGCCAGGATCGGTAAGTAAATAGGGCCCGTTACCTGCTGGGGTTACTCCAGCAGGTAACGGCCTATTAAAAAAAAAAAAAAACTTAAAAATAATACATCAGGGGTCGCCATGTCCCCTAATGTCCTGGGCCCTGTGGCAACCTCTACCGCCTACATCCAGGGTTTTTGTCTCCCATTCCGGTTGAAAATATTTAGGCAGAACCCAGGCAAAAACCTGGTTGTCCCCATTATAGTCTATGAGTTCCGCAGGTTTCTGCAGGTAACCACTTTTTAAGTCAATTTAAGTCAATTTTGTTTTCTGTTTTTCGGGTCCCCAAGTAGACCCAAAGAATGGAAACCCCAATGCAGGTGTGAACGTGGCATAAGATGGTTGTTTTGCTGCAGATTTTGCTGTGGCTTTTTGAGCCAAAGCCAAGAAGGGCTACAAAAGGAATAGGAAATATATAGGAAGTTCTTAGCGTTCTCCCTTCTGCTCAATCCAATCCTGGCTTTGTCTAAAAAAAAAAACGCAACAAAATCTGCAACAAAAAAAGTTTCTTTTCCACAACATGGGTCCTTAGTAGTGTTGAGCAAACAGTATTCGATCGAATACCTCGCTCCCATAGGAATGCGTGTAAGCGGCCGAACACCAAGGAGTTAAGCGCATCAAATATTCACTGCGTTTAACCCCTTGGTGTTCGGCCGCTTACACGCATTCCTATGGGAGCAAGGTATTCAGTCGAATACTATTTGCTCATCTCTAGTCCTTAGCCTTAAGAGGCAACCTTGCCAGGCAGATGTCTGATAACTGTGACTGTAACAAGCTGTGCACCTGTGTGTCCATCACATGATCATGGACTGTATATCACATGATCATGGACTTTATATCACATGACCATGGACTGTATATCACATGACCACAGACTGTATATCACATGACCACAGACTGTATATCACATGACCATGGACTGTATATCACATGACCATGGACTGTATATCACATGACCACAGACTGTATATCACATGACCACAGACTGTATATCACATGACCATGGACTGATTTTTATCCACCTGGAATAGGCAGATTGGATACACCCCTGGCCGTTACAGAAGGTAGACGCAGAAAGCTCCTATGATAACAGCAAGCAGAGATCTTGAAAAATATGGGGGAATGATGCAAAAAGTATATTGAGAAATGCAAAAAATACAACTGAATACTTCTTTAAAATAAAATGTTGGCAAGGTCTGGATCTGCCCATGTTTCATTGGAAACCATGACTGTGGGCTTGGTATAGCCTAACCTTTTGAACAGTTTCACAAAAACATCTCATTTCCCCTTGCACCATCACTGGCACCGATCGCTCTCGCACTTCCCTTCATTTCCTCATTGCCTAATAGACCAAGAAGAGTCTGCCCTTAACCCGTTTGTGCCCATTGAGGCCTCGGTAAGATCTGTTCCCCAGACTATAGGAAGTCGCTGCGCTTGTAATCTTACTGGTTCTAGAAGGGAGGCCATGTGAAACTTTATATGAGAACGAGAACTGAAACTCAGGGTATGGGAATAAACAGAGACATTACATAATTTCATATGTATAAAAAAAATAAATTACAATATAAAGTTCTAAAATTGATCTCAAAAACAGTTTTATGTGAAGGCCACAGGTTCTTACTAACTACTAGCAATAGGGATGGGACCAACATGGACTCGACGCCATCTCCCATAGTGGCCACATGTACTGTACACATGACCTTGGTTTCTGTTATAAGACGTTAATGCCCACAACTCCCATCATACGGCCAAAGATTATCGTTTCACCCGGTGACTCTCTCACGAATGTAAGTGACCGGGTCAGTCTTAGCATCCTCAGGGGTGAACTTGGCTTCTCTGATGCCTTTGGCGAACAATAGAAAGGAACCCCCTCACCACAAAGAAAAGGTTACCTTTGGTTGTGTGATGGGGCCCCCTAATTAGGACAAGCCCCCCATTGGCAGATAAAAATCCCCTTATTTGGCACCCACATAGTATAAGACCCCCTTTATTTGGCCCCTACACAATATGCAACCCCCTTGTTTTGGCCCACCACATGATACATTATCCCCTTTTTCTAGCCCCTACTTTTTGACCTACTTTTTCTGGCTCCCCATACGGTTTATAACCCCCTTTTTTTTAACCTCACACAGTATATGACCCTCTTCCCCACCACCACATTACATGACCCCTCATTTAATGGCCCCCCCACAGTATATGACCCCTTTCTTATGGTCCTACCACACTAGATAACCCCTTTTTTGCCCCCCATACTATATGACCCTTTTTATGGCCCCACACAGTACAAGACCCCTTTCTTATGGCCCTTCCACACTAGATGACCCCTCCCCCCCCACACTATATGGCCCTTTTTATGGCCCCACACAGTACATGACCCCTTTCTTATGGCCCTACCACACTAGATGACCCCTTTTTTGCCCCCCACATAATATATGACCTCTATTTATAGCCCCCACACAGTATCTTTTTTCTATCTTTTTTCCTGCAATGCGTGGATAAGATTAATAATTGATAAATCTCACTCACTTTGTGGGTACTGACAAGGTAAGTTCACACAGAGGAAGATGAAGATGAATTCCTCTTCATTTTACGACGCCATTTTCTGTCCACAGACTAGTCGCGAAGGGATGCCAATGAAGAGCAATGATATTGCGTTACGGCTTTCTGCTGATGATTTATCCCAGATGAATGGGCCTAATCCACATGGAGTCTCGAGCTGAGGAATAGAGATGAGCAAACAGTAAAATGTTCGAGGTTCGATATTCGTTTTGAGTAGCCCCTCAATATTCGACTACTCGAATCGAATATCGAACCCTATTATAGTCTATGGGGGGAAATGCTCGTTTCAGGGGTAGGCAACGTTCGATCAAATTATACTTACCAAGTCCACGAGTGAGGGTCGGGCTGGATCCTCCGAGAAGTCTTCTCCGTGCAGCGTCCCCACAGCATCTTCCGGCTCTGAATTCACTCTGCCAGGCATCGGGCCTGGGCAGAGCCAACTGCGCATGCCCACACTACAAGCGAACATGCGCAGTCGGCTCTGCCCAGGCCCGATGCCTGGCAGAGTGAATGAAGAGCCAGAAGATGCCGTGGGGAAGCTGCACGGAGAACACTTCTAAAGGAAAGAAGAACCAGCGTTGATTGGCCAACTGTATAGCATTCAGCCAATCAATGCTGGTTCTGCATCGAATTTTTACATTTGAACAGCGAGTGGTACTCGATCGAGTACGAGTATTTTGAATACCGTAGTATTTGATCGAATATCTACTCGATCGAGTACTACTCGCTCATCTCTACTGAGGAATCCTCGGCAAGATCGAGCAGGACGCTTACTTTTTCAGCATCCTGCTGCGGTCTCGCCTCCCAGTAAAGACAATGGGAAGCAGAATCTGCTGCGGATTCGGGAGCTGAAGTCATTTCTCCAAAATTTTGCATTAGGACCCAGGAGCTTAAAGCCCGGCCTATGACTCATATAAATATACCCTGCAAACAAACACGATGATAATATAAAGCCTATGATAAAAATAAAATCTGTAATGCTCTCCTTCTGCATATCTGGCGGTATAATCTATATTGCAGCATCGAGGTTCTTGTTTGTGAAAGGAGAACTATATGACCACAATCTACGATCTGAGATAATGTTGCATCAGGACCGTTTACACTGGAAATATATTACTAAGCGACAGACTTAAAGTCTATGTGGAGACATACAATAAACAAACAGGGACGCCTCCCTCCCCACCATGAAAATTGAAGCTAAGATTATGTTGCGGCTTGCAGTATGGATGTAATCTGTACATATCACTTCAGTTACAGTTATGGTTAAGAAATGCTGGAAAGTGACAATAAAACCATCCATGGAAATGAATTATGCTTACTGATATGGAGATGAGCTTCCAGCGCATGCGCACTTCTGCATTAGGCCGAGGCCCCACGTTGCAGAAATGCTACATTACCTGCATAGTGGATGAGAGTCTAGCTAATCTGATCCACACATTGCAGAAAACAATCTGCAGCGGAATTCAAAAACATCCGCTTCATTGGAGAAATGTGCATGCGCCAGGACCACCGATAAACAGTTCCATGAGCACATTGGACTCATCTCTTAGGCCTGGTTCACATCTGAGTTTGGTATTCCATTCAGGTAGTGTGGCTGAATCAGCCGCGGTGTCCGTCTTGCGGCAGCACCCTCCACCTTTCTGGCGATGGAATATGCACACGCAGATTTGTGTGTAAACTAAGCCTAATAGGGTCCGTGTGTTTTCTGTGCAGTGTCCACACGAATCATACGGAGAGAAAACTACAGCAACAAAGCAGCACTTTTCTCTCCACATAATTCGTCCAGACACCGCGTAGAAAACACACAGACCCCATTATCGTCTATGGGGCCTGTGTGGTTTCTTAGCTAACTGCTTTTTAATCTGTATAGGTTTCCATTCTTAGGGGTCCCCAAGCGGACTCTCTGAACGGAATACCGAACGCAGATGTGAACCAGGCCTTAGTAGCTATTACTGCAAACAGTCTTATAATGAATTGCAATGTATAATCAAATCACTATACTTCTAGTGCAAGCTACGTAGCGCCGCCTGTAATATATGCATATACTAGACAAGTCTTCTATAGGTTCCTGGCTGCCACGGTATTGTATCATTGACCCCAGATCTAAATCCTAGGGTCGGTGATACACCCCAAAATGGCACCTCAGTCATGTTTGACCTAGTCTTTAGAAGGGGTAATACCTGCGATTAGTGCGAGTACTGATCTCAGGTATTGGTACCAAGTCTTCACTGAGCAGACGCCATATTTAAATACCCAACATCTGCAAATCTCATGCATATATTGTGGAAAAATGCAACAAAAAATTTAACAGGTTGGGGGAGCGCTATCTTTTTTCCATAGACTTATATGGGGGGAGGAAAAATGCCAAATGCAACAGAAAAGCAGTGCTGTGGAGTTTTCCACGGTGCTTTTTAGCTCTGATTAGCAATAATCTAAATGTAAAAAAACATTTACCATAAATCACATGAGCGTTGACGGCATGATCGTAGGCAAGTTCAACATTCATTGTCAGTATACAATCCTATAGACACCTGTATACACCCGCTCCATCTATTTACATCTATAGGGATATGACCCCAGAACAACAGGTCAAATAACTTCAATATTGATGGATGATTTCATGGCAAACCTTGACACATTCCTTGCTGATAGAAAATTTTGATAAATGACTAAGATGGTATTTGTTCTTTACTCAATGATGGCTTTTGCATAATACAAGTCCACAATGGATCCCATACAGGGAATGATCAAGACTCCTCTCGGGCTTCTCATCCCTCTTCAGAAATCAGGTGCCCCATTATGTGCATTGGGTCAACACCTGGGTGAAGGCGTATCATGAATATGCAAGATCATCCAGTCCCCCTCAATAATACCAATATTGTGTTGTATATGGGGTAGATAACATGATCTCCATGCACCTTGCCTAAAATGCTGCCCTGTATTTGGTCATCCACTGTGGTTAGCTGGAGTACATCCAGTTTCCCCATGTAAAATTACTGGGTGCCATATTTGTATGCAGTTTTATATGAAATAATGGAGGATTATGTAGATAATCTGTTTTCCCATAGTCCAAACAGCAGCACAACAGATGGGGTATTCCTGCCCCTGCGTGCAATCAGGACAGGTGGAACTTTTACTCAATCAAAGAACCTCCCCTATAAGAGGTCACCAGACCTCCCCCTCCTCGTGTTAGTTCTAAAGTAGAGATTTCCAAACCCTTCAGAAAATTAACAAGCCAAACATACAGGGAGGGAGCTTTGTGCTGCTGTTTGGACTATGGGAAAACAGATTATCTACATAATCCTCCATTCCCCATACGTCCAACACAGCAGCACAACAGATGGGGAGGTAGCAAGAAACCCCCCCTAGGGTGGGACTTCCTGACAAACTGATGTCAATACCGAGCGACCGAAGGCAGCCGCCTCTGCGCTAAAATCGTCCAACCTATCATGTCTCACAAAGTTAAGTGAGAACTCCAGGTTGCTGCCGCACAAATCTGGTCCAGGGAGATGGAATATCTCTCCCCACATGTCGTGGCAACTGCACAACTAGAATGTGCCCTTAAAACTCAGGCGGAAGTAGGCCCTGAGTACTGAATGCTTGAGAGATGGCCTCCTTGATCCATCTCGCCAATGTTGCCTTCAAGGCTCTACACCCCTTGTATTTTCTGAAAAGACTTACCAGAAAGGTTTTCTGGGTCGACGGGACTTTTTGGAATAAATCCCGGGAGATATCTTAATTGTACCCTGTCTGGAAGAATAGTAAATACGGCTCAGAGGCTGCTAAAGCCTGCAGTTCTCCAGTACGCTTAGCTGATGTGACGGCTAAGAGGAATTCCACTTTGCAGAAGAGGAACTTTAGTCCTATGTCTTGTAGTGGTTCAAAGGGGGGCCCACAGAGCCCCTGCAGTACCGTAGCTAAATCCCATTGGGGGATTAGGACTTGGATTGCGGGTCGGAGCCACCGGCCCCTCTTAAGGATTAATTTACCAACGAATCTTGAGACAATCTTATCCCTAATATGGCTGAAAGGGCAGCTACATGCACTTTTAATGTCACCGGGGTGAGGGCTTTCTCCAGCCCGCTTTACCAAAACTCCAATACCGTCTCCATAACTGGTATTGCACGTTGATTCTCTGTGCACCATTGCTGGTAAATTCTGCCAATCCTCATGTAGCTTCTATTCATAGAATCTGCCCTTGAGCAGGCCAGTGTTGTCCGCATGGCCTGTGACAATCCCCCATGTCCGTATAGGGTGCGGTCAACCTCCAGGCTGTCAGGTTGAACCTCTTCAGGTCCTGGCATAGCCACTTGTTTCGGGTTACCAGGTTGTGAAGAAGTGGAAGCCTCCAGTAATTCCCTCGACTCATCTGTATGAGGTGGGTAAATCATGCCCTTTTTGGCCAGAACGGTATGATGGCAATCACCCATACCTGGTCTTGACTGATCTTGGCCAATACCTTCAAAACCATGGGAAGTGGAGGGAAGATGTATGCCAGCCTGAACCTCCAAGGTATTGATAGGGCATCTACTGCCAAGGGGTTGTCCTCCTGGTAGAGGGAACAGACCCTCTCCACCTTGGCATTGTACTGGGTGGCCATCAGATCCACCTCGGGGAGACCCCTCATCCGAGTCAACTGACGAAAGACCTCCTGGTTGAGGGACCACTCGCCCGACACTGCTTCTCCCCTGCTGAGCTGGTCTGCCAGCACGTTCAGATGTCCCCTTATGTGCACCGCACTGAGGTGGCTTAGATTTTCCTCAGCCCAGGAAAAAAATCTGATCTGTTAGCTTGAAGAGGGAGGGGACCTCATCCCTCCCTGCTTGTTCAGGTAGAGGACCACCGTGACGTTGTCCGTCCTGACTCTGACCGCCTTGCCGCGTAGATCCTGGGTGAAGTATAGCAGGGTTCAATTCACTGCGCAGACTCGCGCCAATTCGATGACTGAGCAGTCTCCAGTCGGCTCCATGTCCCTTGTGCCAGGGTCTCCCCCCGATGCGCTCCCCAGCCATGGAAGGAGGCATCCGTTGTCAACAGGGTCCAGTCGGGCTGGACCGTGGACATCCCGTCCTTCAATAGGGACCACCATTGCAGTGATCGACGGGTACTGATGGACAACTGGATAGGCTTCTTCAGCCCTGAGGGGCTGCGGCTCCAAACCTTGAGGATCTCGCTCTGTAGTGGACGCATATGCTCTAGTGCCCATGGAACTGCATCTGACATTAAACCTAGGACCTTCATTGAGGTTCTTACCCGAACCTCCCGCGTATCCGCCAGATGTTGCAACGCCCGACAAATCTACTCCTTCTGACTGTGAGGGAGAGATATCTCCATCCTCTGAGAGTCCACAATGAACCCAAGAACTGGATTCTGGTGGTGGGGACGACTGCCGAGTTTTGACCATTGATCAGCCCGCCTAACTCTTCTAGGAAGGCGATAGTGATCCTTAGGTGGGCCGCGAGAACCTCTGTTGAGTGGGCCTTTAACAGCCAATCGTCTAGGTACGGTATGATGAATATACCTTGGAGCCGAAGAGCTGCAACGACCGGGGCCACGACCTTTGTAAAGGTGTGGGGGGCCGAGGATATTCCAAACGGAAGAGCTGTGAACTGCAGATGACACAGAGTACCGTTCAGCACAACCCCGATCCTCAAGAACCTTCTGTGTGGCGGAAATATCGGGACGTGTAAATATGCGTCCCTTAAATCTAGGGTGACAAACCTGTCTCCTCGGTGCAGAAAAGGTGTCACTGACCTGATAGTTCCCATCCGGAAACAGGTCTTGAGGACGTATTGGTTGAGAAATCTTAAATCGACCACCATTCTCTGACTCCCGATGTTTTGGGTCCCAAAAACACTGGAGAGTAAAATCCGGTCGATTGCTCTGCCAGGCACTGGCTCTAGAGCGCCTTTGTCCAGGTATCCCTGAACAGCGTTCTCCAGAAGGATCTGCTTTTGAACACAAAACGCGGGTTTACACAAGTTTGTCGGGTGGGTGAGATGTGAACTTTATTTTGTAGCTCGAATACACGAGCTGGAGGCCCCATGGGTCCTGAATGTGACGGCTCCATGCCACCGAGAAGTGGGAAAGTCGACCTTCCACTGGCAAAGCGGATACAAGGGGAGGGGGGAGTAGACGTCAGAAGGTAGTTTTCTCCTTCTCAGGCTCCCGGATGGTGCGTCAATTTATTCCTCCATAATGGTATCCAGCTCTTTCCAAAAGAGCCTGCCCGGCTCAAACGGAAGTGCGCACAAGTAGTATTTGGAAGTACTATCTGCCCTCCAGGGCTTCATCCACAGGGGGCGTTTTGCAGCCGTGGCTAATGAGATAGCCTTCGCCGCAATCTTCACTTGATACAAACCTGCTTCTGCCAAATAATTTACTGCTACAGAGGTGGAGGATAGGAACGCCAGAAGATCATCACAGGGAACACCTGTATAGATATCTCTACACAGAGTAGATATATTACCTCGCAGGAACTGAACGACTTCTCCTGTTGAACTCCCACGGAGGCCTGCGCAGATGCTGCAGTATAAATTCGGTGCAGGGAACCCTCTGCACGCCTGTATATCGCATCCTGGAGATTTGAGCCATCTTCTGATGGCACTAACGTGCGCCTCGATAATTTAGAGACAGCCATATCGACTCTTGGGGGAGGACCCCAACGATCAAATTTGTAGTGACGCCGACACAGTAGGCGTTAGTCAGGCAGCCTACAGGCAGATGGCACAGATGGAGAAGGCAGATCTAGCCTTCGGGTAGAGTACGAACAGTATAGAACTCTAGACCCGGTGCACTTAACATAAAAGTCTGTTTCCTTACAGACAGCAATACGAAAAAAACTCCCTTTTTTTTTTTTTTTTTTTAAGGGACTTGTTCACTCACAAAAGTAGTCTTGGTGCACCTTAGCTTACCTCACCAGAGCTGTGGGAGTTGCTGGATAACTCACTGCCATCTCATAGGCTGCAGTTCCCATTAGCTGCGCTTTAGGGCAGCGGGAAGCCCGGACAGATAGGTGCGGTAAAGCCATAGCAATCGCACAGGGCATCGCAATAGACATGCACAACTATGCACTAAGCAAGAAGGGAGCAGAAGCTGACACACAAATTCCATGCCTGTGAACTGTAACACAGCTAGGCACCTACAGGCCACAGTAATAGACATAAGTGCTCACACTATGCACTAAGCATGAAGGGAGCAAAGACTCCACACAAATTCCATGCCTGACTGTTACACAGACAGGCCATTGCAATAGAAATGAGTGCTCACACTATGCACCAAGCATGAAGGGAAGCAAGGCTCCCACACAAATTCCATGCCTGCCTGTAACACAGACAGGTACATACACACCACTGCAATAGACATAAGTGCTACACTATGCACTAAGCATGAAGGGAGCAAAGACTCCACACAAATTCCATGCCTGCCTGTAACACAGACAGGCCATTGCAATAGAAATGAGTGCTCACACTATGCACTAAGCATGAAGGGAAGCAAGGCTCCACCCAAATTCCATGCCAGACTGTAACACAGACAGGTACATACAGGCTACTGCAATAGACATACCATAGACATAATAGAGTGCCCATAGCAAAAAGTATCAGTGCTTTTAGTTTTCAGTAAACACAGAGGAAAGCTAGGACTCAGCTTACCTTACTGGGCAGTGAATGAGCTGTGCACAGCTGAACATCAGACACCCTGCAAAGCAGGTAAGACAAAACCTAAATCTTTCTCTCAGAAGGAAAGAAAGAGAAGGAAAGAAAGGGAAAGAAAGGGAAAGAAGAAGGAGCTAACAGTCACCTTCTTCCGATCCCGGAGGAGGCCACAGGCCTCCTCACCACCTGTCCCTGTCCGCAGGACAGAAAAAAACACGAGGAGGGGGAGGTCTGGTGACCTCTTATAGGGGAGGTTCTTTGATTGAGTAAAAGTTCCACCTGTCCTGATTGCACGCAGGGGCAGGAATACCCCATCTGTTGTGCTGCTGTGTTGGACGTATGGGGAATATGAATTGTAGATATATTCCTTCAAGGTTTCATGAAAGTTATAACTTATTAAAACCAAATATAAGGAATGTACTCTCACTTATATCGGAAAGGCTATTACTTCCCAGTTAGGAGTAAAGCCCTCCAAAAAAACAAGAAGTAAAAATGAAAGTTTGCAAAATTAAGTTGCAACAAGGATTTCCAAAAAAATTCGAGTTAAAAAAAGTTCAACTTAAAAAAAAAAATATATATATATATATATATATATATATATATATATATATATATATATATATACTAGCTGGTACCCGCGACTTCGTCTGCGGTGATTGTAGAAGTGGGTATATACAGGCGCGAGTAAGGTTTTCGTACTGTGTATAAGGGATGGGATATGAAATGTAACTTTGTATCTTGTTTTTGCTGTAATTCAGAGAATACGTGAGACTTTTGTGTTGGATGTAATTTGTATTTGAGCTGCTATATATACGGTGTTGTGAGAAACTTTACATAGTGACTTTGGGACAGAAGTATTTGAAGTTAACCCCTTCCTGCCGATGGCATTTTTTGATTTTGGTTTTTCGTTTTTGACTCCCCTCTTTCTAAACCCCATAACTTTTTTATATCATATGAGGTCTTAATTTTTCTGGGACAAATTTTTCTTCATGATGCCACCATTATTTATTCTATATAATGTACTGGGAAGCTGGGAAAAAATTCTGAATGGGGTGGATTTGAAGAAAAAATGCATTTCTGCGACTTTCTTACGGGCTTTGGTTTTACGGCGTTCACTGTGCAACCAAATTGACATGTCCCCTGTATTCTGTGTTTCGTTATGATGCTGGGGATAACAAATTTATATGGTTTTATTTATATTTTGACCCTTTTAAAAAATCCAAAACTATGTTAAAAAATTTTTTTTTGAAAAGTCACCATATTCCGACAGCCGTAACTTTTTTATACGTCCGTGTCCGGGGATGCATAGGGCGTCTTTTTTTGCGGGATCGGGTGTACTTTGTAGTTCTACCATTTTCGGGAAATGTTATTGCTTTGATCACTTTTTATTCAAATTTTTATCAGAATCAAAACAGTGAAAAAACGGCAGTTTGGCACTTTTGACCATTTTTCCCGCTACGGCATTTACCGAACAGGAAAAATATTTGTATAGATTTGTAGAGCGGGCGATTTTGGACATGGGGATACCTAACATGTATGTGTTTCACAGGTTTTAACTACTTTTATATGTGTTCTAGGGAAAGGGGGGTGATTTGAATTTTTATCCTTTTTATTTGTTTTTATATTTTTTTTACTTTTTTTTAAACTTTTTTTTTTGCATTTATTAGACCGCCTAGGGGTATTGACATGGGTGGGCAGTGTCGCGGATTGTCAGAGCGGTGGGGGTCGGCAAACATGGCTACTCCGGAGCGTTAAAGAGAACCTCCTGGAGTATCGTTAAGGTGAGGGGCAAAGTGGTAAAGTATATGTATATGTGATTGTGTGGGGTTAGGGGCGAGGCTGTAGGGGGCAATATGAATTTTGTGGCTTGCTATGGTCCAAAGTGTGTGAGATTGCAGAGATGGTGGTGTGAGTTTGGGTTTTGTGGGGTTCCTGGCACAAACGTATGTGCGCTATTGTGACGAAAAGTAGCCTATTGCGCAATCGGGTGTATTAGCTATGTTTGTGGAAACTTTCAGCCAAATCGGTCGAGCGGGTTTTGCGTGATTGAGAAACAAACATCCGAACATCCAAACCAACACACAAACTCACAAACCCACAAACTTTCACATTTATAATATTAATAGGATATATATATATATATATATATATATATATATATATATATATATATATATACTGTATATGGTATATTTGTATGCTCTCCCTGTGTTTATGTGGGTTTCCTCCCATACTCCTAAGACATACTGATAGTAAATTTAGACTTTGGCATTTATGGGTCAGTGAACGACAATGAACACCTTTGTCAGTGTGAAACATCGGTTGGTGCCACACAAGTAGGAGAAATAAATAATACTTCTTAGCCCAGATTTACTAATAGTTAGTCACATAGTGTAAAATGAACATCTATATGATAGCTCCTCCTCCACAACTCTCCTTAAACTAATCCTTCGTGTGAGAAAATCACACTACAAATATTTGTCATTTGTCTTTCTATTAAGAAGTTATATGCTCCTCTCAGAAGCACTGCCCTTTTCTCTGCTTCCCTGATGCTCACAGTAGGGAGAATTTACTAACCCATGTACACTATGTTTTCTGGCATAAATTATGGTAAATGTGGGACATCTTTGGACCAGGACCATTTTCTTCTTTGTGAAAAAGATGCTCCAAATTGTTCCTCCAACATCCCACTTACCACAAAAAAAAATAACTCCCCAGAAAGCTGGCATGAGTTATACCTGAAATCTATGCCATTCCTGTTGGACGTAGAGCCTCTTAATAATATCGGTGCATCTTGCACCAACTGAAGACTTAAAACACTGACCCAGATTTACTAGCTGGGTTGTTCCTGAAAGCTTTACCCCCAAATTGATATATTTCAGGTACACAATAGTGCATCCCACTTTTTAAGGCAATGGGTGGTGCAGGACATGGAGCAAGGAAACCTGTGTAGAGACAACTTAGCACGATAAATTTACTGCAACTCACATCAGAAAACTGGCATGAGTTATATCCTATACTGGCATAGGTTTCAAGTCAATTGGAGAATCTTAATAACTTAGGCACATCTTACATGGAATTACTTAAGACAGTCTTAATAAATTCTACCCACTGTGTGCATCAGAGGATCAGAGAGGTGCACAGTGCTCCAGAGGGGAGCATATAGCTTCCAAATTTCAATTGTAAAGCCTGTTTAAAATACCTTTACCCTTACTGAACATGCTAGAGCCATACTAGTGGTCTCCTACAGATATCAGTAAGCCTAATCAGTACTATTAACATGGACATATACTATGTAAGATTAAGCTTTATTTTTAAATAAGAACATTTGCAAAAAGAAACTTCACACTTATAATGAAAACCTAACTGGTCCATAGATATATATAATACATTTTGTATAAATATCTGGTCTTGTTCGGTTCATTCAGAGGGTGCGGCCTGTGGGCATCTGGGGCATACAGTGTGCGGTTGTAGGTGTAGAAGTAGATGGGTGGTAATGTCTTTTCTTACTAGTCATACTGCAACATTTGTGGTCACCTTCTAATAGAAACCAAATTGGGCTTTGCCTAACAGCCTAGGCCCCTTGTCACAGTATAGTACAACCACGGGTGAACTGTATCAATGCTATTCTATGATTAGTCAATTTAGAAATGACCAAATTGGTTTGTATCCGATTCATTATAAATTTTCCAAAAATTTTGGGGTTGATATCTGAATCTTTTGGGACTAGATCCAAATGAACACTGCAGAATGACGGCAATCTGATTGATGGGCCACAGAGAATAGCAGGGAAGGCGTTAAACCGTAAATAAACTGTACTCACCTATCCTAGGCCCCTCCAACACAGATCCTTGATCCTCTCCAGTGGTCTCTGAAATTTTTGGCTCTCCAGCAATGACAATCATCACTTCCACGTGATCACTGAGGCCAATCTCAGGGGGGGTGTAATCGCTAAAAATAAAGAAAAATTGGTGGTGAGGCCTAGGACAAGTGAGGATGGTTTATTTTTAACTCCTGGCGCTTGGTCGTACAGGGTGTGCTACTCTTTTTATTTGAATGGAAATAACTGAGTTAGCATTCGGGAATCACCCACGATCGCCATTGAAATGAATTCAGCAGTGTGTCCTTTATGACCAGGCATTCTGGTCAGATCTGATGGCAAAACATGCCTGTTCTCAAGAACGGTGGTTGTCTGAATGGTGGGACACCCAACCATCAGCAAGTTACCCCATATTCTTTCTATAGGGGTAATTTGTTCTAACTGGAATACCTCCTTAATGACCCCAGGACTAAAAGCAATAAGCCACCCTCAGGATGAGACCCATACTGATATTTGCTATGGTGTCCCCCATAGAGAGATTTGGACATTGGTGGAAGCCCATGACGCTACGGCTTATTACATTCTAAGCATCTCAATCACATCTCTAAGCTATGTTTCCACCATAAAAGATAAGATCTGTGTTACCGAATGTTACTGTATGTTGCCTAATTTGTACCATATGGTAGGAGAGGAGGGCAAAGTATTAATTCTTACCACGATAGCCCATTATTTTTGATTAATGGAAAGTCAACGGGTAAAATCGCAACTTTTCCCGTTACCTGAATGACCTACTTAATGACATTGTTTTTGTAGTAGCCATTTAACAACTTCCCACTCAAAGGAAGCACACCCTTTGGAGTCAAATTGTACTTCTTATTTCCATGCCTTGACCGTATTTCCGGTTTTAGATGTTGGTCTATTTTTTGTGTATGTAAACATCTTACAGTCCTATGAAAAAGTTTGGGCACCCCTATTAATCTTAATCATTTTTAGTTCTAAATATTTTGGTGTTTGCAACAGCCATTTCAGTTTGATATATCTAATAACTGATGGACACAGTAATATTTCAGGATTGAAATGAGGTTTATTGTACTAACAGAAAATGCGCAATATGCATTAAACCAAAATTTGACCGGTGCAAAAATATGGGCACCTCAACAGAAAAGTGACATTAATATTTAGTACATCCTCCTTTTGCAAAGATAACAGCCTCGAGTCGCTTCCTGTAGCTTTTAATCAGTTCCTGGATCCTGGATGAAGGTATTTTGGACCATTTCTTTCTACAAAACAATTCAAGTTCAGTTAAGTTTGATGGTCGACGAACATGGACAGCCCGCTCTCAAATGATCTGAAAACAAAGATTGTTCAACATAGTTGTTCAGGGGAAGGATACAAAACGTTGTCTCAGAGATTTAACCTGTCAGTTTCCACTGTGAGGAACATAGTAAGGAAATGGAAGACCACAGGGACAGTTCTTGTTAAGCCCAGAAGTGGCAGGCCAAGAAAAATATCAGAAAGGCAGAGAAGAAGAATGGTGAGAACAGTCAAGGACAATCCACAGACCACCTCCAAAGAGCTGCAGCATCATCTTGCTGCAGATGGTGTCACTGTGCATCGGTCAGCAATACAGCGCACTTTGCACAAGGAGAAGCTGTATGGGAGAGTGATGAGAAAGAAGCCGTTTCTGCACGTACGCCACAAATAGAGTTGCCTGAGGTATGAAAAAGCACATTTGGACAAGGCAGCTTCATTTTGGAAACAAAAATTGAGTTGTTTGGTTATAAAAAAAGGCGTTATGCATGGCGTCCAAAAAGAAACAGCATTCCAAGAAAAACACATGCTACCCACTGTAAAATTTGGTGGAGGTTCCATCATGCTTTGGGGCTGTGTGGCCAATGCCGGCATCGGGAATCTTGTTAAAGTTGAGGGTCGCATGGATTCCACTCAGTATCAGCAGATTCTTGAGAATAATGTTCAAGAATCAGTGACGAAGTTGAAGTTACGCCGGGGATGGATATTTCAGCAAGACAATGATCCAAAACACCGCTCCAAATCCTCAGGCATTCATGCAGAGGAACAATTACAATGTTCTGGAATGGCCATCCCAGTCCCCAGACCTGAATATCATTGAACATCTGTGGGATGATTTGAAGCGGGCTGTCCATGCTCGGCGACCATCTAACTTAACTGAACTTGAATTGTTTGTCCAAAATACCTTCATCCAGGATCCAGGAACTGATTAAAAGCTACAGGAAGCGACTAGAGGCTGTTATCTTTGCAAAAGGAGGATGTACTAAATATTAATGTCACTTTTCTGTTGAGGTGCCCATACTTTTGCACCGGTCAAATTTTGGTTTAATGCATATTGCACATTTTCTGTTAGTACAATAAACCTCATTTCAATCCTGAAATATTACTGTGTCCATCAGTTATTAGATATATCAAACTGAAATGGCTGTTGCAAACACCAAAATATTTAGAACTAAAAATGATTAAGATTAATAGGGGTGCCCAAACTTTTTCATAGGACTGTATGTTATAAGACGCCGCTTGTATTTTGCAGTACTATAGGTAAAAAAAATTTCCAGTTCCTTTACATCCTGTTGACCCTTTTAACTTTATAACAAGGGTCTCGTAACTCAATATGGATTATGTCGTCTACAAAGAGGGCAGAGGTTGTGGTCACACCAGGCATTGGTACCTGAGGGGTCCAAGTTCAACGTATGGATAGTAGCAGATCCCATAGAGTGTAATGGCTGGTGGCCCTGGAATTTTCATAACTGGGACTCCTGGGGAACCGGGCAAAAGGCCTAGGGTTGTTTTCATGTTTTTATCTACATATACTTTTGGCAAGTTGGTGTGACCATGCTCAAATAGAGAAAAACTAGAGTTAAAAATCCCCCCACAAGTAATTTTTTTTGGGAAAACTGGTCTTATTTAATGGAATCAGAAATTCCCTGACTACAGCAAAAAAAAAGTATTGGTGACATCATTGGGATTACATCATTGGGATTCCAAGAGGAAGGCAAAGGGCGGCAGCTTCATCCAGTCTGTTTTCTTCTCATAATGAAAATTACTTTTGATCTCGTACCAAAAATGACTTCTGGAGTTTCCCAGTCAGTTCACAGGAATCAGAGACTGTCAGAAATAACCCTGGACCTCAGCTGATGAAACAGAGAACGATATAGAGATGGTGAACACGTGTGTAAATGTTCAGCTACTCAAACATACAGCGTTGGGTGGACGACACGAAAACCACCTGTCCACAATGGTCTCCTAATATTGTCACTGCCGCCATTCTATAGTCAACCCTTCTGTCAGATGCCATTTTTGTAAGGTTCCGAGCAAGTCATTCAGCAAGACCTGAAGTGGCTGATGAGCGGGTATTGTTAGGTGTCTATTCACATGATGAACCAAGCATGTCACAATTTTTGTAAAAGGAGTTTGAAAATTGTGTACAATTTGACATCATGATGTATTGACAATGGAAAGTCGAGAGGCAGGAGAAGAACTTGTCCAACCCCAAGGTGGAGAGTATGAACATTTTACACTAGGTTCACACCTGCGGTCGGGATTCCATTCTTCAGGTCCACTTGGGTTCCCAAAAAGCGGAAACCCAATCTGCTTAACAAATGGTTACCTGCGGAAACCCCTAGACTATAATGGGGTCCACTGGGTTTCCGCCCAAAAAATGTGGAGAGAAAAGTCCTGCATTCAGGAGCCCGGAAAGGTGGGCATCATTGTTTTTGTTTTTCTTCAGCTCCCCCAAGGCCTTCACTTACTATACTCTGGAGTCTGAAGAGACCCCAGAGTATAATAATGACTCTTTGGAGATGAACTCCAAATTTCTAGTTCCATAGCGAGGCTATGGAAGTCTCTGCCCCAGGAAGTGGTGATGGTGGATTCTAGATTTTAAGGACACGTTGATCCAGGGTTTTTATACTGACTCCCAAATTGGGGTAGGGAAGGAATTTTTTCCCCTGAAATGGGGCAATTGGCATGAGCTGTAGGGGATTGTAGGGTTATAGGTTGGACTTGATGGACTGATGTCTTCATCCAACCTCATCTACTATGTAACTATGTAACTAAAATCTAAAAAAAATTCATAGGGAACCCAACTCATTCCAAATTGATTCGCTACAATTTTGGTAATATGGGCCCTGACGTAATATGGCTTCTATCTGGCGGTGTAGTTCTGTGTGGTCACATGTAAAGCATCACCATGAATCCTGCCAAATGTCAAGCTGAGCTCTGCTACATCTCTACATATGTTAAATGTATATCTTTACTTTAGGAAAGAGATCTCTGCACCCCGTGACTACTACATGCTGTATACATTCTGAGGAAATGCCAGGGTTTGTACAGATGGACTTTGAGTCTCGCAGATACGTTACAAGAGCTGTAGGATTAAAGTCAGACGCTGTCTTATAATAAACACGCCGCCACGTCAGTCTCTGAAGTAGAACTCCGCCTGACACACCGACACTTTTATCACTGCGCCAAGATAATCTTGCAAATGAAAGCTATTATTACTATTGTGAATGCAGATTCCATACGCCAGTCATGTGTCAGAAAGCGAGGCTTATGGAATTATATTATTATATCAATCCTTGTAAATTATTCTAAAAAAAAATAACACTAAGGAAAATGCTAAATTCTAAGATTTGTAATAATCTACAAGTAAATGACTGTAATTTTTATAAATCGGTGCCATGGTTGTCTATAGAAAGTTACTCTAACTCTACGTAGGAGTAGCTTAAAGCCGGGGCCCCAAGGACGACTTTGTATTGGGGCCCGCACTTACCTTGTGATTTCTTATATTGTACAAAGGCCTTTGGGCCCACCTCAGGGTCTAAGGCCTGGTAGCGATTTCTACGTCTATAGTGTCTATAGCTACACCCCCGTCTATAGCATAACTTTATATATGTATTTTAAGACTTTGTCCACTTTTGAACCTTTTTTACTGCTTTAGTGAATCCAAAAATGGAGAAAATCTGTAATAAATATCTGTGCACACAGCTCCTACGCAGACCTGTGCATCTCCATTGTAACAAAATCTCTGTATAGTCTGAAGGCATCCACCTAAACAGCATATAAGTTACTTTAGGCTCCTTAGAGAAAGGAGAGTTCAGACACCCGGCTCCCATACTGATCAGCTGTTCAGGACTGCTTCCGGGCCCAGTACCAGCGCTGCACCTCCCATGAGGCGACCTGAAGCGACCGCTTCAGGGGAGGGCGGCATTTTTGCTTACCTTAGCCAGTCCAGGACAAGCTGTCCTGGATTGGCTTAGCGTCACCGTCACCGAGCGGTGGATTGGGGAGGCCCTGTGGACGCAGCGCTGCTCCAGTGGCCTCCCCTCACGCTCAGGCAGAGAGCAGGTCCTCTCCGTGCCTGCTCTCTGCCTGCTAATGCCGCTCCGCCACGCCCCCTTTGCCCCGCCCCGCCCCCCTTTGCTCTGCTCCGCCCCCTCCTCCCGGGGGGGGGGGTGGCTTTCTGTCATCCGCCTCGGGCAGCGAAAAAGGCAGGTTCACCCCTGCCCAGTACTATACAGTATACAGATCCAAAAGCAGACAGCTACATACTGCAGGAATTTGGTGCTGATTTTGAGGCAGATTTCACTTCAATATCAGCACCAAATTCTGCCATGAATCTGATCGAACCAGGACACTGAAAAAACACCCAGCTCCCACACTGATCAGAACTGCTGTCAGACCCAGTACTATACAGTATACAGATCTGCAGCTCCATAGTGCAGCCTTGATCTCTCGGATGTGAACGAGAACTGAGCTGTAAGGGTATGTTCACATGGTGGAATTTGATGCTGACGTTGAGACAGATTCTGCCTCAAAATTGCCCCCAAATTCTGCCATGACACTGAAAAATAAGCATCTTTCTGTGGATCCCAATACTGATACAGTTGCGACATGAGCCTCTTGGCTGATCAGCCCCATTCATCTGGGGCTTTGTTTTAGCTTTTCAATGGAGAGACTTATAGGTATGGAAATGGAAGAGTTAATTTTGACGCCCCAAACTCCTCTTCCATGTCTGCTGTGTGAACACACCCTGATCAGACAGTTCAGCCACTATGTAATGTACTGAGCCATCTGCTTCCAGCTCTGTATACTGTATAGTACCAGACCCACTAAACAGCTGATCGGCACATGGGCTAGGTGTCAGCCCCCACTGATCAGTTTATCAAGAGATCATTTTAAAAATCTCAAAAAAAATCTCTTTAAAAACATGAAAGAGACATTGTAAACACTCAATAACAAGCCGACTAGCTGTGAGAAATCTATTCTCGCTGTAACCTTACCCACGCCCTATTTCCGTAACTAATACACAGACTTCCTCCAGATCCAGCTGATAGCACTGACTAATACACCTCAATATGGCTGAAGCTTGTTCTAGATCTGCAGTGCCTTGTAAAGACAGACAAGCAGTAACTATGCACCGCTGATATCTTCAGGATCTTATATCATACTTTATATGGAAAGATACTGAGCATAAGGACAAATATGGGATGTTAAACTGACATCTGTGATATGTAATGATTTCATATGAGTCAGTCTGAATTGTGCTTCACATCTCATGAAGCGACGTAAACCATGTATTGCTAAAGCTCCACATAGCGCCCCACAGAAAAATAGTGGCGTAACTGTATGATGCGCCATAGTGGCCCCTGCACACACAGTATGATGCCCCATAGTGGCCCCTGCACTCACAGTATGATGCCCTACAGTGGCCCCTGCACACACAGTATGATGTCCCATAGTGGCCCCTGCACAAACAGTATGATGCCTCATAGTAGCCCCTGCACACACAGTATGATGCACATAGTGGCCCCTGCACACACAGTATGATGCACATAGTGGCCCCTGCACACACAGTATGATGCCCCATAGTGGCTCCTGCACACACAGTATGATGCACATAGTGGCCCCTGCACACACAGTATGATGCCCCATAGTGGCTCCTGCACACACAGTATGATGCACATAGTGGCTCCTGCACACACAGTATGATGCACATAGTGGCCCCTGCACACAAAGTATGATACCCCATAGTGGCCCCTGTACACAGTATGATGCCCCATAGTGGCCCTTGCACACAGTATTATGCCCCATTGTGGACACCCATGAACAATTATTATACTCGGGGGTCTTTGCAGACCCCAGAGTATAATAATTAGAGACCCAAGGGAGGATACAAACATAAAAAGCTCTGCTACTTACCTCTCCCTGGCTCCGCTGCACTCCTACTGATGTCGGCCATCTTCAATGACGTACGGGACGTCAGGTGACCCGGGGCCTGCGTTGCGATACATAAGGACGCAGGCCCCGTTCATGTGATGTCAGGGACGTCACACAAGTAGGCCCAAAGCCTGCCCGGAACCAGGAGAGGTAAGTAAATAGGACCCATTACTGGAGTAGCTCCAGCTGGTAACAGCCTATAAGCGTCTGTGGTCAAGCCCCCTAATATCCCGGGCCCTGTGGCAGCCACTACCGCAGCTACCCCAGTAGTTACGCTACTGGCTGCAGGAATAACCAGCGGCTTCACATAAAGTCCACAGAGTTTTCCTGTCTGTGCCATCACAATCCACCAATGCGTAGGCCATCTTTGTCAGGTTTCTGGCTGATGATATGTTTATGGACAGTCCATTGGTAGTGATAATAAGCCGCCAACCTCATCTATCTAGAAGATTTCACAGTAATAATGTATTACAAGTGACTTTTTGGTCTTACTGTGGACCACGGAGGGGGAGGCATTTTGGAAACAATAAAGCCGTAATGCTAAGCACATGTTGAAATGTGTCTGTAAGCCTAAAGCTTTCCTCTACAAACCAGGACCGTATGCCTTTGATCACAGACTACGATTACAAAAACCATGGCACGGTCTTATATGAATGATGGCTTTTTGAACCTACGTGTAAATAACCATTTTTTACATATTTTAGTGCGGATCAGTATCAAGACTAACAAATACAGGTGTCCACTATTTTATGTGTTACCGTAAATGGAAACACCAAGGGTCAACGATATCAACGTTTCTAAGTAAATATAACAAGCGCATGAAGTTCATGAAGTCTTGTCATAACTTATACAAAAGAAAAAAAAATTACAAAAGAATATCCAAGCAAAGCATTCGTCTCCATCTGCACATTAGCAGAAACACATGCCGGCTTCCCTCCCTCGTCCATAGCTTTGCATGCCATAGAAAAAAACAAGGTCTAAGATGTGGGAATCTCTCGCTGAAAGAGATG
The DNA here is from genome assembly GCF_031893055.1 of Leptodactylus fuscus. Taxonomy (NCBI): domain Eukaryota; kingdom Metazoa; phylum Chordata; class Amphibia; order Anura; family Leptodactylidae; genus Leptodactylus; species Leptodactylus fuscus. The sequence goes on along the minus strand of NC_134268.1, from coordinate 202,933,852 downwards.
AAACAACATCCCTTTATGTGCATCTTGTAATAATCTGGGCGTTATTGATGCCGTAGGCTGCTGTACACATAGCGGTGGCGTGCCGCATGGCGGGGAACCGAAGGAATTTTCAATGGAAAAGCTGTGTTTTCAAAAACGCCCGTGTCAATTGTACATCCGGACGTTGCAAAAATGCAATGAAAAGCACTTCAGAAAAAAAAAACGTGATATGTGGGGGTCCAGTGGCGTAACTAGGAATGGTGGGGCCCCATGGGAAGCATTTGACATGCCCCCCCCCCGACACCGAAGACCTTTGCGCGTTCTATTATCCCCCATAGTGGCTCCTGCACACAGTATTATCCCCCATAGTGGCCCCTGCACACAGTATTATGTCCCATAGTGGCCCCTGTACACAGTATTATGCCCCATAGTGGCCCCTGCACACAGTATTATGCCCCATAGTGGCTCCTGCACACAGTATTATCCACCATAGTGGCCCCTGCACACAGTATTATCCCCCATAGTGGCCCCTGCACACAGTATTATGTCCCTTAGTGGCCCCTGCACACAGTATTATCCCCCATAGTGGCCCCTGCACACAGTATTATCCCCCATAGTGGCCCCTGCACACAGTATTATCCCCCATAGTGGCCCCTGCACACAGTATTATGTCCCTTAGTGGCCCCTGCACACAGTATTATCCCCCATAGTGGCCCCTGCACACAGTATTATCCCCCATAGTGGCCCCTGCACACAGTATTATCCCCCATAGTGGCCCCTGCACACAGTATTATCCCCCATAGTGGCCCCTGCACACAGTATTATCCCCCATAGTGGCCCCTGCACACAGTATTATCCCCCATAGTGGCCCCTGCACACAGTATTATGTCCCACTGTGGACACCCATAAACAATTATTATACTCTGGGGTCTTTTCAGACCCCAGAGTATAATAATCAGAGACCCGGGGGAATAAAAACATAAAAAACTACTGTTACTTACCTGTCCCCTAGCTCCTACATGGTCTTCTCCGCTGCCTTCTCCGCTGCTGTCCTTGTTCAATTACGTCGGACGTCACATGACCCGGGACGCAGGCTGGGTTCATGTGACGTCAGAGACGTCAGAAAGGACGTCAGGAAGGAGGCCTGGCAGGATCGTAGAGTAAGTAACATGTCATGTCAATCATTATACTCGGGGGTCCGAAAAGACCCCCGAGTATAATGATAGCAGCGGTAGCAGCTATCACCAGGCCCCTAATGTCCCGGGCCCTGTGGCAGCTGCCTCCGCTGCTATGGCGGTAGTTACGCCACTGGCGGGGTCTTTGCCTTAGGCTAAGGCTCCACGGTGCGGAAACGTAGCTTTTTTTGTTGCAGATTGCAGTGATGGGTTATTAAGTGCACTCCTATACCTTTAGCAGTGTTTGGAGAGATTTCTGGGTGTCTCTGGTTGCTGCTGCATCCTCTGCATTTGTTTACTTGGTGTAACTTCTTGCTGTGCAGCTTCCTATGTAGTTTCTACACTAGTTCCCTTTTACTCATCCATCCCCTCCTCTCTCACTCTGTTACACTCCCCCTCCCTGTCTCACTAGCTAAACTATCCCACCCACTACTTGCCCAAAGTCAGCTGGCAGATGCCAGGGCCCACTGGGCTCAAGGGGGCCTAGTGTTCAGATACTTTGTATATTCAGTCTCTTCCCTTGCTAAACTTGCTATCATCTGTTCACCACCCCCTGCTTGTCCCCTCTCTCACCTCTGACCCCTCTATGGCTGCTGTCTCCTCCAAGTGATGTATAGTGTTTCTGTAACCGCTGTGGGTGAAAAGATGTCCACCATGACCGTTGTGCGGCAAGTGTCTTTACCCATACACTGAAGACACATGGAGGTTTGGAGGTTTTTATGGGTTTTTTGGTGCAGATTTTACTTTTTTGAGCCAAACCCTAGAGTGCATTCAGCAAGAGGGAGACATATGCTCCCTTCCCATACATTTCCCATTTTCTGGAATCAAATTCTGGCTTTGGGTCAAAAAATTCTGCACCAAAATCTGAAGCTTTGTCTTTCCCATTATGTGAGATTTCTCGATGATGCACGAGATTACGTGAGGGCTGCATGCACATGTGTAACCGATATGCTCTTCTTCTGCAGATGGAGCAGACCTGTGAAGAAATAGATGAAATGTTTAGTAACCTGCTGGGGGAAATGGACCTGTTAACACAGGTGAGTCCTATCAATAGACGACACACCTGATCTTGAAGACAGGCCTTAAAATCCTTCACAATCCCACATTTGTTCTTATTCCACTCACATGCAGAGACTTTCCAGACTGGATAAATATTGACAAAGAGGATTTCAAAGGGAATAAATTGGTACGGTCTGTTTGGCATCCTCTCCGATTGTGCGAGGAGCCGTCCGTGTGACATCATAGCCGTACACTGTAAGGAGCAGCTGTATCTCAGCTCCACGAGGCAAGATTTACTCAAAACCCTGGCCAAATTATTTAGAAGGCTCGTCCAGAATATGTCAGCACGTACTGTTGTTACGTTTGTGAAAAATAATTGGCTTTGCAAGAACTTGCCTATGGCCTCTTCATGACAAAGACACAAAGGAACTTCAAAGCAAGCAAACTGCAAACTCATTTTATTCAATGGTACCATAGGCAGATGCCTTCTCTGCCCACCCCTCACCCTGGCCTTGATAGTATAAATAGTTTATAAAAAGAACTGTACAGAGGTGTCCCCCCCCTTTTCCTTTGAAATGGTGGACCCCATTATAGTTGGCGATTTCGCGGTCCAGCTCTCCGTTGTTCAAGTCCCCTGATGGACCCAAATTACGGAGACCATAGAAATTCACTGGAAATTCTGGTGGGGCCGATAAACCCATCACCCCTTGTCACACCCACTTTTAGCTTAAAAAGAAAAAGTTTTGTGCAAAATAATTGCAACTTTTTATGTCTTGTACATAATAAATTTGCCCCAATGGGTCTATATTGCCACATGTACCCGTGCATAAGTGTTCTCACAGTTTATGCATGGGGTAAGGCTACAAATAGGATAAGGCCTTGTTCACATCTGCGTCGGTAATCCATTCAGCGGAGTCTCCATGGGGACCCCCCCGAATGGATTACTCAATGCATTTGCAAGCGGTGTGCAGTGAAAGCACACGGACCCCATAGACTATAATGGGGTCTGTGTGCTTGCCACGAGATCTCCACAGGGAACAGGAAAGTACTTCACAATCCACTTTTCTGGCCGCATGTTCCATGCGGAGAGCACACGGACCCAATTATAGTCTATGGGGTCCGTGTGCTTTCACTGCACACCGCTTGCAAATGCATTAGGTAGTCCATTCGGGGGGTCCCCATCCAGATCCCCCAAACAGATTACCAAACACAGATGTGAACCAAGGGTAAGATACTAACATCATATGACTCTGACACTTCACCCTAAGACTCTATCAGTAATTCAGCATGACACAATAAGGACATGTCTACAATATCCCACAATATGCTGCTATACATGAGCCACAGACCTGACGCACAGCAAGGAACGTCAAAAGAATGCTGAAAATGTCAACATTACTGTATATCAATGAAAATCCTGGTGAGGTACAAGATGGGGCTATTCGGCACGACATCTATTAATAAACTAGCACAAGAAGACCCAAGTATAAGAAGTACATGGCAGGAGGACAGCAACTCCTTGGAGGTGTAGTAGGGCACAAAGGTACAGTTAAAGAGATCCTATCAATAAAACTATTTTTTTCTGCCTACCACATAGGAATAGCTTTAAGAAAGGCTATTCTTCTCCTACCTTTAGATGTCTTCTCCGCGTCACCGTTCTGTCTATAATCAGTTTTTGGCGTTATGCAAATTATTTCTGTCGCAGCACTCAAACAGCATTGGGGGCGTCCCCAATGCTGAAAGAGAACTCTCCACGCCGCCTCCATCTTCTTCAGGAATGGGTCTTCTTCACGTCTTCCGGTGGTGGCTTCAAACTTCTAGGCCTCGGGCAGCCGACTGCGCATGTCTGCACATGCCCGCCGGCCTCAAGAAGATGTGTAATACTTTCTTAATATTTTCTTGCAGCCGGCAGGCATGAGCAGTCGGCCCTGACCTAGGCCCAAGGCCTAGAAGTTTGAAGCTGTTTGAGCGCTAGGGACCGCCCCTAGTACTGCAAGAGAACTGATTTGCATAACAACGAAAACCGGAGGCTCCCACAAAAACCTCTCGGCATCCCAGAAGAGTAGCCAAATCTCTCGACCTGGCAGAATGCTTCCATATCCTACATCAGGATCTCAGTCATCTTAGTTGGCACTTTATGTGAAATTCATGTCACAAAAAAGGGTCATAGCATGAAATAAGGGGTCGAAAAATTGTTTAAAATGGGGTATGGTTGTTCAATAACTTTGGGACCTCCATGAAGCACATCCCAAAAAGTTGGTAAAATATGTCTAAGACAGCTGTCAGAAGAACATTTGTTCAGGCCCACAGATGTCTCACCAGATCCCCTACTGGGAAGAGTCCAGATCCTTATTTGTACAGACATCTGGTTTGGCCAACGCTTGTCTAATGTGTGTTCAGCTCTACTTTATGTGTCCTCCCATTTTATTTTGTAGGCCAATAAACTTAACAAGAAGTCATCATCTACACCTAGAGGATAGAAATATACAGAACAAAGGCCCAGAGACCTTCATAGAAGAATAGATAAACTGAAAGATAGACTGAATGCTAAATAGATAGAGATATGATATATATGATAGATAGATAGATAGATAGATAGATAGATAGATAGATAGATAGATAGATAGATAGATAGATAGATTGACAGACAGACAGACAGACAGACAGACAGACAGACAGACAGACAGACAGACAGACAGATAGATAGATAGATAGATAGATAGATAGATAGATAGATAGATAGATAGGAAATAGATAGATAGATAGATAGATAGATAGATAGATAGGAGATAGATAGATAGATAGATAGATAGATAGATAGATAGGAGATAGATAGATAGATAGATAGATAGATAGATAGATGATAGATAGATAGATAGATAGATAGATAGATAGATAGATAGATAGATAGATAGGAGATAGATAGATAGATAGATAGATAGATAGATAGATAGATAGATAGATAGATTCTTCAGTGAGTCCCTTTATATATTCTAAAGTTTGTTGTGTTCATGTTCTGTATTTGCAGAGCCTGGGGATAGACAATGATCCGCCTGTGAAATCCTATAGCACAGACACAGAGATGAGCTTTTCTTTTGGGTTCAAAGATTTAAATGGTACGTATTCTCTCACTATAAAGCTAGATTCACACGAAAAAGGTTAAATTTTTCACGTCCGTCTTGCACCCAAGGGGACCCATTTAATAAACTGCCCCCCCCCACCACCACCATACATTTCATCACCTATATGGTCTTAGACAACGGACTGTCGTATAAACAGCCCCAATTCACTGACATTGAATATAATGCTGCCGTGTGAATGTAGCCTTAGACTTCTTAGGGCTCGTTCACATCTGCGCCCAGTCTCCGTTCTGCAGGTTTCCGTTTCCTGCCCAAATAGGGCAGGAGACGGAAACCTGCCGGCATCTTTCCAAACCCATTCATTTGAATGGGTTTGAAAAGTGTCCGGCGGTGAGCGTTTTATGCTCTCTGCGGCAAAACCGTTTTTTTTAAACCAGACACAGAGTCAGACATGCAGTACTCTGTGTCCGGTTTAAAAAAAAAAACCGTTTTACGGCGGAGAGCATAAAACGCTCACCGCCGCTCACGGCTGTACTCGGCATGACAGGTTTCAGTCTTCTGCATGCAGAAGATGGAAACCTGATAACGGAGACCCGAACGCTGGTGTGAACCCAGCGTTAATGGTTGCTGAGGAGTCCTGATATTTCAGATGCCACATTTCTTAGATCAACATTTTCTTAAACGGGTTTTCCTAGAGTAGATATTGAAGGCCTGTCCTTACAATAGGTCATTGATATCTGAGCAGTAGGGGAAAACACCCGGTACCCCCGCTGATCAGTTGCTGTACCCATTTAAGTGAATGGCAGTTGAGATGCCATAGTGGGACACAGTGACAAAAATGACTGACCTTTTCATTACATAAAGAATAACAATTATTTTCTGAATTTGAAGTACCCCTTTAAGTTGAATTTAACAAGATGTTGGTGAAAGAAAATTCTATACAGTATTTCTGATTATTTTACAGAGTCACTCAATGCCCTCGAAGACAATGATCTGGACGCCCTAATGGCTGATCTTGTGGCCGACTGCCAAGATGCCGAGCTAAAAGTTCAGAGCTATAATAGCACGCCTCCCTTCCCTAATGCAGATGCCTTAAACAGTTATTATCCAAATTATACGGATAATGTGGCCACTGGTTCCATGGATGACCTGTCCTCTCTCCCACCACCACCACCCCCAAGTGCATGGGAAATGGATCTTCCTCCTCCACCACCTGATCCTGAGGAACCAAAGATTCAGGTAAAAAAGAGACATGGAAGGAGGGGCATTTATACAAGCTTTATATGGGTTACTAATAGAGATGGGTAAACCCAAATATTCAAAATTTTTCCGTTTTTGACAAAACTCAACAAATGGCAATTTGTACAAAGAAAAATGGCCACCACATTATACTGTGGCTTCTTCAGACCCAAAAGTATAATAGATGGAGGCGCAGTGGAGGTGAAAAAAATACATTCAAACAAACATTCATTCTTGACTTTAATTACCTATTTTGGGCCTCCTCGAGGTGTTTGATGCTCCTCTGTTCCTAGGTGCCCTGACACTATGTTTTATTAATAGTTTCTTAGGAGCCCTGACAGTGTTATACACTATGTTTTATAGATAGGTTCCTAGGAGCCCTTAAAGTGTTCTACACTATGTTTTATAGATAGGTTCCTAGGAGTCCTGACAGTGTTATACACTATGTTTTATAGATAGGTTCCTAGGAGTCCTGACAGTGTTATACACTATGTTTTATAGATAGGTTCCTAGGAGTCCTGACAGTGTTATACATTATGTTTTATAGATAGGTTCCTAGGAGTCCTGACAGTGTTATACACTATGTTTTATAGATAGGTTCCTAGGAGTCCTGATAGTGTTATACACTATGTTTTATAGATAGGTTCCTAGGAATCCTGACAGTGTTATACACTATGTTTTATAGATAGGTTCCTAGGAGCCCTGACAGTGTTATACACTATGTTTTATAGATAGGTTCCTAGGAGCCCTGACAGTGTTATACATTATGTTTTATAGATAGGTTCCTAGGAGCCCTGACAGTATTATACACTATGTTTTATAGATAGCTTCCTCGGAGCCCTGACAGTGTTATACACTATGTTTTATAGATAGGTTCCTAGGAGCCCTGACAGTGTTATACATTATGTTTTATAGATAGGTTCCTAGGAGCCCTGACAGTGTTATACATTATGTTTTATAGATAGGTTCCTAGGAGCCCTGACAGTGTTATACACTATGTTTTATAGATAGGTGCCTAGGAGACCTGACAGTATTCTACACTATGTTTTATAGATAGGTTCCTAGGAGCCCTGACAGTGTTCTACACTATGTATTATAGATAGGTTCCTAGGAGCCCTGACAGTGTTATACACTATGTTTTATAGATAGGTTCCTAGGAGCCCTAACAATGTTCTACACTATGTTTTATAGATAGGTTCCTAGGAGCCCTGATGGTGTTATACACTATGTTTTATAGATAGGTTCCTAGGAGCCCTGACAGTGTTATACACTACGTTTTATAGATAGGTTCCTAGGAGCCCTGACAGTGTTCTACACTATGTTTTATAGATAGGTTCCTAGGAGTCCTGAAAGTGTTCTACACTATGTTTTATAGATAGGTTCCTAGGAGCCCTGACAGTGTTATACACTATGTTTTATAGATAGGTTCCTAGGAGCCCTGACAGTGTTCTACACTATGTTTTATAGATAGGTGCCTAGGAGACCTGACAGTATTCTACACTATGTTTTATAGATAGGTTCCTAGGAGTCCTGACAGTGTTATACACTATGTTTTATAGATAGGTTCCTAGGAGCCCTGACAGTGTTATACACTATGTTTTATAGATAGGTTCCTAGGAGCCCTGACAGTGTTATACACTATGTTTTATAGATAGGTTCCTAGGAGCCCTGACAGTGTTATACACTATGTTTTATAGATAGGTTCCTAGGAGCCCTGACAGTATTATACACTATGTTTTATAGATAGGTTCCTAGGAGTCCTGACAGTGTTCTGGACTATGTTTTCAGCCAATTTAAGATGTGGTTTGTAATAAACTCGTTGGTCCCAAAACTAAACAAATCTTAAGAATTTCGTCTATCTCTAGTTACTGTGTTGGGGCTTCCCACATAATTGAAGGAGTTATCTACTTTAGCCTATTCTCATATACCCTATTTTAGAGTCTTTTATACAGAAGCTTTAAAGAGGACCTTTTTCTGCTGACGAGTTTCATAACAAATCCCAACTGATCACTGAGGGTTGCATTAGACTTTAGCTATAATAAGGTGCACATACATGACAGTGATACGGTGCACTAAGACATTACTTATAATGAGACTTGGACCATATTACATAATAGAGGATGACTGTAAACAAGGGCATGAGAACCCTGTCTTGAGAATTACCAACAGTCTCACCAGTTAGACTGCAGGTCTCCAGTTGCCCACCACTGGTAGACTCAGACATCATATGCTCTCCACTGGGCTCCAGCTTTATATTTTGCATACAAGGCTAAAGAGAGTCTTAGAAAGAGAACTGAAAACAGCCATTGTAGCATTCTTTATAATCCCAAGGTTTTGATAATATAGATTTTTTTTTTTTTAATTCAATGGGCAGAATGGCCCATAATGGGCATGTTATTTAATATGTTTGACTTCACAGGAGATGGAAAGTTATTTCACAATTTCCCATTATTTATTGTAGGATGACGACGAGTCAAAAGCCAAAGCTGACAAAATAAAGCTTGCCCTGGGCAAAATGAAGGAAGCCAAAGTTAAGAAAGTAAGTAAGGCAAAAATGCCCACACTCTGGGTCCGACTGACCCAATATAATATCAAGGATCCTGTGGGGGGTCAACTATTATTTGGAGGTGACTTTGGAGCCAGTCACTTGTCACGGGTCTATCTCGTATGGGATGGTTCATAAGTAACCTATAGACTTTGCTGATGAGATGTGGATACAATAATTGCAAAAAGTTTAGGGCACAATATTGGATATGTTCTGTATAAATGAAGATTGACTGGACCCTTAGAATAATTGTGGCCAACCATAAGCCCTGTGTCTGCACTGAATCATATGTCAATCTCCAGGCAAAATGTGTTGGTGGAAAATTTTTGATACCTAAAGTTTATCTGGTGGCTAAAAAGATCGCACAGTCCCTGCCATGTAAAGCTGGCCATTACATTGCACATATTCCCTGTGCTGTCCATGCCACAATTTTTCTCAACCTTCACTACCACTATGTAGGTATGTAGGTGGTCTTCTAGTGGGGTGGTCTTCTTACGTATATTACTCATGGACCTAGATAACTCTCAATTATGGATGGATTCCCATGAAAACTGGGGACTCTTTTTGGATATCTCCTGCAGTCACAATGAGAGATTGCACTTTGTCATCTGACTAGTCAAGCATGAGAGGATGCATGGTGCCCAGCTGGCAGCTTGGGGTGTACTGTATCTGCAGGTGGATGTCTCCAGGAAGCATCTGCAAGACAATAAATCTCTGACAGTGACAGAAATAGAAAGAAACGTTATAGTGTCTGAGCTATTGATACTAGCAGTAGAAAGTGCCAAACCATATCTAAGGGGGTGCAAAGTCACAAAATATGTTCTGTAGTATCCAGATTCCTCATTCTGAACAGATACATCAAACCCATTGATTTATGCAGGACCAGCCAACCTTCTAATGTGATGCCGATGTGGGTGGATAGAAGGGTCGGGCATGTTCAATTTCAGTATGCTTGATCCTTTTCCCTCCACCTATTGGTTGAGTGTGTTTGTTTTGTAATGCATAGGGGGAGGAATAACTGACAGTATGGAGAGCTTTAGACATTTGTATACAGATCCGGATGGTATGGATCTATACACCAGTGCCCATAAAAATATAAGGATCCATTCTCCAAGTCAGTGTGTCTCGGATTTTATATAGAGGAACACAGTAAATTCATTCTCAATGATTCTGTATGGATCTATAAGAGAGAAAATTGTTGCAAGCGCCATCGCATGTGTACCATATGGTAGTTTGTATGGTTTTAAAGTGCACCTGTATGGACTATGTGTGGTGTTATATGGGAGTTCATGGGCATAGATCTTTATTGGCCATACACATGGGATTGCTGCCACTTACAGCGATTCATTATGGACAACTATTTCATCCATCCATGGGTTACATGGTGGCTCAGTGGTTAGTATTGCAGCGCTGGAGTCCTGGGTTCAAATCCTGCCAAGGACAACATCTGCAAGGAGTTTGTATGTTCTCCCCGTGTTTGCGTGGGTTTCCTCCGGGTACTCCGGTTTCCTCCCACAAGACAAAGACATACTGGCTGGGACTGTAGTATGTGAGCCCTATATGGGACAGTGACTGACAGTGTCTGTAAAGCGCTGCGGAATATGATGCGCTATATAAGTAAGCATAATAAATAAAATAATAATTCATCTTCATTATAGACTTTCACACTCATCTGTTTATTTCAATGAGAGGGGTTTCCTTTTTTTGGACAAAAGAGGTTATCCCGTAAGTAGAATCTGTTCATATAGCAGTTCCAGCATGCTTATGGTATTTTAGGAAATATTTGTAACACAGAGAAGACATTTTACATATCCTCTCATTTTCCTCATATATCGAAAAAGAGAACTAGATGCAAAACCCAGACTTATGTAAATACTCGCTGTGTCCAAATATACTGTGAACTTTCATCAGAAGAACAAATTAGAAAAAATATTTTAGATTTTACAACTTTCTTCTGTGTAGTATAACACGCCTCATTTACAGACCACATTAGGATAAGTCATCAATATTAGAGATGAGCGAACAGTAAAATGTTCGAGGTTCGAAATTCGTTTCGAGTAGCCCCTCAATATTCGACTACTCGAATCGAATATCGAACCCTATTATAGTCTATGGGGGGGAAATGCTCGTTTCAGGGGTAGGCAACGTTCGATCAAATTATACTTACCAATTCCACGAGTGAGGGTCGGGCTGGATCCTCCGAGAAGTCTTCTCCGTGCAGCGTCCCCGCGGCGTCTTCTGGCTCTTCATTCACTCTGCCAGGCATTGGGCCTGGGCAGAGCAGACTGCACATGCCCGCACTACAAGCCCGATGCCTGGCAGAGTGAATGAGCCAGCTGTATAGCATTCGGCCAATCAATGCTGGTTCTGCATCGAACTTTTACATTTGAACAGCAAGTGGTACTCGATCGAGTACGAGTATTTCGAATACCGTAGTATTTGATCGAATACCTACTCGATCGAATACTACTCGCTCATCTCTAATCAATATCAGATCGGTAAGGATCCGTGATCCATTGCATCCACTGATCAGCTGCTGGAAGACGCCACGTTGTTCGAACCGCTGGCCAATCGGATATTGATAACTTATTCTAAGGATAGGGGAAACCAAAATAATTTCCAAAGATTGGTGGCTCAGTGGTTAGCACTGCAGTCTTGCAGCACTGGAGTCCTGGTGTTCAAATCCCGCTCAAGGGCAAAAAAAACATCTGCAAGGAGTTTGTATGTTCTCCCTGTGTTTGCATGGATTTCCATCCCATATTCCAAAGACATACTGATAGGGAATAATCTACATTGTGAGCTCTATGTGGGGCTCACAATCTACATTAAAAATTAAATAATTTCCAAAGATTAGAAGCTACATTTGTCGAGAGAACATTGAACGCTCACAGCAAGGCTCAGCCTTTCACTGTTAGTATCACTGCTCTTCTTTCCATTTTTGGTACATCATGTATATAGTCTTCACATGGTCTCTAGTATATGACTGTCTGGTTTTGTCTACAGCTCATTGTAAAGGTTCACATGACAGACAGCAGCACCAAGACCCTGATGGTGGACGAACGCCAAACTGTCCGTGACGTACTGGACCACATGTTCGAGAAGACTCACTGCGACTGTGCTGTAGAGTGGTGTCTATATGAGGAAAATCCCGAGCTTCAGATCGGTAAGTGCTTGAGCAACAGGAAGATTGGTCAGGATGTATTCAGTTTGGTATTACATGAAAATGAGATTAAGGTTGGTGGGGAGTCTTAGGACTCCATTCCACCTCTAGAACCAGGAACACCTTACCACTAGTAGCAGTCACATATAGATGAGTTGCCTACACATGTTGATGGCCCTCTACAGTGAACTGTATTGTATACA